>NC_081561.1:47772571-48084516 GCF_022355385.1 Mustela nigripes | reverse complement strand
GAACATGGGGGGAAAAAAGGAGAGGCAAACCATCTGAGGGTTACTGGAGGGGAGAGGGACTGTGGAAGGGTTAAATAGGTGAGGGTTATTAAGGAGTGCACTTGTCATGGTTACCACTAGGTGTTTTATGTAAGTGATTATTCACTAAATTCTACACCTATATAGAAAAAAATAAATAAAAATGTAAAAGCCAACCAAACAAAAAAAAAAAAAAAAAGAAAGATATAAAAATTCTAAATCTGTACACATCTAATAATAAAGCTACAGAATACATGAAGCAAAAAATGGGAACTTAAAAAAAATTCAAATCAAAATGCTACATTTTTACACCCACTTTTCAGTAATTACTGAATTAGACAAAAAAATTAGTAAAGGTACAGGTTTTAAAAACATCAAACAACTTCAACATCTATAGAACATTCCATGTAACAACAGCATATACATTCTTTTTGTAGTGTAAATGAAATAGACACCAACATAAACCATATGCTGAAGAAAAAATAAGCCTCAAACTCCAAGGAAATGAAATTATGTTAATTATTTTCTTTGACCAAATGGTATTAAATTAGAAAAGGAAAAAGGAGAAAATACCAAAATATTGCTAAATTTAGGAACATATTTCTAAATAATTCATAAGTTTAAAAAATCAGAAGGGAAATTTTAAAATATTTCAAATTGATCAATAACTTTTTTTAAAAAATGAAAATTTTATGATGCAGATAAAGCACTGTTTAGGGAAGACGTTTAGCTTTAAAAAAGTATATATTAGAAAAGAATAAAAATTTAAAAATCAGTATCTAAACTTCCATTTTAAGAAGCTAGGGAAAGCAGAGGCACCTGGCTGGCTTAGTCAGAGGAGCATTCAACTCTTAATCTCAGGACTGTGAGTTCAAATCCCCACTGGGATGCAGAGATTACTTAAACAAAAGCTTTAAAAAAGTCTACTTCAAAGAATGTAGGGACCATAAAACAAAGCCAAAAGAAAAAAAACAATTGATGAGATAGAAAATTGAAAAATAAAAAAGAGTTAATTCTTTGAACAAATGAACATTCTTAGAAACCCTAGCAAGAATAACCAAGAAATAAAACAGAAAACACAAATTGCATGAGTCGATATTGAGATAGGGGATGTCATTACAGACCCTACAGACATTAAAAAAATAGTAAATAGACAGATGAATTAAACAAAATTCCAGAACATACTACGTATAGAAACTGACCTAAATTGAAATCCTCTATTAGAAAAATCAATGTTTAAACAAAAAATTTCCCACAAAACAAAACAAAACTCCAGATCCAGATAGTTTCACCAGTAATTTCTACCAAATATTTAAGGGAAAAAAATAATAATAATCAAATTATTTCATGAAATGAAATGAAATAAAAATAGAGGTGAAATGAATTTCCCCCAACATTTTGTATCAGGCCAACATAACCCTAATAGAAAATTAGACAAAGATTTTACAAGTTAAGAAAACTATAGTCCGGGGGAGCCTGGGTGGCTCAGTGGGTTAAAGCCTCTGCCTTCGGCCTGGGTCATGGTCCCGTGGTCCTGGGATGGAGCCCCACATCAGGCTCTCTGCTCAGCAGGGAGCATGCTTCCTCCTTTCTCTCTGCCTGCCTCTCTGCCTACTTGTGATCTCTGTCTGTCAAATAAATAATAAATAATTTAAAAGAAAGAAAACTATAGTCCATTATCCTTCATTAACAAGGATGTAAAAATGCACAAAATATTAACAAATCAAATCTAATAATATATAAAAAAGACCATGACAAGTAATGTTTGTCCTGAAATTGCAAGATGGGTTTAATGTTCAGCTGACACAACCTACTATAAGAGACTGAAAAAGAAAAATAAATGAACATCTCAATTTATACAACAAAGGGATTTAACAAAATTTAACACCCATTCATGATAAAATTCTCAGAAAACTAAAAAAAGAAGAGAACTTTTTCAACCTAATGAATGCCATGTACGAAAAATCAACAGCTAACATCATAACCAAATGGTAAAAACTGAACAATTTCTCCCCCACATAGATAAGACGTTAGACATATTCTCACATCACTTCTATTCAAAAATGTACAGGGAGTTCTAGCCACTGTCATATTCAAAATGAAAAATAAAAGATATAAAGCCTATAAAGGAAGAAATAAAACTATAATTATTTATAGACAAGATTTTAGAGAGCTCATGCTCTCTAAATAAATATCAATTCATAAATAAATAATAGCTCAATCTTTGTCGGGGGGGAAGACTCTGTATTGGTTACATGTTCATCTTTATCAAATTGATCTATACATTCAAAAAAATCCCAATCAAAATCCTAACATATTTTTAAAAAGAGTGATGAATTTATTCTAAAATTATATAAAATCCAAATGATTTTGAATTAGAAAAGCAATCTTAAATGAAGAACAGTCTTCAATAGAAGACAATCTTGATTAAGAAGAACTAAACTGAAGAATTTACACTACCTGATTTTTGCCTTACTATAAAGATCCAATGATCAAGAAAGTATGTTATTGGTGAAGGGATAAACAAAGAACAAAACCCAAAAGAATTCAGAAATAGACCCACATTTACATGGTCAACTGATTTTCAATAAAAGTGTCAAGGTAATTGAATAGGAAAGTCTTTCCAATAAATGGTGCTAGATCAACTGGATAAGCACAATAAAATGATCCTTGACCCTACCTCATTCCACATACAAAAATTAGATAAAGTGTAGATCTAAATGTAAAAGCTGAAACTATTAAGCCTCTAAAAAAAAAAATTTAAGAGAATATCTTCATGACCTTGGGAGTAGGCAAAAACCACTAGCAATTTTAAACATGGATACATCAGATTTCACCAAAATTAAAGATTTCTGTTCCTCAAAAATATACCATTAAAAATACAAGCCAATAGGGACACCTGGATGGCTCAGCTGGTTAAGCGGCTGCCATTAGCTCAGGTCATGATCCTGAGGCCCTGGGATGCAACCAGGCTCCTTGCTCAGGGGGGAGCCTGCTTCTCCCTCTGTCTGCCACTGCCCCTGCTTGTACTCACTCTCCAATTAAAAAAAAAAAAAAAAAAAGCAAAGAATACAAGCCAATATTCACAACAAAATACTTATAAAAAATGACCCACACCAGAATATATAATTTTTTAAAATTCTCACAATAGTACTCAGCCATAAAAAAATAAAATAAAATCTTCCATTTATGATAAGATGAATGACACTACAGGGTATTATGCTAAGTGAAATAAGTCAGTCAGAGAAAGACAAATACCATATATTCCATTTATATATGGAATCTAAAAAACAAAACAGAAACAGACTCATAGATACAGGAAATAAACTGCTGATAACCAGATGAGGATGGGGTTGAGGGGCAGATGAAATAGGAGGAGATTAAGAGGTACAAACTTCCAGTTACAAAATAAGTAAGTCACAGAATGTAACAGCATAGGGAATTATAGTCAATAATAAAGTAATCACTGTGTATGGTGATGAATGGTAACTATACTCACCATGGAGATCATTTTATAATGTATAAAAATATTGAATTACTGTGATATATACCTAAAACTAATAGGATATTTATGTCAATTATAGTTTAACAAAATAAAAATATTTTTTAAAAATATTTTTTTAAAAAGTAAAATAATTCTTCACAAAAAAAAAACTTCCTAAAAATAAACAATTAAAAAAAATCCAATTTTTTTTAAATGGGTAAAAGTCGTGGACACACACAGGAAGATACAGAAATGCCCAATAAACATTTTAAATAGTACTCATCATTAGTCATCAGAGAAATGAATGCTAAGACCTTGATAAGATAACATTTCATATCCACTAAAATAGCTAAAATTGAAAAACTGACAATATCAAATGCTTTTGAGACTATGTGGAAAAATTGGAACTCAGACATTGCTGGTGAGAGTGGGAATATGATATAACCACTTTAGAGAACTAGAGTCAGTCTCTTAGAAAGTTAAACTATTGGGGCAACTGGGTGGCTCAGTGGGTTAAGCCTCTGCCTTCGGCTCAGGTCATGATCCCAGGGTCCTGAAATCGAGCCCCACATTGGGCTCTCTGCTCTGCAGGGAGCCTGCTTCTTCCTCTCTCTCTCTCTCTCTGCCTGCCTCTCTGCCTACTTGTGATGTTTGTCAAATCTGTCAAATAAATAAATAAATAAAATCTTTAAAAAATAAAAAAGAAAGAAATTTAAACTATGTCCAGGAATTCTCCCACTAGATATATAACCTAGAGAAATGAAAACTTGTGCCTATAAAAAGGTTTTAACGATGTTTGTATAGTAGTTCTATTCATAATCGTCCCAAATTAAAAATGACTCAAATGCTAACAACAGGGGAACAGATAAGTTGTGTAGCATATTCACATAATGAAATAACACATAGCAACCAGAACAACAAGAAAATGAACTGTTACACCCAACACGTGAACAAATTTTAGATATGTTCTACTTAATGAAAGGAGCCAAACACAAAAAAACACATAAAACATGATTCCAGTTTCATGAAGTACCAAATCACAAAACCAATCTGTGGTGGGATAAAAATATATGTTTATAAAAAATAAAAAATTAAAAAAAAATTAAAAATAAAAATAATAATAATAACAAAAAAAAAAAGAAAAAGAAATCAGGAAACGTTTGCCTTAGATGAAAGAATTCAACTACAAAGTAGCAAAAGTCAATGGGCTGGGTCAGAGAAATAGGCTACATTTGCAGTGATGATGTTCAGGTGTCTGAATTTGTCTAAGATCATTAAACTTAAGGCTTGATAACTATACAATTTGTTGTATATAAATTATACCCCAAGGTTAAAAAAAAAAATCTCGTATCATCACTGTCATTTTTCAAATTAGGCTATCCCCTGTGGACAAAATGCTATAAAGGCCAAAAATGTCAGTGAGAGGCATTTTTGGTGAGTCATCACCAGGATGTGCTGTTTTATGGCAATAATGTGTGCTAATAAATATTGGCTAACTTCCTTCCCAAAAGCCTCAAAGTTATTCTGCCCCTCTACCATAATCATCCTCATTATTTCTATGTAGTATCTAATTCCGTCAGAATTCTTATAGAGTTAGTTGTCTTAATTTTATTAAATTCTATGTCAGCAACCATAAAAGTAGACTATAGGAAAAGGGCATTATTTACTGTCATGTTATTTAACCTTGGAAACATAACTGGTATGTTTCATAAATATATGTTATAACCATTTCATTGTACCTATGCTTAAGTGCAATGAGTATAAACTGAGGCATAACAAACTTTAACATTCACTTCAATCACCCGGGGAATCTAAGCATATGGATGCCCCTAGCGCTACCAAATAGCTTCAGGTTGTAGAGCAAGAGACCAAACATTTTAAAAAATAATAAAAATACGAAGCTTCCCATACCCATATGCTGATGTATACCAAAGTTCTAGAAATCTGGTATAAGGTAATGCAAAAATGATACATAAGGAAAAAAAGCTGTAAAGTTCCTAGAGTTCCTATTCTCCTGGCAGAGAAATAAATTAGCAATCCCCAATAGGATAGCATTATTCAAACAATCTCTATAAGCAAAAATGTGTAAAGATGTGCTACTTAAAGAGTGGCTCATATGCCACCTTTACACATGGAAAATTCTGCCTTAGAAAATGTAACCTTTTAATTCTATATAAATAATTCTCAATGGATAAAGAGAAAAGCAGGAATTACTCTTTTTTTAAAAGATTTTATTTACTTATTTGACAGACAGAGATCACAAGTAGGCAGGGAAGCAGGCAGAGAGAGAGGGGGAAGCAGGCTCCCCGTTGAGCAGAGAGCCTGATGCGGGGCTCGATCCCAGGACCCTGAGATCATGACCTGAGCCGAAGGCAGAGGCTTAAACCACTGAGCCCCCAGGTGTGCCAAAAGTGGGAATCACTCTTTTTAATTCTTTTTTTTTTTAAAGATGCTATTTATTTATTTGTCAGAGAGAGAGAGTGTGAGCACAGGCAGACAAAGTGGCAGAAGGAGAAGCAGTCTCCCTGCGGAGCAAGGAGCCCGAGAACCACTCTTAACAGAATGTAGGAATGTAGGAATTTAAACTCTACTGCTCTGTTAACATGGATATACATAGCTAAATGCACACCAAGCAATCTAGCTTATAGATTCAACACTGTCACTAACTACAACATAGTATCTTTCTTATAATATTCAAAAAAATCAATTACAGAAAAAAATAATCCATATTCTCTGACCTCCCATAATTGTGATAAGGAAAATATAGAGTTTACAGTGTTGAGACACTTCATTTCATCTCAGGAAGTGGTGAAGAGAACAAGGCTTGCTTAGGTAAAACATGGCTTGTCTACCACATGCACTCCAATAAGCTGCAGACCCAAAGGTTCTGGGAATTCAGAAGTAACCAAACTAGTTAAGGAATCAGTTTTCACGTAGTTCCTGTTCCAGACACTAAATAACCGAATGAGAAAATTTCATATAATGTTAAGTGCTAGGAAGAAATACAAACAATAATGTAGAACTTAGGGCCAGGAGAGAAAGGGCTCCTTTAGATCTTAAAGTCAAAACAGGCCTATGAAAAGATGCCCTTGCAGCTGACAGTTAAGTCCCGTGAAGAGCCACCCTTGCCCTGAACGGAAAACAAAGTTTCCCTTCCATGGAGGGAGTAAGTTTGGCTAGTTGTATGAACAGAAGAGAGCTCGGGGAAGCATGAGTGTAAAAGCACGAGAAAAAGACAGCAGGAGCTAAAATGAAGTATCAAGAACTACATGTGGTATGTTAACTTTAGAACTGTCAGCCCTAGATGCAAAGTGAATCCAACAGAGGGTTTTAAGCACGGGTGCCTCATGATCAAACTTTTCACATTTAGTGTGTTTCATCCCACTTCCCAAATCAAAGAGCTCTATAGACTTTCAACAGTTGATTCTTCAGAGAAAGCAGGAGAGAGATCAATTGTTCAATTATCACTCTTTATTACTTTTCATAGCTCTTCCATTTCTTTACTCTTTGTATCATACCCTACTATCACAGTCTCTGATACTTTACTAAAATCAAAATAACTACTGTGGGGGGCCGCCTAGGTGGCTCAGTGCGTTAAAGCCTCTGCCTACCGCTCAGGTCATGATCCCAGGGTGCTGGGGTTGAGCCCCGCATCTGGCTCTCTGCTCAGCGGGGAGCCTGCTTCCTCCTCTCTCTGCCTGCCTCTCTGCCTACTTGTGATCTCTGTCAAATAAATAAAAAATAATAATAATAACAACTACTAGGGAGCCTGGGCGGCTCAGTGGGTTAAGCATCAGAGTTTTGATTTTAGCTCAGGTCACGATCTCAAGCCACCCAGTGAGGAGCCTGCTTAAGATTCTCTCTTTCCCTCTGCTTCTGCCCCTCTCCCCCTAAAAAATTAAAATTAAAATTAAAATAACTACTTATAGTAAATTTCTGTAAGCAGTGGATACAAATGAAAACAAATTCCTTGCCTCCTGCCTCCTTGCAATTAATGTCCCTTGCAGTGGGTCAGTGGTAAAGGCTGGGAATCAGCATGAGGAGCCATCAGGAATGTAATAAAAACTTTCAAAATAAGGGACTGAGGAAAGATGCCATCTCAAAATTTGCTTGCTGCTTGGCTATAAAACCTTCAGATGACACTGATGACTAAAAATAGTTCCCTCCTGAGACACTAACACTCATGCTTATTTATAGGCTCTGTCTTTTAACTAAATTGTAAGACAGGAAAAGGTAGAGAAACAAGCTCAGGTCCTCACACTTTTATGCACACAAACACATACACATCTATTGTGTTCTATATTTCTGACACTATGATAGAAGGAATCATTAAGTGGGACAGATAAATTTAGAAGAGCAAACTGCTGGCAACCCAGAAAAAGAATTAAGAATTAATTCATGTATATATGTAAACATGTAGGGTTTGGTTTGAGTTATAATTAAAACAACAGAACTATAGTTACAACTTTTGGAATTTCATAGATCCAATCAAGCCCCCCTCCACCAAAATATATAATTAATCAATGCCACCTTGATTGTGTGTAACAATTTGTGGATGTCTAAACAAATGACATTTGTTACATTTCTCTAAACGACCATCTGGAGTGGTAGGGCAGACAGGTAATCATAAATCCCCACCTTATAAACAGGTTAAGATATTCAAATATGTTATTAGTATATACATAGCAGAGTTTGCTTTCACACAGGTGACTACTTTCTTGATTCATGTGTAGAGTACATTCCATAGCATCCATTAAAACCACACAAGACAAAACAAAGGGCAGTAACTTGGTTGTCAGTAGTTTGGTGGAATGGTTTAAAATCCCATCTGATTAAGCAACAAAATATATGGTCTATGTGATCATTCAAAATGAGACCAGTAAAAGATAGACAAGGAATATGAAGAACAGTATATTTTACTTGCCTATTAAAATAAATCCACAGAAATCAGGCCACAGGCTTCTGTTGGTAATTTAAGCTGTGCTTAAAAATGTAACCCTCTTTTCTATCCCTAAATTCCTCTTGTATTAATATCTATTAGCCTAATTTTTGTTTTCTAATTCACCTCTAAAACACAGTATTAGAAAACTAAAGACATCAATTCCCAAGGAGATAGTTAATAACATGTTTTAAAAGATTTTATGTATTTATTTTATCTGGGGGAGGGGTCAGGCAGAGGGAGAAGCAGGCTCCCTACTGAGTAAGGAGCCTGATGTGGGACCCCATCCTAGGGCCCTGGGATCAGGACCTGAGCCGAAGGCAGCCACTTAATGACTGAGCCATGCAGGCATCCCTGTTACTAATATTTTTAACATCTACCTCAGGTCAAATTGTTCTCCTGCCACTTAATCTTCCAATTCATCCACAATACACCAAAAAGAATGATGTAAAACAAGTCATAAGGTGTGAGTTCTAGTCCTGGATATCCCATTTGCCTCCTTAGAAAATAAAACTCAAGCATATGCAAGGTTAAATAACAATATAGGATAATAAATACAAAATGAATGGCATAGACAAAAGAGGGGCCAGGGTAAAGGAAATAGGTGGAAATAAGCATTTTATGTTCATCCTAATTGTGGTTTCTAAATACCATTTTCCATTAAAAGGAACCAGGGCTCTTTGGAAAAACAGCAGGTTCTAAACTGGGGTACCTGAGACTTGAGACAGAAATCTTGTCATTTAATACAAAGAAGAATCTCAAAAACTACTGAGATTAGAGCAAAAGGACTGACAAGCTGAACTGAGAGTTCCTTTCAGGTAACAATGAAACCATCTGATCTTTAAAAATAATCATAACTACAATGGACTAAAGTATAACAAACTGCTGAATCTAGGAGTTCATAATGATAAATGCAAAAAACACCATGGATCACTTTTGGAGGTTGCCAGTATACAAATAAAGAGAATCAAGCATTTTCTTAATTTTCCTACATGTATGATATTTCAGAGTAAGAAAACAGTGATGAAGCCACCATTACTAATGCCAGAAGAATGAGAGAAAGAGAAAATCAAATCTTGCAACCCCTAATGAAATAATAGATCTAGGCAAGGATCACCAGGGCTACTAATATTATTAGGTGAAAAGTCAGAGAGAAAATCAGGACAGATGCCTTAGGCTTGATTACACCTGAACCCACTCAACTACCTTAGCATCATTACAGCAGAGAAAGACATGTTCCTCCCAAAATGACATAACAAACAGCAGAAGCACATTTATTTTCACTTGTGAATTGTTTTTTTGGCCAATAAAAAGTAAAACCTGAATCTATTCAACTCTCTATATCTACTCAATTCTAAGAAATATCGGACTATGTTACATATGTTAGGATGAAAGCAGCAAAATCTATAAAGTAACAGGCTGTATAACCAACAAATAAGCAGTATGAACACAAAAGTAAGAGGACTTTAGAGATACATCAATTACAATGTAGTTGAGGACTTTGTTGGAATCCTGATACAAGCAACAAACTGTGTGCATTTTTGAGACAATCAGAGAAAACTGAAGATGGTCTGAATTTTAGAAGATATTCACCATTTTAAGAAACACATTGGATGTGATAGTAGCATGGGAATTATGTTTGCTTTACCTCCTTAAATATTCAAAGAAAAATATAGATAAAAATAATAAAAGTACAAGCCATGCAGTTGGCCAACATATTTGTAACACATAATCAGCAGAGAATTTGTATCCAGAACATATATTAAACTAATTTAAAGCTGCTTATGTAATAAAATACCTCACTCTATGCCACTTTTATCAAAATCCAATGAATGCTTATGCCTATATCAGCTATTCCAAATATGATGCTATATGAGGAGTTTTCTGAGTTTTCTAACCAAGTTTGAAGCATTTCAAATATTGTGAAATAGTCAAGTGGGCACTGTTTAAAAAGATGGCACCAATTCAAATTTCCTGGAGAACTTAAGAGACTTGGTCTAACCTGAGTTAATTTACCCCTAAATAGGTATCAATCCTAAGAGAGCAAATAAAATTAGTGCTAAGCATAACATTAACATTTCTTACATTCAAACTATAGCTATGAAATCCTAGAGGGTTTCCTAGAAATGCTTTATAATACCTTGGAGCCTCATATAATTGACACATACTGCATACTTGGTTCCATTTTTAAAGGTGTAGATCATTATTCTTTTGTTTTGAAGTATCATTGTGATAGTTATCTGTGATTTCTTTTCAGAGATTACCATTGATTCTAAACTTAATTGCGAGTCAGGAACATAGCCCCTCCTCAAATATTATTCCTTTAGTTAATATGAACTTAATAAGACATTTTATAGCATAGCTTTGTTAAAAATACAATAACTGTTCCTATTCTAAGACATTCCAGGTTTACAGGAAAAATTCTAGATTAGACTAATAATACATCGATAAAGACTTGACATTTAAGTGGAATAATGATAATCATCTTTCCAAACCTGTAACTTTTCCCTTTCAAGAACTAATCTCAGAAAATAAATGCATGGTGCTTATGGAACCCAAGAGAAGACCTGGGGAAAAAGTAAAATTTGGAGTCACTGACGAAGAAACAAAATACCACCAAGGAAAGTCACCAAAAAAAAAAGCAAAGGATAGATGCAAAGCATCATTATCACCTAATTTAATATTATACTTAGAGTTCTCAGTGATCTCTAAGAATATTTGGTATAAGGATGTGAAATACCTGGTTTCCATAGTAAAATGTTTTTCTAATAGCTTAGTGAAGCATTAGAAAATGATATATATTCAAAAATTAGAATTCTTAATTTCTTGAGGAATCTCCACACTGTTCTCCAAAGAGGCTGCACCAACTTGCATTCCCACCAACAGTGTAAGAGGGTTCCCCTTTCTCCACATCCCTTCCAACACATGTTGTTTCCTGTCTTGTTAATTTTGGCCATTCTAACTGGTGTAAGGAGATATCTCAATGTGGTTTTAATTTTAATCTCCCTGAGGGCTAGTGATGATGAACATTTTTTCATGTGTCTGATAGCCATTTGTATGTCTTCATTGGAGAAGTGTCTGTTCATATCTTCTGCCCATTTTTTGATATGATTGTCTGTTTTGTGTGTGTTGAGTTTGAGGAGTTCATTATAGATCCTGGATATCAACCTTTTGTCTATACTGTCATTTGCAAATATCTTCTCCCATTCCATGGGTTGCCTCTTTGTTTTGTTGACTGTTTCCTTTGCTGTGCAGAAGCTTTTGATTTTGATGAAGTCCCAAAAGTATATTTTCCCTTTTGTTTCCTTTGCCTTTGGAGATATAGAATTCTTTCTATGCATTAATGATGTGTACCTATCTGCTAAAAATCAAAGAGCACAAGCATTATGTGGCTTAGAAAATAGTAGACTGGGTTTTGCAAAATTGTATTTAGCCTGATTCTACTATCATGTGAATTTAAGCATGAGATGAAGAAAGAAATCAGCTGGGACTTCTCCATGGGACTTGGTTTTCTTTTCCATAAAAAGAAAAGGGTTGACCAGTCAGACAGTCTGTGTATCTATGATAATCAGCAAAATCAATTTACATGAAGTCTTCTTGTTGTTTTTTTTTTAAACAAAAGTGTAATTACACTATTGTGTAATCTATTTTTTTTCCCAGTGGCATTTATTTTTTTATAATTAAATTTATTTATTTTCAGCATAACAGTATTCATTATTTTTGCACCACACCCAGTGCTCCATGCAATCCTTGCCCTCTATAATACCCACCACCTGGTACCCCAACCTCCCACCCCCCCACCACTTCATTCCCCTCAGATTGTTTTTCAGAGTCATAGTCTCTCATGGTTCACCTCCTACTTTTAAAAAATCATAGACATTAAAGAAACAAGTCTAAGAACAAAGATATTTTATTCTACTGTATAAAAAGCCAAACATATAGTGTTGGACAGATTTACTACATAGAGCTCATCATGTAAGACAGTGCTTTCATTTACATTATTGCTCTCATCCACATAACCATTCCTTGTCTGAACTCCTCACAACCAATAACATCTACTACTTCACTACTGATTTATGTTTAGAAGAATCATCTCCCCAACCTGTAAGTGTACTTGTCCATGCAGGATTGGTATTCAAACCCTGGTCAGCAATCACTAGCCTGGGCAAGTTCTCCAACATTGCTGAAACATAGCTTTTTAATCTGAAAAATTAGTATAATACCACAGTCCTTCTAGGACTATTAGAAAGATTAAATAAGATAGTTAAAGGTCTGATTTTTGTGAGGTTAAACAGTAATAGGCACTGACATTTCAATCTTTATCCTCACTAAATCCTTAATCACAAACAGGAAAGTATCTTGAATATGTCTTTTGTATTCCACAGAGCCGTTACTGACTCTAAGCCCACAGAAGGCAATGCAATACCTGTGCCATCAACTGACTCAATAAACATTTATTGAGAACCTGTTTGTAACAGGTATTGGGGTAGGCATGGGAGAAAATAAAAATGAAGAAGAATATCACAACTCTTTCATTAAAGATTTCTAACTCAGCTTGACACTCAATAATAAGGATATTAGAAGTATGAAGTAATTTTAACATAACTTGGCATAATTGTGACTGGACATTGACCAAAGTATTTAAAAATACAAAACACAAATAACAAAAATGCATAGTCATTGTCATAACTAAACAGGAAAGAGTTGAGGCTATGGCCATTGTTTATCTCCCTAAATAAAAATGTCCCTTGGGGTTACATTTTAATGGGCAAATATGAATATTTGTCTAATTGGAAACCTGTTTTCTTTTTCTTGGAGCAGGAATTACAGGAAAAACATTGCAGAGATTCAAGTTCCATGATAAAGAAGAAAAAACAAAATGGGTTTTCATAGATGGGATGAAATCATGTTTCCATGGAAACCCTGAACTGGTTTGTTGCAGTCCAACTTAAGTTGGCAATTTTGGCTAATTTCAACTATAAAAATAAATCTGGCAACTTGAAAAATTTCCCCATACTATCCAAAGAGAATTTTCAAATGATAGCTAAATACATAGACAGCATCTTACTGGATTAAAGACATATTTTTAAATTTATTTAATCATTACCAACTTCACCTGGCAAAGATATAATTTAAATTGGAAACAAATCCAATGAACTAAGTGGTGCCAGAATAAACAGAATCTAGAATATGGTTGTCCTTTGATTCTAATGTTGGAATAAGAACAGGGACAAGAACTTCCTCTATTACAGACTAGCAGAGTCTGTGGGATTAATAATTTTACTGAATCATGATAACCAAAATAGACCCAACATCTGATCCCAAACAGACAAGGCTACTTTTTTTTTAATTTAGATTTTTTTCCCCCATATTAGAAATCTAGTTGATCACTGGCACATGTTGGGCCAAAGAAGACATCAAAGTGTTTGTTTTATTGTAATAATTTTTTAAAGTATTTTTGTCCTATGTTTTACATTTACTAAAAGTTTTACCCTTATTTACAGACCTCATTGTTATACAGGGATTGGCTCCAGCCCCTGAATTTGTTTCATATGAATTTCTTTTGCATGATCTGGAGTCTGGATAAACCAAGTAAGAGCCAAAAGGCAGGCAAACATAGACCTTATCAACTCTGAACTAAAACTATCCAGTCGCACAACCTTGATCAGCTCTTCCCCACAGCCAGTAACTATCTCACAACCACATTTAAGTGAAATGTAACCTCCTATGCTTCATCCACGTGACAATTTCAACACTGGGAAACCTACAACTAATTATTAATGGATCATTCTTCTCTTCACTCTTTTACTTGCATGTTCCTCTCTCTCCTTGCTTTCACTGCCAAGCTTCCTTGAGAGGTGGGTCTTCATTTTTCCCCTCCAATCCCTCCCTTCCTGCTGAAGCTTCATCCCACTGCAATCCAGTGTTTGACTCCCGCACAGTGTTTGACTTCCTAATTGCCAAATTAGGTCAACTTTTTTTTTTTTTTTAAGATTTTATTTATTTATTTGACAGATCAAAAGTAGGCAGAGAGACAGGCAGAGAGAGAGAGAGGAGGAAGCAGGCTCCCTGCTGAGCAGAGAGTCCGATGTGGGGCTTGATCCCAGGACCCTGGGAAGGCAGAGGCTTTAACCCACTAAGCCACCCAAGCACCCCTGGTCAACTTTTTTTCTTTTTAATTTTATTTCTTTTCAGTGTTCCAAAATTCACTGTTTATGTGTCACACCCAGTGCTGCATGCAATACGTGCCCTCCTTAATACCCACCACCAGGCTCACCCAACCCCCCCACCACCCTCCCCTCCAAAACCCTCAGTCTGTTTCTCAGAGTCCACAGTCTCTCATGGTTTGTCTCCCCCTCCGATTTCCCCCATCTCACTTCTCTCCATCTCCCCACGTCCTCCATGTTATTCCTTATGCTCCACAAGTAAGTGAAACCATATGATAAGTGACTCTCTCTGCTTGACTTATTTCACTCAGCATAATCTCCTCCAGTCCCATCCATGTTGATACAAAAGCTGGGTATTCATCCTTTCTGATGGAGCCATAATACTCCATTGTATAAATGGATCATATCTTCTTTATCCATTTGTCTGTTGAAGGGCATCTTGGCTCTTTCCACAGTTTGGCAACTGTGGCCATTGCTGCTATGAACACTGGGGTACAGATGACCCTTCTTTTCACTACATCTGTATCTTTGGGTAAATACCCAGTAGTGCAATTGCAGGGTCATAGTGTAGCTCTATTTTTAATTTCTTAAGGAATCTCTATACTGTTTCTTAAAATGGCTGTACCAACCTGCATTCTCACCTACAGTGTAAGAGGGTTCCCCTTTCTCCACATCTTTTCCAACACTTGTTGTTTACTGTCTTGTTGATTTTGGCCCTTCTGACTGGTGTAAGGTAGTATCTCAATGTGGTTTTGATTTGAATCTTCCTGAAGGTTAATGATGATGAACATTTTTTCCTGTGTCTCTTAGCCATTTGTATGTCTTCATTGGAGAAGTGTCTGTTCATGTCTTCTGCCCATATTTTGATGTGATTATCTGTTTTGTGTGTGTTGAGTTTGCGAAGTTCTTTATAGATCTTGGCTATCAGCCCTTTGTCTGTAGTGTCATTTGAGAATATCTTCTCCCATTCTGTGGGTTGCCTCTTTGTTTTGTTGACTGTTTCCCCTGCTGTGAGAAACTTTTGATCTTGATGAAGTCCCAAAAGTTCATTTTCGCTTTTGTTTCTTTTGTCTTTGGAGACATGTCTTGAAAGAAGTTGTTGTGACCGATGTTGAAGAGGTTACTGCTTGTGTTCTTCTCTAGGATTTTGATAGATTCCTGCCTCACATTTAGGTCTTTTATCCATTTCAAGTTTATCTTTTGTATGGTGTAAGAGAATGGTTGAGTTTCATTCTTCTATACATAGGTGTCCAATTTTCCCAGCACCATTTATTTTTTTTTTAATTTTTAATTTTTTATAAACATATATTTTTATCCCCAGGGGTACAGGTCTGTGAATCACCAGGTTTACACACTTCACAGCACTCACCAAATCACATACCCTCCCCAATGTCCATAATCCCACTCCCTTCTCCCAAACCCCCTCCCCCCGGCAACCCTCAGTTTGTTTTGTGAGATTAAGAGTCACTTATGGTTTGTCTCCCTCCCAATCCCATCTTGCCTAGAGCAATCTATACTTTCGATGCCATCCCGATCACAATTTCACTGGCATTTTCCAAAGAGCTGGAACAAATAATCCTAAAATTTGTATGGAACCAGAAGAGATCCCGAATTGCTAAGGAAATGTTGAAAAAGAAAAAAACTGGGGGCATCACGTTGTCTAATTTTAAGCTTTACTACAAAGCTGTGATCACCAAGACAACATGGTACTGGCACAAAAACAGACACATAGACCAGTGGAACAGAGTAGAGAGCCCAGATATGGACCCTCAATGCTGTGATCAAATAATCTTCAACAAAGCAGGAAAAAATATCCAGAGGAAAAAGGACAGTCTCTTTAATAAATGGTGCTGGGATTTATTCTGAGAATAAATTCTGGTTCCATACAAATTTTAGGATTATTTGTTCCAGCTCTTTGGAAAATGCCAGTGAAATTGTGATCGGGATGGCATCGAAAGTATAGATTGCTCTAGGCAAGGCCAGCTCTTTCTAACCATCTTTCTTTACTTGCCTGCATTTGGTTCATATACATGGGTTTTTGTTTTGTTTTGTTTTGTTTTTCACTGATACCTTTCCCTTTTCCTTCCTTGACATCACACTCCCTAGGAGTAACTTAATTTCAGACTTCTCTGAGAGTCCCTCCTATACCATCCTTTATGCGTTTAGGTTCCTGGGGTTTAAAGAGAGCCTCTACTTTTCTGATCCTTCAAACTCTCACTTCATCCTCCCCTACAGCTTTAACTACCACTTTGATATCAACAAATCACAATTTTTTTTATCCAGAGCATACTTATTTTTTTTTACTTATTTTTAAATAAGAGTCCATTTCTTAATAATCATATTCAAAATTCTGAACGTCAACTTTTCAACAACCAAAATATATCTCCCTTTCAACAAATCTTGAAATAAGCTCAAAGCCTACTCCTAAAAAAATTGCTATTCTCTTTCTATTCCCTATTCAAGGAATGATCCTACCATTTAACCAGATATCCTAAGTCAACATCATGAGTGTCTTTCAAAAGCTCTTTTGTGCCCATCTTCTCTCACAACTAATAACAAAGTCCTCAAGATTCTATTTGCTCTATATCCACTACCATAGTCAGCGGCCAGGACTTCTATAATTTCACATCCATCCATGCTATTGAGATAGATGCAGAAGAAACATTTGATAATTTCAATACTCATTCATTATCTTGAAATACGACACACCCATTTACCACTTCAAAGTAAAAAGACAAGTTTTTTAATACGGTAAAACCAAAGACTTTCAAGAAACAAAAATTAATGGTGAAATGGGTTAGAAGGATTATCTTTGAATAAAGCCATAAATAATACAAAGATGCCTGCAATCACTTCTACTTGGCACTGTAAGAGACACTATCTAAGAAGACAACAAAAATAGGCATAAGATCAAGAAAGGAATAAAATTATCAATATTCTTAGGGAAAATATCTAAATTTTAAACACCACACAAAAAATAACAATTACAGATTTCAGCAAAGTTATTACTTGCTGAATAAGTAATAAGTACTTGAGTACTTACATATAAAGATTCAGTACTGACCAAAGTTTAGTCCAGAATAGTGGGTCTCAGTAAAGATCCTAGAAACAAATCCACCTACATATGCGAAACTGTTATGAGAAAGAAGTGGCATAACAAATGAGTTCTGAAGAGATAGCTATTGAATAAATGTCCTTGATAACTGGGAATCATAGGGAAAGGGGAATTATAGATAAAATTGTACCCCTATTCACACCATATATCAAAACCAAGTACTGATGGATTAAAGATGTAAATGTATAAAACAAAACTTCAAAACTCTTAGAATAGTATAAAGTATATTTTTTTAACAGCGGGTAAGGAAGAAATTTATATTATTATAACAAAAGACAACATAAAGTTAAAAGACAAATTTAATCTGGAATAAAATATCTGCCATGTGCTTTCTAACAAAGAATGATGGCTTGGCTATATAAAGAAGGCCTACATTCAGTAAGAAAAATAGAAATAATCCAATAAAACAATAGGTAAAAATTATGAACAAGAATTCAAATAAGAGGAATCCTAAATGTCCATTATAAAAATATGAGCAAACTTCATAATAGGAAAATACAATATAGAATAAAATACTATTCACATCCACAAAAATCAATTAACAACAAAAGTTAAAGAGGATTTAGGAAAACAGGAATTCATGCTTTTAAAAATAAGAGTCTTTTGATTTTGTTAACTGTTTCCTTTGCTGTGCAAAAGCTTTTGATCTTGATGAAATCCCAATAGTTCAGTTTTTCCCTTGCTTCCCTTGCCTTTTGCGTTGTTCCTAGGAAGATGTTGCTGCGGCAGAGGTCGAAGAGGTTGCTGCCCGTGTTCTCCTCAAGGATTTTGATGGATTCCTATTGGGATTTCATCAAGATCAAAAGCTTCTGCACAGCAAAGGAAACAGTTAACAAAATCAAAAGACAACTGACAGAATGGGAGAAGATATTTGCAAACGACATATCAGATAAAGGACTAGTGTCCAGAATCTATAAAGAACTTAGCAAACTCAACACCCAAAGAACAAATAATCCAATCAAGAAATGGGCAGAGGACATGAACAGACATTTCTGCAAAGAAGACATCCAGATGGCCAACAGACACATGAAAAAGTGCTCCATATCACTTGGCATCAGGGAAATACAAATCAAAACCACAATGAGATATCACCTCACACCAGTCAGAATGGCTAAAATCAACAAGTCAGGAAATGACAGATGCTGGCGAGGATGCAGAGAAAGGGGAACCCTCCTACACTGTTGGTGGGAATGCAAGCTGGTGCAGCCACTCTGGAAAACAGCATGGAGGTTCCTCAAAATGTTGAAAATAGAACTGCCCTATGACCCAGCAATTGCACTATTGGGTATTTACCCTAAAGATACAAATGTAGTGATCCAAAGGGGCACATGCACCCGAATGTTTATAGCAGCAATGTCCACAATAGCCAAACTATGGAAAGAACCTAGATGTCCATCAACAGATGAATGGATCAAGAAGATGTGGTATATATACACGATGGAATACTATGCAGCCATCAAAAGAAATGAAATCTTGCCATTTGCGACAACATGGATGGAACTAGAGCGTATCATGCTTAGCGAAATAAGTCAAGCAGAGAAAGACAACTATCATATGATCTCCCTGATATGAGGAAGTGGTGATGCAACATGGGGGCTTAAGTGGGTAGAAGAAGAATCAATGAAACAAGATGGGATTGGGAGGGAGACAAACCATAAGTGACTCTTAATCTCACAAAACAAACTGAGGATTGCTGGGGGGAGGGGGTTTGGGAGAAGGGGGTGGGATTATGGACATTGGGGAGGGTATGTGATTTGGTGAGTGCTGTGAAGTGTGTAAACCTGGTGATTCACAGACCTGTACCCGTGGGGATAAAAATATATGTTTATAAAAAATAAAAAAAAAATTAAAAATAAAAAAAAATTAAAAAAATAAAAATAAAAATAAGAGTCAATTTGAAGGGCAATTTACAATGCTTACTGAAGTCGGAAAAAAATGCAAATGCTGGGGCACCTGGGTGGCTAAATCCTTAGGCCTTTGGCTCAGGTCAGGATTCCAGGGCCCTGGGATTGAGCCCCCAATTGGGCTTCCTGCTCAGCAGGAAGTGTGCTTCTCCCTCTTCCACTCCCCCTTCTTATGTTCCCTCTCTGTGTCTCTCTCTGTCAAATAAATAAAAATTTTTTAAAAACGCAAATGTTATCATCTTATGATTTATTGCAAGGAGCACCTTCTGAAAAAAATGTATCTATGTATAAAAGGAGACATAAGGAGATCTATCTATCCCTGCAGCATTATGTATAACCAGAAAAAAATGAAAAAAGCCTGGTTGTCCATTCATAAGAGCATGAAAACTTATTTCAAGACAGTAAAAATGGGTGCTCTAGACATCTGTGTACCAAAAACAGAATGTTCCAAGAGGAAATAAACAGTACAATGCCATCTACATAAATTTCAAAATTTACAAAATAACAATATATGTTGTTTGGGGGTACATACTCACATAGAAGAAGTTCAAATATTTATGTTAGAATAACACACAGTAACCGCCAAACAGCAGTTATTCTGGGGTTTGTCTGAAGAGATCAAAGGCAAAAAGATCTGCAATTTTCTTACCTTAAAAAAGACAGAACGATCTGAAGTAAGTAAATATGGGTGATAAGTTCATTGGTGTTTGCATTATTTTTCCATTTAAAATACTCTCTAATTAATTTCTTTTAATTAAAATCGCTTCAGGGCTTCTTCTTGCTTTCAGGACACAGCTCTGGCCCTTCTCAAAGAAGCCCTTTCATGACTTTGTCCCCATCTAACATCCAAGAACTATCTTACTCCTGGTAAACACCACAAACCCTGTGGTACCATGATGATCCCTTTCCCACCCTCAGATAGCCTTGGGATTTTGTCTTACACTGCGACTTCAGAGAACCTTTGATGTAACAAGTGTTTGTATACATGCCCATCTCCCACCACCAAAATGGGAATTACTTGAGGACAGGAATATCTGAATTTTCTCTCCCTTCTGCTGTGTTTCATTGTGCATTCACATACTAGAAAGTCACTTAGTGGGTGGATAGATGGATATATACAAACAAACATCCATTGCTGAAGGCCAGCCTTGTTTCCTACCAGCTTTCCATTCTTTAAGAAACAGGCATAAACACTTGTTAAACCTTAAGTGACTGTAAGAGTTTGGGTGGCCTCTAACTCTTCTCCTACATCCTCACTTATCCCAGATTTCTAGTTTTCAAAGACAGGTGGTGCTATTTCCACTGTACCCATATTTTCTTTGGGCCCCCCACTCCTGACCCACACCCCTGATCTGCAAAAGTGTCCACCATCACTTCCCAGCAGTGCAATTTACCTACAGATCAAGATGGAAAGGTTTTGAAAGATTTGCTCATATCAAGGCACTTCTGTATCTTCCTGCACATACTGCACTGGGCATAGTTCAAAGATCAGAGGCTTTCCATTAAAACAGATTTAAATTCTTCATCTACAACTTACTTGCTTACACTTAGGTGTGATTTCATCTCTTCAAATTTTACTTTCCTGTTCTTTAAAATGAGGAATAAATGTATCTACCTTGAAGGGTTATCGTGAATGCTAAATGAAATGGCATAAAAAGCACCTTGTGAAGTCTCTCACCCATTATAAGAACTCAATGAATAGGGACGCCTGGGTGGCTCAGTTGGTTAAGCAGCTGCCTTCGGCTCAGGTCATGATCCCAGCGTCCTGGGATCGAGTCCCACATCGGGCTCCTTGCTCGGCAGGGAGCCTGTTTCTCCCTCTGCCTCTGCCTGCCATTCTGTCTGCCTGTGCTCGCTCTCCCCCCCCCCCCCCCGCTGATAAATAAATAAAATCTTTAAAAAAAATAAAAAAATAAAAAAAATTTTAAAAAAAGAACTCAATGAATAATTTTTTTTTTATTCCTTCTCCTTAAATCTTTTAACTCCATGATTTCTACAGAAAAAAAAAAAAGAAAGAAAGAAAAAGAAAAAATAGGAGTGGAAAAACAACTAATTGCTCTAGTTGAAAACAATTCTTCCTTCTTTCCTGAATATTATAGTGTATTATATACAAATTTTAAGCAGGTATCCATCACTTTGCTGTAAGGTAATAAACACTCATGCACATGTGTGTATCTCCTAGTTGTCTGACCAGTGGGTTTCCAGAAGGCAGGATTTAAAACCACTTATTTCCTAAGCCAAATTATGCTTAAAAGTTATAAGCAATCAGGTAACTATTTTGATATCACACCCACCACTGGCAAGATATTTAGTTTTATTTTTTTCATGATGGTGATAGATTTATGCTAACTCATCTGCATGTTCAGACATGATTTCTTTGGGGTTCAAACATCAGTTGAATGACTGGCTAGGACAAAGTGTACAGAATGCTGTTGTTGAACCCTGAAAGTCAACTGGCACACGGGACTTACTGCTGCACTAGTGACCACGTTCCAATCAACAACTAAAAAACCAGTCCAGATACCATTCAACCCACACAGAAGACCAACATAACTCATTTTGGAGAAGAGTTTATTTTTAGAAAATTCATACGTTAGCTTTGAAATTGTGATCCAAGTAGAGCCAAAAGATGATACAACCAAACATAAAAACAACAAAAAAATATCCATCCCCTATTCACACACACATAAATTTCTTCTTGGCCATGGATGGATGTCTTTTAAAGCCCAATCCACACTAGGATGACTCAAAGATGTGCTAAAAATCCCATCCTCTCTCCTTCAACTTTCTTCTGTTATCCAAATAATACCCATCGGAATCATCAACAGAGCACTCGATTATAATCAACCTCACGCAGATGTGAAAGGCTTCATATTTGTATAGAGCCAATGCTATGTCAGCATTATTCAATGCCTCTGACCAAGGCATGGACCAAGGAAAGATTCCAGTTGAACTCCTGTTCTTAACCACCTGTACTGTCTTAGGGCTGCATTTTCTTAATATGTGTCTTTTTACTCAGGCTAAAACTTAACACACAGTCTAAGTGGCATTTTTCTACACATTTATATTTTTAAAACAATGAAAAATTTGAGGTCCTCTACCTCAACATCCCTCATATTTCTAAGTAACAAGATAATTAGTCATTCCTTCCTGGAAATTAAGTACATAAGATAGTAAATTTGTATACTTAGAAGGTGAGTCCTCATTACATTTTCCAAAGCAACTTACAAGTATTTCCTGTAAGAAGTAAACATATCAAATTCAGTGGTATACATATTCTTCAAATCTTTTGAGTTCTTACAAAATATGTGGCCAGTCCTTATTTTTAAGAGGTATAGAGTTTAGAGTTTAGAGGTATAGAGTTTAAGTGCAAGTTCTTAAGGTGTAGAGTTTAGTGTTAATTATAAAATATATTGTTTCAAAATAAGAAATAGTGTTTGAGAGTAATACTCTCAAATGTCATAAATGTGTGATGTTAATTTTTTAATTAAAATAAGATTTCTATGAAAGGACAATTTATGAGTTTCACTGAATGTCCTCTGCCTGAATAATTGGGCCAGTATACAGAGGGGATTTCATTTTATAGACTCCAACTGCTGGCTCATCTGAAGCCAAACTATCAATAAAGTCAAGGCTTTCTCTCAGTTAACACTCAACCACTGAAGTAGAACAGAAGTTCAGCCCAACTATGGAATCCACAGCATCAACAACTAAGGACTGGCTTTGCTATGAGACTCAGAATAGCATATATTAAATACACTGAACAAACAAGAAACTCCCTATTAAGAGAAAAGTAAAGGGAATAGCCCTTAAGATTAATGAACCAAATGACTGAGAGGTACCAGAAAGACCTTCCAACCAATTTCATTGTTTAGCAGATAAGAAGCTGGAGCTCATTAAGGTTATTCTAACCAATATCAAATGCAGTCACAAAGCCAATATTGGAACCATGGCCCACTGGTTCCCAAAACAGTGTTCTCCCCGCTGCCTCCCTTACCTGGGTAAAGATTTAATGTCACTGCCCTAGAAGTAACCTGCAGATATCAGCCCGTGCCTTGAACACAAAGAAGGCTTCTATCTACAGACAGTATCCCAGAAGCCTCAAAACTACTCTATCTGGTCTTTAACACTAAGCAAAACAATCCCACTCCAATACAGACTCTACAAAGCAACAGATGCATGATTCCCCTGGTCACTGGACTCCTCTGAGAGCTGGAGGTCGCAGTATGTGTACAGAGATGGGAAGCCAATTCTGTTCCATCTCACTGTCAGGAGCACTAAATGTGATCATGAAAGCTCAAGAATGTCACTGACTGTGACATGCAATACAAGTATTAAAAATTCTATGTCCCCAAACAAGAAGCTAACCCATTCCTTAAACTTTACTACAGAATTATCTGAATATAATTTACCACTTCTCTCTTTAAAGTGGAATGCATTAAAACCATTTATACACTAGCTTGATACAAAATATGAGGAAGATCCTCAAACTTTAAAGTACCTTGCTTTCAAAGTGGAGAACACATACTTGATGAATATGAATATTTGATAATCTCATGCTCCAAATTGTCCTCCAACATTATTCTTAGGCATAGAAGGAGCTTACTTTGAAAAAAAGAAAAAGAAAAAGAAAACACAAAACTGTAAGAAACACGTCATGAGAAACTTCATGAAAGTTGTTAATTATATCATTATTTTGTTCTTAGCACACCTCATAACACTTAAGACCAAAGGCTCTTCCTTAACTGTGTAAAAAAGTCACCACATGGGTTATCGCTGTGCTATATCCACAGACAGCAGCTTCCTCTTATATGGAAATAACACATTCCTCATTCATTTTAGTTACAGAGAAAAAGCCTGATACCCAATACTGTGTAGTTCCTACCCCATGAGCACTTTAAAATAATATCTGTTTTCCTTGTGTGAAGTGAGGGCTATTGCATAACTTCCTGAAATGCCTTTTAATTCTGGAAGTTTTGTGTCTCCTGTCTTTACATTGAATACATTATAAAATACTGAACATGTTTGAGGTTTTTGAAATAGTATTTACTATTTCATACTTTCTTAAATTTTGGAATCACTTTATATTCTGAAGCAAAATTAAAGGTGCTGTCTTTGTCTCATACCTAATTTTGGCACTTCTACCTGCCCACAGAAAGCAGGAAGAAAAAAATTAAACTGGTTAGTATGTATTCTAAGTTCTTGGAGTGACTGAGTTAGTGCCAGGATCATAAAACTGACACTTCACTTGCAGAGAAAAATTATTCTAGAGGAAGGAAGGCTGTCTCCATTATAATTCTGCACTGAAAAGCCAGTTTACATGGGACGAGTAATGCAAAACCAAAGTGGTGAAACCTGTTACAAATTCAAATTATTGAAAACAAAGAAACCTGATTCAGTTTACAGAAAAGTAATTAGCAAAAATTACATCTATTACATCTATTGCTCTAGTGAAGCATACCTATCTTTTGTGGTATCCTCAAGATAAATTCCATTTACATAGTTAATATAGTATTTTGTCAAACAGTTGACTTCAGCTGAGATTAAAATTTTGCTGCTGTAGTCACTCAACGTAATCCACTAAAACAGTGATTTTTTAAATCAAATGTGTATTAAGTACCTGACTTATTGCATGCCTGATATTTATTGGATGCCTGATAAGCACTGAAGCATTATGAAAATGTTGTAATCAAAGCACTTAACTGTGTAGAAGTTTATTTTATATATATATATATATATATATATATATATATATATATCTTGTTTTTTCAACAAAACTATGAGCTTTTACAGGGTAGGTGCTTTTTATATTTTTAATGAAAACTGTATCACTACATAATACATAGTAGAAGCTCAATTAACATTACTTTTATGGTTAATATATTTGTTCATTTACTCATTCAGTGGACACTTATTACCTGTCAAATGCTATAATACATGCACAGCACATTGCATGGGGTACCTGGTATACAGGAGGTACTTAATAAATGTCACATTAGATGGAGAGATAAATAGCTAGCCAGTCATGACTCGTATTGGGTAATGAGCATACAATGGATATACAAAGAATTCTGATATTACAGAAACACAGAAAATAGCCTAGGGAATCCAAGCAATTAGCTAATACTGGTTAGCAGAGAGATCTAAGGGAATATTATGCAAAAAAAAAAAAAAAGTACAATCAACATCTCAGTATCAAAATACAAGGCAAGTTCAAGTTTAATATCACTGAAGATGTCAACACTACCTTTGTTTACCTGACCTAACCTAACCTAAAATTTTTTATTTACTAAAGACTCAAGAAAAACTTGAGTCATCAGTCATTATATGTTGTATTTAGGAATTTTTTTTATAACTAAGGAAGATAGAAGGCCATTTAAACACTTAAAGAGTCAGAAAAAAACCAAGATGTTATCCACAGTGTGCTTGAACTCATCAAAGAAAAGGATGCTACCACCTAAATGCTACAAGGTTCTTCCGGATAGTACTCTGAATAACAGCTAATTTTTATTGACATCCTATATGGACCAGACAATGGAGTAAACAATTACATACATTATTTCATTCAATTCTATGAGCCCTTACAGTAGCAACTCTACTATTAATTCTACTTTATAATAGCACCATGAGGTTCAGAGAGATTTAAAGGAAGGTAGTTACCCAAAGGCAGAGCCGGAAGTCTTCACAAAGTCCCTCTGAGGCCATATGACCTCTGCTTTCTACCACAATTCAATGGTAGTCTTAAGGCAAAAATCTGTGCTTATTAACTGATATTCCATAGTTCTAGGTCTTTTTGCATTAAATGCAATACTGTGTATTTAGTCCAGACTTTGTCAACTTAGGTTGAAATTTGGGACCAGTTAAGTCTTTACCTTGGGGTCTAGCCTATGCATTTTAGGATGTTTGCAGCATCCCTGACCTCCACCATACTAGATGTCATTACTTCTCCCTTCTAGTTGTGACAATCAAAAATATTCGCAGATGTGACTGGGGAACAAAATCAAGCCCTTGAAAATCACCAATGTAGTCAAAAGAGACTAGGATTAGCAATTAGAGGCCTTGATAAAACTGTTTTTGTTCTCAGCTTTCATATTAGAAATCAACCATGTTTATACTCCTTCACCCAAAGAATAAGGCATTATGGTAAAAAAGCATCAGTTTGTTTAAAATATTAAAAAGACTTCCATTTGTTGGTTAGCCTTTCAGTTTCAGACCTGACATAAGCTCTATTCATTCTCATATTAGTGTTTTGGGGATTTTCCTTCTATCAGAAGCAAATGTTTTTATAAGACCAGATATTTCATCCAAAAAAAAAAAAATTAGGCAAATAAAAAACTCACCACACACAATTCATGGCTTGTACTTGCTTTTTATTTTTGTTGTTGTTGTTTTGTTTTATCTGACAGAGAGAGAGGCCACAAGAAGCCAGAGAGGCAGGCAGAGAGAGGGGGGAAGCAGGCTCCCTGCTGAGCAGAGAGTCCCAGGACCCTGAGATCATGACCTGAGTCAAAGGTAGAGGCTCAACCCACTGAGTCACCCAGACACCCATGCTTTTTGTTTTTTTAAAGTAACCTCTACCCCCAACATGGCGAGCAACTCACAACCTCAAGATAGTCACGTGCTCTACCAATGGAATCAGCCAGGTATGCCTGCTTTTTACTTTGGCCATGAGCAGAATCCTTCTAAAATTGGGAGTGTTTTTCTTCTATTTTATTCTGGGGTCACATACAACTAACTCTAAAACAGCATAATAATGTTGCCCGTGAGGACTTTCATTAAATTCCACTCACTCACATGGTAAAGGTGATTATATTTTTCATGTTTTTCAATCTATACAACTACAAAGCTCAAAATCTCATACCTATGAAACTGTTATACAATCTGAGTCTTTAGTGCATTCAAAGAATATAATACAAAAGAAATACTGTTTCTCTAGGGACAAAAGTTTAAGGCATGTAATCCATCTCTCTGATGAAATGCAGATTTCCTACTAGAAGACAAATCATTCATTTAAATCAGTTGAATAGGATAGTACAAAAAGAAAATCCATCTGGTTACATTTAAGGCTCAGAAAAAATCATGTACAAAAAAGATTCTCTGGCTTTCGGCCTAGAGGATTTTTGTGTGATTGTCAATTGGGTATATTTTCATTCAGTTTAAGATCATACTCTTCAAAAACAGGGACTCCCCAGGAGGTAGTAAGAAAATTTCAAAGTGGATCACACAGATCAGAACTCTCAGATTCCAAAAAAAAAAAAACTAAACCTCCTTGATGACTTTGGCAAAGGTAGGCAAGTGGCCTAATTCTATGTCCTTTATTTTTCTCCCATCCTTTACATTCTCGTTCATACCAAAGAGATTGCATGTGAGTGGTTCATATATTTATTTTTTATTAAATGTTGAGAAGGTACATATTGGGAAGAGGGAAGAGATATCCTTGGTCTATTCGGAATAAAACTTTTGCAATCCCTGGCTAAACTGCAGCTGGGTCGCTCACTTCTGAGATAAACGGCACACCTACCAATACTGCGTTCATGATTATCAGTCCATGAATTAGCTGCATTCATTTGAAGAAAGGCTGCCGGTAACTGACAGTAACATCAGTAGAATGGAGGACAATGACATGTTTTTTTTTCCTATATTCTTTGCTTCTTTAATTATTGTCTAGATTTTATCTGTTCCTTTCCACTGAAGAATAAAAGTGTCCTCTATGAAGGCAATGTGAAGGAAAAGGTCTGTACTCTCTCTCTCTTTTTTAAGATTTTATTTGACAGAGATCACAAGTAGGCAGAGAGGCAGGTAGAGAGAGAGGGAGGGAAGCCGGCTCCCCGCTGAGCAGAGAGCCAAATGCAGGGCTCGATCCCAGGACCCTGAGATCATGACCTGAGCTGAGGGCAGAGGCTTTTACCCACTGAGCCACCCAGGCGCCCCAGGTCTGTACTCCTTATCACACTTTTCTATTCATGCTTTATTTAGATACCTAAGCAATGTTCTTCATTCGTAACGTGCCTTGCAGAAACACCAATTTTTTTTTTTTTTTTGCTTTTCCAGATAACCATTGAATTTTAAAAATAAAAATATATATGAAATTCTTCTAAAAATTTAGGTGTTAAGTTTATGTCATTTTTCCATATATGGACGCAAACAATTAAAATTTCCTGGGGGCGCCTGGGTGGCTCAGTGGTTTCAAGCCTCTGCCTTCAGCTCAGGTCATGATCTCAGGGTCCTGGGATCGAGCCCCGTATCGGGCTCTCTGCTCAGCAAGGAGCCTGCCTCCTCTCTCTCTGCCTGCCTCACTGCCTACTTGTGATCTCTCTCTGTCAAATAAATAAAATTAAAAAAAAAAATTTCCTGGAGGCCGCCAGTAAGTGGTTTTTGATAAGTAAAGTTATTAACTGGTCTTTCAACAGTGAAGGAATAATTCTAAGTTAAACTATATAAAAATTTTAATCTGTGTAAAACTATATTTGCACAATGCATTCATGGCAAACTACCCTTAAATCAAAGATGCTCAGAAATGTGATATCATTAGCTATTTCCAGAGTAACAAAATGCACCATAGCTCCTCTTGACAATCACTGAAAACATTTCCACCTGATAAGAACTAAATTAACTGATATGCGAAAAAATATTAAAATCTTGCATTTTAACTGATTTTTCCACTGTAAAGTGTTGGGAGATAATTCTGCATGGTATTTCTGCACCTTTTGAACCATCTTTTGTTCTGAACTATTTCCAAGGATGGTGGAAGAGCTCCCCAACAGCCTTGGGAGATAGCGTCTCCCTCCTGGGATGAAGCCAGAATTTGATTCCTGACTCATATAATAACTATGAGTTCCCCTCCAGTACAAACGCTGGACACGTCTGCTAGCACCCTTTTTATAACAGGGATTTCTTAAGCTCAGAATTCCTCAGCTGTGACATTAACTTCCATGTATGCTAGTAGCCACCTGCATCCCTCCACACGGCTCTCGTGGGACTTGAGGGGCAAGAAGAACCAGTGCAGATATGGAATTCATGCTGTCTGCTGTGTTGTAATAAAATGCTTTACCTCTGACCCAAGAGTCTCCTCTCTTCCAACCTAAAACTGTAGCAGACTAGCTTGTTAAGATTGCACTTAGGGTAAAATCTCAGACTCTTCACAGTTTTGTTTTTTTTTTTCTGGGTTTGTTGGTTTTTTTCAAGATTTTTATTTATTTATTTGACACAGAGAGAAATCACAAGTAGGCAGAGAGGCAGGCAAAGAGAGAGGGGTAAGCAGGCTCCCTGCTGAGCAGAAATCCCAATGCAGGGCTTGATCCCAGGACCCTGAGATCATGACCTGAGCCAAAGGCAGAGACTTTAACCCACTGAGCCACCCAGGCAACCGTCTTCACAATTCTTGATAAACACAGTAGGTGCACAATAATTACAAATGTTAAATGAAGAGCACAAATCACTATTTATAACCAAACTCCATGATTATACAGATTTATAATTTTCTTTAACAAAAGTGTACATTACAGTCTATACTTTGTGTTAGACACAGTTAACACAAAAAATACTGATTATTTTAATATTTTCCATTCTGATACCTATACCTAATTTCAGTAAGTGACTACTGCTTAACAAGTCCCAATCTCTTTGGAACAGGGTGGACATAAACAAAAAAATCATATTTATATATCCAAAAAATTGGATTGTTTCTAAGAATCAATAGATTTGACCAAATCAAAACATAGAAACAGTGACACTATGGGACTGTTGTTTTCCTGACATTGCTCTATTTTACCATTACTGGAAAAAACACATCAATATGAGCCATTTGATTAAAATAATGACAGATTTCATTTGGACAGCCAGCCTGAAATATTATTGTTGGACAGTATCCCTTTCTATGTTACTGTATTATATAAATGTATTTAACAAAAAGTACTGCTTTAACTATCACAACCAGTGAACCAAATCATACCAACCACTTTTCCTAACTTTCTCAAAACTGATGATGATGAAGAACAGTAAGGCCCTTAAGCTACCATGCAAAGTAAATCTCAGCATTAAAAAAAAAAAAAAAAAAAAAAAACCACAATTAAGACAATAAACAGGGAAAGACATAATCCCAACCCTTGGGGGAGAAAAAAAATCAAGAAGAGATTTCCCTTTTGTCAAATACTAAAAATAAAATCACTCTAACCACTAAATTAGTCTAAACACCACTGACTCCTTAAAAGCCACAATTTAAATCCCCCCCCTCAAAACCCTTAAAATATTCCATTTTCCTTCAACATCATGCAAGTTACAATAAGGCTTCTATTAAAGCTAACGACCTCCTCTGTATGAAATGGCCAGTTCTTTAAATCATTTTGAGACTCAGAGTTCCCAAGAAACTAAGCACTAGACCAACCCATCCTCATTGGTTCAGAACACCTGCTGCTGAGTGAGGCAAGGACTCAATAACTCAACCGCCTGAAACACTTTACAGAGCTTCCCCTGTCCTGGTCGCCACTGGTTCATAGTAAAGAAACTTGAAACTGTTAAGTTAGCCAGGCTCTCTGCTCAAGTACAGAGGGAACCTACCATAACAGGTGAAATGAGAGCCAAAAAGACCTACTCTCATAGTGGTGACCTGGTATTTGGAGGCCTAAAGGTTGCCCCTTGAGTGAATTCTCAGCTTGTCCCCGGCCAAAGGAGCTGTGGTTTTCAGAGACTCAATGAAAAGAAACCACATTGGGGCACCTGGGTGGCTCAGATGGTTAAGCATCTGCCTTTGGCTCAGGTCATGATCCCAGGGTCCTGGGATTGAGCCCCACGTTGGGCTCCTTGATCAGCGGGGAGTCTGCTTCTTCCTCTCCCTCTGCCTCTCTCTCTGCTCATGCTCTCTCTTTATCAAATGATTTTTTAAAAAAAGAAAGCAAGAAAGAAACCACATCGTAAAAGAATCTGGTGAGGGCCTTGACACTAGAAGATCATTTTAATGGAAAGGACCTCAAAGGGTAAGAATGTATCACTGATAGGATCACAGGTAAAATTTTGAAATTTAATTATGGCCTTTACCTTTTCAATATATTAATCACTAAGAGAGTGTCTTACATTGGAAGATGGAGAGGAGAAGGGAGTTGGGAGAAATCGGAGGGGGAGACAAACCATGAGAGACTGTGGACTCTGAGAAACAAACTGAGGGTTTTGGAGGGGAGGAGTGTGGGGGGTTGGTGAGCCTGGTAGTGGGTATTAAGGAGGGGGCTTATTGCATATAGCGCTGGGTGTGGTGCATAAACAATGAATTCTGGAACACTGAAAAAATAAAATAAAATTTTTTAAAAGGTATCTTATCTTTAATTTTTTTTCTTTTTTTAATTTTAAATCTCTAAAACATATTTTTAGAAGTTATAAGTATTATGTCTGCTATTTTGTGATCTTTTTTCTACTTATTTCAAATAGCCTTCCCAAGAATCAACAAAGTACAAATACTAAACAGAACTATTTACAGAATACAAATACTAAATGGAATTGTTTAAAGAATCTATAGGTCTTGAATTTTACTTTTCATTTTTTTAATTTAAACTTTATTTTATTTTTTTTCAGTGTTCCAAGATTTGTTGTTTATGCATCACTCCCAGGGCTCCAGGCAGTACGTCCCCTCCTTAATACCCACCACCCACTCACCCAACCCTCTACACCCCTCCCCTCCAAAACCCTCAGTTTGTTTCTCAGAGTCCACAGTCTCTCATGGTTCATGTCTCCCTCTGATTTCCCCCAAGTCCCTACTCCTCTCTTCCCAATGTCCTCTATGTTATTCCTTATGCTCCACAAGTAAGTGAAACCATATGATAATTGGCTTTCTCTGCTTGACTTATTTCACTCAGCATAATCTCCTCCAGCCCCATCTATGTTGAATTTTACTTTTTAAACCCTAGATCAGAAATATTACCAATGGTTAATTCATTCATGAAGCTACCAGGCATAGAGACCCTAACCTGTTATATATACCAAGATAAGTCACTTTGATTTCCTCACCTAGAATAACAGGAATTTAATATTATTTCTTTCTTGGAACCAGAGAAAGGTAACTTTTTACCAAATGCCCCATTACATAGTTATTCAACTATATTAATGTTACCTGGCTTTTAGGACAGAATTCATTGGCGATGTTGACCATATAAACACACCAAAATGTCAGACTTCCAGTCTTAACTGGCAAACTTGCTAACTAGCTGGTCTGGTTTGAGTCACATTGTATTCAGGAAACCCCATTTTCCTAACTTAATTTAAGTTGAATTGTTTTTGTGATGGTGTTCTTTGGTTTGCTTTGCTTTTATGGGACAGTGTACTGCTCAGTAACTCCAGTATTGCAGTTTATATGAAAATCAGATGCTCTTCACTTCCACAAAGAACAGAAAAAGGTGACACAACTAAATTAGGCAAGATTTAAGTTAGTTTGAGAATGAAACTTTGGATGAAACTTATGAGACATGATCATGAGTCACTGAGAAACACTGGGGAATACTTTCTGTGGAGATTTTTTTTTTTTTAAGTATATAAGAGTCTCATCCCTGTGGGATGGCTTCTATATAGGGAGCCCACCAACAGTTGAATGGACTTGGACTCACCCAAGTGCTTTTCCAAGCTTACAACAGTGACACGGAGGGTCTTCAAAGGGACAAAAAGAGTAACTCTTTCTCAATAACTAAAAGCAGAATGCAGTTCCAGACCACCAAAACTCTGCAAAGCTGGTTTGTGACCCTGACTCAGAGTCACTGGGATGCACTAGGAAACCACAGTTCTTGGCAGATGCCCATTTTATGTGCAAAGGCTTACCAGATGTGAAGTTCTATGTGCAATAGAAACAAAAATGAATCTGCTGTGTAATCTGGCATGCCAATTTATTCTGTGAACCAGCAGGTAAGAGGCTTGGTCTCATGTTTAAGCAAAGCCTATGGTGTTTGAATTTGAGCAGGAAAAAACTTCTTAAGCCCCATGCCCACCCCCCCAAATTAAAACCAATCCTATATGCTTGTTAAGCCTGAAATCCCACCAAGATTTATTTCTTTCAATTAAGAATTCCATCCCTGCTAAAATGGAAATTCCCTTGGGAGACATAAACTGTTATCAGTTATTTATACTTCAGTGTAAATGAATTTCAAATCCTGTCTTGACAGCTGGTTTTGATAAAAAGAATACATGAAGCTTGGTTGTTTAGATTATAAAAGAGAGGGGAAAATCTTCAAGAGATAAAAGTTAACAAATGAATAACTACCACTATTATTTGTCTATTCATTCACCAATATTTATGAGCACCTAATACTTTTCAGGCAATGTGCTAAGCATGGAGGATCCAAAGATGAAAAAGCATAGTTAAGGGCCTCAAAAAATGTAGGATTTGGAAGAAGGACATCAAATATGCAGTTACCATAGAAGAGCAAGGAAGTTAATGAAGGTGTGGGCAAGATGTAAAGGGAGGCTCTGAGAAATAAATACTAAATCTGCCTGGCAGAGAGGAGATGGGAAAGTTTTCCAGGAAGAGCTAGAGTTTGCCCTGTGAATGGAAGGAGAACCAGGATGGTACCTGGGAACATTAAGGAGCAAGGTGCAACCAGTGAAACAGCATTCCTGAAATAAAGGTGTTTGGACTAAGGTACCAGTGAGGGGTGGGAGGCGGTGTCTTAGTCTTCTCAGGCTGCCATAACAAAATACCATAGCCTAGGTGGTCTAAACAACAGCCTTTTATTTTCTCACAGTTCTGGAGACTGTAAGTCTGAGACCCAGATGCCAGCATGCTCTGGTGAGACCTTGCTACAGCTGGGTGCCATCTTGCTGGCTGTGTCTTCACTAGGCCTCTACTTTGTGGGGGAAGAAGGGAGGGAGCAGGGTAAGTTCTCTGGTGTCTCTTCCTGTAAGAACACTATTCCTATCATATCCAAGTCCCACCCTTAAGTCCCACAATTCAGACCCTAGCAGGAGGTGAGGGAAATGAATCACAATGATGGGGAGGGTACTCAGGAACCAAATCATGAAGGGCCTTTGAAATCAAATAAAGAAGAATCAATTTTGTCTGTAAAGCTCATTCTAGGATTCCAGAAGGATTTTAAGCAGGGAGTGACATAATCTGGTTCACATTTTAGAAAGCTCACTATGGCAGCAGAAGGGAAATCAGAAGGGACACAGAGAGGCAGTGGGGGCCTGATGCACAACAGAGGGAGCAAGAAGAGGGGTGAGAGATATTCAGGAGTAAAAAACAGGCCGTTTGATTGATTATATCAATATGATCAATGTGGGGAGGTGAAATGAGAATGACCCTAGCCTCTGGCTTATGCATGTAGTGGACTGCAATGTGCTTTCCTGAAAGAAAGACCTCAAAAGGAAAACTGAATTTGTTTGCTGGGAGATATAGGAGAGAAAATTAAAAGCTTATTAGCTTTTTAAAAAAATAAAGTATAAGCTTCATACACAGCATGTACACTGTTTACTTGGCAGCTGAGTACACTAACTCACCGTGTCCCAGGAGTGCAGTTATGGGAGATACAACTGATGCTAAACAGGGTGAATGGATATGGACCCACTCTGGCTTACTATTTGCTTATGAGTGCAAGGGGCCAAGATTTTTGTCCTTTAAAATTCTTTAGATTGAACAAAACTTAAACATGTAACAGTACAAGACTAATTTTGAAAATACTGGTTCATCTTTATGATGAAGTGTTATAGAGGTATGAAATTCATTTGTTCCAAGAATATTTAATGACATAAAAAATAAGAAAAAAACAAAATATAAAACTCTATTTACTAAGCTAATGGCAAAAAACTATTTTTTACATAGAAATGTCAAAAATTCATCCCTTCAGATAGTAGCATTATAAATATATAATTTTTTCATTGTTTTCCCAATCTTTCTATGAAGAACATAGGTTTTAAAATCAGAAATCATAAACTTGTTTTTAATCTTGTATATGTTTTGGGGCAAAGCTAATATTTTGGAAAAGAGGCTCTCTCCCACCACTAGCAGACACATAATTATCCTCTACCAAACAGGAGATGTTAGGCTATGCTAAATAGCAAGTATTTCCAAAAACTGTAATGCCTTGTAACAACAAAGGTTTGTTTTTTGCTCATACTATGTGTCCACTATGGGCTGGCTGGGGGTTCTGCTCCACATTCGTTTTAGGATCCATTCTGAGGAGCATGGTCACTTGCCATGGCAGAGGTAAAGAGCCCTAGAATGTCTCTGACTGGCAATTATATGCTCCAGTCCAGAAACACATGTCAATTTCCACTGAACTAATTGGTCAGAATGAACGTGGAGCCAGGAAATGTAAACCTACTATGTACCTGAAATATATTTGGCCAACAGAGATTATGATGATCACATATAACTACTATTCAGCAGTCCTGCCCCACCGGAAAAATTATGGAGTTATTTCTAGAGTAGTGTTCAAAACTAAAAACCATGACCCCCATGAGAAGATTGTGAAATCCATTTAGATGAGCAGTGTTTTTAATATAATGGAATTTAAGGGGAATTGTCAGAACATAACACATGTAGAAAGGGTAGATATTTACCATGAAACAATATTTGGTACACATCTATCAAATAAATACAGATGTGTCACAATGTGAAATATCTTCCTGTAGGTTCTGTGAAAAAATGTGGGAAACCATCATTCTGTGGGTGCCCTTAACTCAGCGAGATAGACAGAAACATAATAATTTCCATGTTGGGCTCTTCAAAGCTAATGTTTCAGACTACTGCAAAAGATTGGGGAAACCTGATATTCCTCCATGGTATAGGTCTCAAAGAACCATCCAATTTTTACTCTTTAGTATAATGCTCTCTCAGTAATAAATCAATTAAGAAATATCATGAAGCAACATATTTTTACCACCTTCTAAATATTAGTTTCATTATTTTTTATTTCTAACAGATTTCAAGCTTCAAAACCTTTCCCTTAACTATACAGATCCTCACTTTATTGGTTAAGAAGACACAAAATTCTTACATTAATTTAAAGGGCATCCCTGACGAAGATGAATGGTAATACAACTTTTTTCAATTTGTATTGCTATTAACTTATAAAACATTGTCATGAATGATTTTAACAGGCTTATGTTTTAATGTTTAAGAATGCATTTTAAGGGGCGCCTGGGTGGCTCAGTGGTTAAAGCCGCCGGCTCAGGTCATGATCCCAGGGTCCTGGGATCGAGCCTCACATCGGGCTCTCTGCTCAGCAGGGAGCCTGCCTCCTCCTCCTCTTTCTGCCTGCCTCTCTGCCTACTGTGGTCTGTCTGCCAAATAAATAAAAATCTTTAATAAACAAAAAAAAAAAAGAATGCATTTTAAAACTGCAAAATACCTACTGTATCTAACTTTCATCACAGACTTAATATTCCCAATTTTCCATATCCCACTTTTTATTTTCAAATAAGAAAATACAAATTCAGGGATGCCTGAGTGGCTCAATTGGTTAAGCAGCTGCCTTCTGCTCAGGTCATGATCCCAGGGTCCTGGGATGGAGTCCCACATAGGGCTCCTTGCTCAGCAGGAAGCCTGCTTCTCCCTCTGCCTCTGCCTGCCACTCTGTCTGCCCGTGCTCGCTCTTTCTGACAAAAAAAAAAAAAAAAAAGAAGAAGATACAAATTCGAACTATGCACTCTAGCTCTCTCTGTTAGTCTATGAAGAAAAGTACAATGTCTATCAATTTAATTTCAAATTTCTCATTTCCAAAATGAATTCTCACTCTTACTTTCTGTCATCCATGTGAAATGTTTTTAAGTGCTTACTTAAATGCAAGAGTTTCAACCAGTTTCAGTATTTTCAGCCCTGCCCCCACAGACCCTCCCATACTTGTTCCTAGCTACCCTCCACATAGCACTGCCAGTTAGTTCAAAAGCCAGCCTTTGTTTCTACAGGGAAAATACTGGTTAAACTGCCAAGAACAACACAATGCCTCATGTGGTACAATCTTCTTTTACCTCCCAGATGGCTCCACTGCCACTCACTAGGTATGCCAGAGAGATTTCCTGAGGAAAAAAGGAGTCAATGTGAACTAATATCATCTACCATCCTGACATTCAAAGACACCAAAGAAAACATGACTAAGTGCATTTTAAAGAACGGAAAGTGGAAAGACCATCCTCAAAAATAAACTAGTGGGCAATTTTTGTAGCATATAAGAGGAAGCTCTGGTATGGAAAAATGATGAACATCCTGTGTTTGTTAATTAAGGAAGCATTATATTCAGTTCAGTAACAGTAACTAGTTTAGAAGTGATGAGTCACAATATTCTTTTCCTTCCTGGCCTGATTCAGCAAGGTGTGGGGAAAAGAGGTTCCTACTGGCAGTGGGACCATCTATACCGCAACAAGGCCTCTAAGACACTGCAAGAATCTGAGCAAGGAAACGAAGCTGACAGGATTTCAGCCTCTCCTCTAAACAAATCCATGGAGTGAGGAGATGAGTACATTGGAGGCTCTCCTCCATTTCAAATTTGCTGCAGTTCCATTCTCTTAAGTAATTTACCTAATTATTCCATTCAGTGCAATGTTAATAATTAGCTTCTTTAAACAAACCAAAAAAGGTCATTTCTTTTCATTATTCCAAACTGGATATCCTATTATGAGTTGTGTATCAATTAACTTCTTATAAACAAAATTACCACACCCAGAACATTTCTATTACATCCAAAGAGCTCCAAAAATATGCACAGTATCATTCTGGTCATTCTCATTTTTCATGGGAGCTTCTCTTTTTATTGCTATCAGACAAAAACAATTCCCTGAAAATCCTCCTCCTTTTTAACAAATGAAAACCACTGTATAAATCCAACTAAATGCTGATGGTATGGTTTTGAATCCTAAAATGTGGAATTTCTTAAACTAGCATTGTTCTCCCCAATACACACATACACAGACACACACACAATGTCAACACATAAATACCAGTCAAATTTGGATTATCAGCCAACTGGATGGCAAGAAACAACTAGCACAGATATTCTTAAGTGGTGGAGAGTTGGGGAAAATACACAGTTGGGCATTGGAATGTGTTTTATTCTTCTACTTGAATAAAACAATGCCTGGCACTCTGGAAATTGGCAATAATGTACTTCAAACTGAGTAAACAATGAAACTTTCCCAGGACTAAAAAAACAAACTCAAGAGAACTAGAAAACATTTTTGTTTGTAAATACATTGATTCATACCTTAGCAAATGAGAAGACTATGTTTTGTTTAAAACAGCATTTTTAAACTCCTGCTATATAAGACTAGTGTGAAAAAGAGAATGAATTATAGGAGGTGACAATGTCATTAAATATTTATAAAAATTCTTGCAGAAAGGAGCCCTAAAAGGGCTCACAATACACAAACTCAAGATTGTATTATTATTACCAAATTTGCCATCTACAATGCAAGAAATTCATGAGGTGGGAAATTCTCATAACTCACTGCTCCCTCCAAAGTTGGTTGGTTACACTCTATTATAGAGATTTTTCTAATTCAATGGTCGAAAGCATAAACAGCTGCACTGGACTTGGTTCATGCTGGAAAACTGACATTTCTCTAGCAAGTGCCAAGTATAGTCTCAGAATTACAATATGTCAGACCTTATCCAAATGGAGATGCTCTTATTTTCCTACATCATCCAAATGCTGCTCAGGAGAAATTACAAACAAGATCCCTAAAGCCTTATTACCAAATGGCCCTAAGGAACAATTATGACTATCCACATACTTCCTGGTGCAAAATGCTCATTTCATAGCAGAAGTAATAGAGCAGGTACCAAAATGACTTCTGCTCCCAATTACAGGTGTTTTAGAATATTATTGGATTAACACTGAACATGATGCCTTCACAACTCCATGCCCTCTATTTCTGGTAAGGTCAGAAGAACCATATTAGTCAGAGCTAGAAGAAAAAGTATTCTCAGATCAGAAGTAAGGAAAGTTCCAAGATAGAGTTGGAAGTGGTTTGCACAAATGAGGAAGAACAAGTGGCCTCTTAGAGATTATACAATTCTTTTCTATTTGTAGCTACAGGAAGCCATGAGTATGGGTTCTTAGACTGGTTTAGCAAAGCAGGTTTCAGGTAGGTGTGCCACTAGAAAACCCAAAATAAACAGCAAATAGCCATGTCCAGAAGACATTAGACACTACCCAACTCCACAATCATTTGGGGCAAGCTATGGAAACGGGAAAAAAATCCATCTGGCAGTAAATGTGAAATTGCAAACATAAAGATATGAACAAATATTCAATAAAAACTACCATCATGGAAGAAGACACAAAAATAGCAAATACAGGGGTGCCTGGATGGCTCAGTGGGTTAGGCTTCTGCCTTCAGATCAGGTCATAATCTCAGGGTCCTGGGATCAAGCCCCACATGGAGCTCCTTTCTCAGCAGGGAGTCTACTTCCCCATCTCTCTCTGTCTGTCTCTGTGCCTACTTATGATCTCTATCTCTGTCAAGTAGGTAAATAAAATCTTTTGAAAAAAAAATAGCAAATACAGTAACTAACATCAACAGAAACAGAGTTAATTCACTAAAAAGATAAGCAGCTTAAAGGTACTTAATATATTCAGAGACACATTTGAGAATATTTGAATATATACATTAACATATTGAGAGACATATGAGAATAACTGAAGAGGGAAGTAGTGAGATGGAAAATCAAGTTGAAGAATTCTATCAGATTACAATGCAAAAGGATACTAATCTTACAAAATATTTAAAAAGTTTTCAGAAGGAAAAAAAATAAAACATATGAGGAAATAATGGAAGAAAAGTATTCAAAGCTAAATAAAGATCTGAATCTTCAGACCGAAAGGATCTCCCAAGTTACAAACTGCTTGAATGTGGGGGGGGTAAGGGGAAATACATGCCTTTTTAGATACATATTGGTGAAAATATACTAACTCAAAGGAAAAAGAAAAAAAAAATCCTAAGTGTTTCCAGAGGGTGGAAGGAGAGAGGAGACAGAAAGGATACCAATTAGTGTCTCCAAAAAAATTACCCTAAGGTACACAAAACTAAGAGTTAGTTATGGGATAGAATTAATTAACAAAACCTTCCACCTACCCTTAACATTCCTCCAAAATAAACTTCCCTCTACTGGAGGGACGCCTGGGTGGCTCAGTCAGTTAAGTGACTGCTTCAGCTCAGGTCATCCTCCTGAGGTCCTGGGATCAAGTCCCGTATGGGGCTCCTTGCTCAGCGGGGAGCCTACTTCTCCCTCTGCCTGTTCTGCCTGCCGCTCCCCCTGCTTGTGTTCTCCCTCTGACAAATAAAATCTTAAAATAATAAAAAATAAAAGTGTTATTGGAAAAAAAGTTAATAACATTCTAGCAATAAAACACAAGCTCTCACACTGGAAGCTGATGGGAAGAGAGAGATGGAGGGTGGTAAGAGTGATAAAAATCATGTAAATAGGACAAATTATCTGGGAAGGGGAATAGTTACCAACTAGCTATTACTAGGAAACTAGGTTTTAATTTATACATAGAAATATGATGATGGCAATCATTATGTAAACAGGAATATAATTTCCAGGGAAGAAAAGGAAACAATTCCAAACAAAGATAGAAAACGTAATAGTAATAATTATAATGAAGAACAAGAAAGCATGATAAAAAGAGAAAACAATGCAAAGAAAGAGTCCAAACATATTAACAATCATAATAAAGTTTTCTGGTATTTAGAATTTAGAAATTTCAAATGGTAGGGTTTTTGTTTTAAGATTTTATTTATTTATTTGAGAGAAAGAGATAGCAAGAAAGGGAACACAAGCAGGGGGAGTGGGAGAGGGAGAAACAGGCTCCCCACCGAGCAAGGAGCCCGCCATGGGGTTCGATCCCAGGACCCAGGGATCATGACTTGAGCCGAAGGCAGACATTTAACAACTGAACTACCCAGGCACCCTGTAGGGTTGGGTTTTGTTTGTTTGTTTGTTTTTAAGATTTTACTTATTTAGAGAGATAGAGAGTGCAAGCAGACGGAGGTACAGAGAAAGAGAATCTCAGGCAGACTCCAAGCTGAGAGCTGAGTGCAGAGCCTGAGATTGGGGCTTGATCCCAGGACCTTGAGACCATGACCCGAGCAGAAGCCAAGAGTCTGACACTCAACTTCCTGAATTACTTAGGTGCCCCAGTGTGGATTTTTTTTTGGGGGGGGGGGGGGGATGGGTTGTTTTTTTATTGTTTTTTTAAGTCTACCCACATGCTGCTTACAAGAAACCCACCTACAACACTTGTTAAGTGCCAAGAGTAAGTCATATCAGACTGACCTGGACTTCTCTGATGGGCATACTAAGATGTCATCAGATGAATACTCTGCTCAAGAGATTTCAAAATGAGAACAGATGAAATGTAAGCTTAATATAAAACTAAATGGCTCCCCAGTGGAGAGTTAAGACCTGATGCCAACATGGTGGGAGATTTCTAGTGATGTTTTTAGAATACTGACACTTGCCCTGTCCAGTTAACTGGTTACTCTTCATTTGGGTAAGGGCAACCATGACCTGCAAATCACAACTCCACACAAAGCAGAGCTAAGAATGATCTCTGACTGAATGAAAGACCTTACTGAAAGATCTCACCTGGATAAATAATGGGCCAACTGCCACAAGATAAAATTCAATGGAAACACACGAAAGTCCTGGGAGCCAAAATCTGGATTATAGAATGCTCAATAGGAAGCTGCTGGCTTCACAGCAGGAGATCTGAGGAGTCTACAAGGTCTTAGCTAATGGTAAACTGCAGTCATTATTGTCAACTGGACGCCCAACAATTCGTTTGCTTCTGGGCTACACCCTCTCCATTCAGCAACCCTATGATCAGGAAGAATCAAACCTCAGTGGATCTAGACAAGGCTGACCAGACTGGAGACATAACTGCAAACCACTGCAAAAAAAAAAAAAAAAAAAAGCAGCAGTTTTAGAATATGATGTCCCACTTGTCTTCAAATACTGGCAAGACTGCCACGAGGAAAAGATATTAGGCTTCTCCCCATCACTCCCAGAGTACAGAATTAGGACTGATGCCTGGAAACTCCAGGAAGGAAGTTTTCAGTTTAATTTCATTTTAAAAAGGTTTTAATAGATGGGGATGTCCCTCAAACTGAAAGTTTCCCATCACTGGAGGTGTCTGGAATAGGGCAATATGTTCATTAAGTACGCTATTGCGATAAGCATAATTGGTATCAACAATATTTATACAGTAAACAATAATTATTCATAAAATAACTTCCAGCCCTATGACTTACATTGACTAGAGTGTCTAAACCAATCATTTGTCCAAACTGAACCCAGGCTTCAAGAAGCAGATTTAGAGCACCTGGGTGGCTCAGTAGTCAAGCATCTGCCTTCGGCTCAGGTCAGGATCCCAGGGTCCTGGGGTTGAACCCCTCATTGGGCTCCCTACTCAGTGGGAATCTTGCTTCTCTTGCTCCCAGTCCCCTCTCTCTGACCACCTCTCTGTCAAATAAATAAATAAATAAATTTTTAAAAAAGCAAGTTTAATCTCCACCTCTTCTACAAAGCATATCATGACAAAAAACAAGACCACACCTCCCACAGTGCCCATCTCCAGTATTAGACCATTTAGAGCTCCATTACATTCTTATTTTGCCTCCTAAAAATTATATTTGAAATAGTCCATCTCCCAATGGTACCACAAGCAACCTGGGGTCATAACCAACCTCAATCTGCCAGGCACCCTGGTAGACACCGAATTAAAACTTGCTGACTCATCATTCCTCTCTCTCTCTCTCTCTCTCTCTCTCTCTCTCTCTCTCTTTCTCTCTCTTCTTTTTCCCCTTCATAGAGCACACAGCCAGTGTTTTTGTAATCACCAACATCTGCTCATTGTGAAAATAATGAAATACACAATAATGCCTTCCTTGGGAGAATATCTCCCTTCCTGCTTGATATACCAAAATTCTTGCATTTTTCCATTTAAGACTTCCCAACTCCCTAGTGAAAACAATGCTAGAAACTAACTGATACCAGGGCACCTGGGTGACTCAGTAGGTTGAACAACTGCCCTCGATTCAGGTTATAACCCAGAGTCCTGGGATCGAGCCGTCTTTGCTCCTCGGAGCTCTTTGCTCCACAGGGAATTTGCCCCCTCTCCCTGCCACTCAGCCTGCTCGCACTCACTCCCTCTCTGTCAAACAAATAAAAATCTTAAAAAAAAAAAAAAGTTAAGAAACTGACTGAAACCCATTCCTGCATATTTTGAAGGTAGTAAAACATGCCTTCTTCCTTTCCCCTTTTACCACAGAACATATCATATCAATAGATGCCTCTAGGAAAACAGAGATCCCAGATTTTGAAGGGAAAAAGTCAAAATATGAAATTCTCTACAGAGTAATAAAGATTAGCAAAGTCTTACACTGTAGACAAGCAAGGCTACACATTCCTCTTCCCTGCAGCCTAAAAATACTATAGATCTGTACAAGTGCACTCCTTGAGGATACTGGGTTGGGTGCAACAGTCCAGCCTTATCGAAAGACTGGCAGTACTAAGACAGTGAAAGAAAGGAATAGAAGGAAAAAAATTTCTTCTCCAGCTCAGTTTATGATAAATGCTCATCTTTGAGGATAAACTGGAAGAGGGGATAAAACAGAAAGTGTACACATATTTATTTTTTAAATTTAAGTTGTTAGAATTTAAGTTAAATTCGAAAATGTGAAATTATCATTGCTTCTCTAGTCTTATGCTGCTTTAGGCTCAAGGTCCAAAAAGATGGCAGGTTACTAGAAGGGAAATTTCAAATTCAACTTGGCAGCCATATCCAAGATGATGCAGAAACATTTAAAATGCACAAACTTGTTGCATTACTCAAGCTTAGCATTTAATAATGGGATGAGTCTGGCTAAAAGTTGTCCAATGTGAAATTACACTCCCGAGCTAAAAATTAAAAATATTTAGAGACATAGCTAAGGAAACACAGATGCACAAATGGCTCTAACTATCCTGTATCGGTAATTGGCCAGACATTCATTTAACTAATTTAGAATGAAACAGAGATCAAAAATAATCACATTTTTTTTCCCCAGGGTTCTGACATGTGTAGTCTAAAAAGAATTGATTCTGATTTCCCAGTGCCTCCATAACTTCCCTCTGTCAAGCGTCAGTCAATTGAATTCAATTCAACATAGTTTTTGTTTGGTTCAGTTTGTTATTTAATAGACTATGTATTAAGTCCAAACACTCTGTAGTAACTTACTTACATACGTCATGTATGTAGAACTCACCACAATTTTGAGAACATAGATCCAACCACAGACACAAATAATAGACCTTCAGACTAGTAGATGTGGGGGCAACTGACCAGATTACAAACACAACAACCTCCTTAAAGCACCTACTACACATAGCAATAAAAGAGGTTTAGGACCTACATGGTAATGCAACTGACCCTGACAAGGGGAGCATCCATGGAGAAATTTGCTAAGCGATTATGAGTCCTTGAGGACAAGGATCATAATTAATTTATCACTGCATCACCAGGATCTAGTTTAAACCACAGAAAGAACTAAGACATATTTGTGGGATGGATGGATTCATGCATACCCTACACAAATGCACCAAAGTGCGGGCTGCAACTGCACAGGGAAACCTAGCTGATGAAGCAAATCGATACTGAAACCCAGGGCTGCATCTGCCCATTGACACAGCTATGTTCTAATTTTCGCAAAGCTGTCCTAATGGGCTATCGGTGGCCCTGACCAAAGAGATCTCTGCAATTGCTAAACCCAGGAGCTCAAGACAAACCACCGATAGCTGCAAACAAGACTGGAAGATAGCCTCAATCCCACCAAACCATCACCTTCTGGGACTATGCCATATGGCAGAGGAGGATCATCTTGCAGACTCCACAGCAACACTTACAGTCACAAGGTATTCCTCCCAAAGGCCAATGTTACTGCCAGCTCTAAGAGAGACCATCCCCAGCATCCACACTTTCTTCTCCCTCAGCCCAGTGTGAACAATGGTGAAAATCTGGATGTGCCTCTTCATGACCCAGGCTGTACAGAGGATACCTCACCTAAAGTAGTAAGGTGGGGCACATGGGTGGCTCAGTCAGATAACCATCTGACTCTTCAATTCACCTCAGGTCATGATCTCAGGGTTGGGGGATCAAGCCCCATGTGGGGCTCCAGGCTCAGCACAGAGTCTCCTTACGACTCTTTCTCTCTCCTTCTCCCTCTGCCCCCACCCCTGCTCACATGTGCGTGCTCTCTCTCCCTCTAAATAAATCCAAAACATAAAGTAGTGATGTGTTTTCCAAAAGACAGACATCCAAGTCTCAAGTGTAAAAAAGCTTAGAAATAGGGAGAATAGTATACTTATGATAATAACAAAGTTAAGTGGAGTACTTCTGTCAGGCACTATGCTGAGGGGTTTGAGTTATTCTACTTAACCTTCCTGACCACACAAAGAAGTAGGTCCTATGATCCCCACTTGACAGATGGACAAACTAAGCTTTAAAAAGTTAAATACTAGGCCCGAAAATCACACAGGTGCTAAGTGTCAGGGCCATGACTACAAAATACCCATGATCTTAGTTAGCTATCATCGTACATGGCCTCAAGGTCTTAGAGTACAGAATACTCTTTTGGCACTCACAAGGAGTAATAAACTGATTTTATGCTTTTACAAAAATATTTTGTATCATTTTAGCCATATTTTACTATCTGTAATTAGTGTCTGGTATTTAAAAGCACATCTGGCACAATAAATACTTGATGAATTAAAGGAAGATAAATTAATTACACTGTAACATCATTATCTCTCATTGGAATGGAATTCAAAATTAAAATTTCAAATGTTTCCATCTACATAGCATGTAGTTAGGCATTCATTTTTGCATTATGAAAGTAAAACATGTATATTAAAAAACAGACAAAACAAAGAAAAGCAGAAAGAAAATATCTATCATTCTACAAACCAAAGACAACTGTTAACATTTTGAGAAACATGCAATTCAGAGCTCAAAAATATAATTTGATTACTCATGTAAGCCTGATTTCTACCACAAAAGCCATAATTCAGATTCAGAAAAAAAAATTTTCAAGTGTTGAAAAGACCAATGAACTTTTTTTATGTAATTTCCACATGGAGGCCAAAGAAAATTTTGTTTAACCATCATGAAAAGATATTTACAATTTTCTTAAGATAAAAAGATCTGTTATTTCATTATTCTTCATTCACTACTGTCCATTTTCAGTGAACGTTCAAAAAGGATATTAATAGGAATTTGAGAAATGTGTCCTACATTTCCCAGTAGACTAATTTCCTAAAGGGTTTTACCCTACATTGACCTAAACTGTCTGTATATATGTTCTAAGCTGCAATTCTTTACACGGCCCATGATGGCTCCAAGCAGTGCGTGCAACCAAGGAAAAGAAAAACATACAAACAGCAAAATGAAAAAGGACTTTGCAATCACACCTGCCCAACTACCCCCTTCCTACAGGCTTTTCTAAGCTACTAGCTTTCATTCAGTTGGTGGCAGGCTGGTGAGAATCCAAGTTTCGTATTTCCTAGTCCAGAGCCTTTTAGGAAACAATGAGAGCATCTATGTATTTAGTATTTGACATATATTATTATTATTATTACTATTTAAATGGTAGTTGAGAAATGACACACAGACAGTAGGGACCTACTCAGTCACACTGCACACACTATAGGCTTGCTGCCACTAAATATACACAGAGTTTGAAGAAGGGTCCATGTACTTCCACTTCCTGGAGAGAGGATGAACGTCACCTTCTCTTTTCATTCCCACCCCAACCCCATTCCAAAGGAAGCCAAGTAGGAGCTCTGCTTACAGCATTCTAGAGAAGACAGTTAGGCATGTCATCCCTGCCACCTACATTGTTGATTTCACTCTCTCTCATTTCAAACCTCAGTCCAGAGGTGTTAGCTCACAAGTGATCTGAACAGGAAGGGGACAGTAAAAGGAGCTGTAAAATGATGAAAAGGCAGACTGCCCAAGGCAACGGAAATTTCTCCAGGTAAGTGGTGGAGCTGTCCACGTTCTCAGGAACTTGAGTGTGTGTTGACCTTCTCCACACTGCCTCTCTCTGGGATAAACGCTCCACTTCTTGCTAAGATCTGCCTTCAAATCATACTCAACCCTTTCTAAAGACTGATCACTTACCAAACTGAACCTAGCAACTTCTCTGTATCCCCATACGGTAGCCAAGCTCATGGTTGGCACTTAGGCACTATTTGGTGAATGGCTGAACACTTACAAAGAGTGTTCTGGTCTTATCTCTAATATTCTACCTAATTCTGGATACTACTGAAAATCACAGGCCTAGACACACCCCATGAGGTGGAATAAAACTCTCTCTCCCTAATAAAGTAGCAAAATTCAGATATACAAGGTTTAGAATTTTTGAAAATCTGTATTTCGAAAAGTTGTTTCAAACACTGAACGACCTTTGAATTTGAAAGTTACCATGAAAATATAATACCCATGTTCTGAGTGTTTGTATTTGTCCCTATACCACTTTAAAAACTAAATTTCCAAAGAATATTCTTAAAAGTACAAAATTGCTCTAAAGCTCAAACTTCACTGGAACCTCTTTTTATTTGAATTTTCAAATTGCACTATTGGGTATTTACCCTAAAGATACAAACGTAGTGATCCAAAGGGGCACGTGCACCCAAATGTTTATAGCAGCAATGTCCACAATAGCCAAACTATGGAAAGAACCTAGATGTCCATCAACAGATGAATGGATCAAGAAGATGTGGTATATATACACAATGGAATACTATGCAGCCATCAAAAGAAATGAAATCTTGCCATTTGCGACAACATGGATGGAACTAGAGCGTATCATGCTTAGCGAAATAAGTCAAGCGGAGAAAGACAACTATCATATGATCTCCCTGATATGAGGAAGTGGTGATGCAACATGGGGGCTTAAGTGGGTACGAGAAGAATCAATGAAACAAGATGGGATTGGGAGGGAGACAAACCATAAGTGACTCTTAATCTCACAAAAGAAACTGAGGGTTGCTGGGGGGAGGGGGTTTGGGAGAAGGGAATGGGATTATGGACATTGGGGAGGGTATGTGCTTTGGTGAGTGCTGTGAAGTGTGTAAACCTGGTGATTCACAGACCTGTACCTCTGGGGATAAAAATATATGTTTATAAAAAATAAAAAATTATTAAAAAAAAAAAGAAAATTTTATTGGTCCTTAATCTTTTCTTGACACCAATAACTGTAAAAACAAATAGTTAACAAACAGCATAACATTGCAATCATGGCTAAATTGACCAAGATCAAAACAACACAAGTCAAAACCAAAACTAAACACTGAATCAAACACAAGCAACTGGCAGGATTCCCAGAAGGTCACTAAACTTGGACTTGAGAAAACTATCAACGTTTCCTGAAATTTTCAAAGATATCTCTAAGTTTTTTCATTAGTAAAAACCAAAATGCCAGAGAAACAACAAAGAGAAAAAACTAAACTGAATCCTTAGAAAAGATAAACCTAGTAGGAAAAAATATCCCTTTCAAAATTGACAGCTATAAATTTATTTTCTTGGCATTGTGGACATATTGTTTGCAAAGGAAATCTTTTGAATAGATAACTCTGAAAGCAAACTGGGTTAAGCAGGACAGGTAGATCTAGAGCATTCCAGTAGCACTGTCTTTGATTATGTGCCTCCCTCATATTATCTGATTTTCCAGAAGGCAAGGTAGTTGAATGAAAAATATTGAGTTGAACACAGGAACCCTGATTTGTCATCCAGTCCTACAACTAACTCTGCATAAGCCTTTAGCCTAGAATGATACCTCTAAGCCTCTGTCTCCTCATTTATATTAGATCAATTATAATATCCATTAGCACTCTAAAAATTCTAGGAGTACATGGGAATCCCACAGATAATAATGTATAGTGTTACAGGGCCTCTCTTTATAAAGGACATGATTACTCCTTTTCACAATAAATTAACTCCTTTCACAATAAATTAACCAAATTAACTCTTTTAATCAGCTTGGGTATCAGCATTCTAAAGAACTGTGCTGGGTGCTTGGGTGGCTCAGTCGTTAAGCACCTACCTTTGGCTCAGATCATGATCCCAGGGTCCTGGAATCAAGCCCCACACTGGGCTCCCTGCTACCACCCCCCAACCCCTGTCTCCCATTTGCTGTGACCCCCTGCACCCCCTTCCACTCTCTCTCTCAGATAAACAAATAAAATCTTTTAAAATAATAATAATAAAGATAATAAAGAAAGAAAGAACTGTGCTTGGTGATACTGATGTTCAGTCAAGTTTGAGAACCAGTAGGTCAAAGCAGTGATTCTCCGTGTGGCCTCTGGCCAGCAGCAGCATCTGGGAACTTTTATAAATGGTATTCAAAAGGTTGTACTATTTTCTGAGAAACTTGAAATACTTCACTTATCCTGAAACAAATTCTCCCACTATCTAAAACAGAAAAACCATCAAATGAACATAGCCTAAGCTACATTTTTTAGGATTCCATTTTTAAGAGGTGAAAACAGAAAAGAGAGCCTCAGCTTAAACCATTCATTAAGTCCAAAGTAAAATAACAGCAAATTCTTATTAAGCATTTACTATGAGTCAGGCAGTGTTAAAAGAACTTTATGTACATTAACACATTTACTCCATATAACAACCCTGCTGAGATAGGTACTGTTTTCCCAATTTTCTAATGAGGATACAGAAGTAAAAAGATATATGCAACTTGTCCAACTTCAAACAATTCATAAGTGACAGAGTCAGATACAAGACAAGACTAGATAGTCTGGGGGCGTCTGGGTGGCCCAGTGGGTTAAAGCCTCTGTCTTCGGCTTAGGTCATGATTCTAGGGTCCTGGAATCGAGTCCTGGGATCGAGCCCCCGCGTCAGGCTCTCTGCTCAGCAGGGAGCCTGCTTCCCTTCCTCTCTCTGCCTGCCTCTCTGCCTACTTGCAGAGTAGTCAAATAAATACAGTCTTTAAAAAGATTGTATCTGTCAAATAAATACAATCTTTAAAAAAAAAAAAAAAAAAGACTAGGCAGTCTGACTGTAGAGTGTCCCCAACCATAATATGGAAAAGAAAGTTAGGAAATTTGGCCTCCATGGCTGATCTTGTTTGCATGAGACTAGACCACATGCCAAAAATAAACATTTCTACTTTGTTTCTCTCAAGAATGATAATGACTCTAGCTAAGGAATTACTATTGCATGCTAAGAAATATAATCCAAAAACAATAAATACAAAATAAAAACATGTATCCATTTCCACTGATGTGTTTTACTCACAAGACTTCCAAGATTGGCCTTAATAGTAAAACCATCCACTTTGGAACAAACTAGGGCCCTCAAAATGAACTAAATGAATGCCAGGTAATGCTCATCAAAACCTTTTTAAGTGAGCCAGGTTATGTAAATCAAGTGCAATTAGGCTAGCTCCTCTAACACTATCTCTGCTCCAATCCTTATGCATGTAAGTGGAGAATTATAAAATCATTTTTTATGTTATGCATTGCAGTACTGATTATTCCTAATTGGCCACTCACTGCAACAGAGCTGCCACATCCTGTCACTGACAATTGCAACATCGCGGACTCTCTTAGCTCTCCAGATAAATTATCCAAAACACGTGATTTGATTCCTGAGAGTTTGAATTTGCTTCCACATGCCTTCATTTTTCCCATCAAGAGATGTACCTCTGATCTTTCCTTTTCATCACCAAAGCTACTCTTCATTTCATACATAGTGAGTTAAACAGAAAACCCTACTCAAATTAAATTGTAACGGCATTTAGTAACATTAAATTCTAATCATATTCATTTTAATAACATTCACTTGTAAGGTCAAAAGTATCCTAAAAGAGACTGATTGCCCGAATAAAGGAGTTTACATGCTCGAGAATGCTCATATGCTGGAAGCTGCATTACGTTTAGTCTCCAGGAAGTAACAGAAGATTAGTAATAGGCAGGTGTAACATTGAATTCCAAGAGTCAAGATGAGTTATAAAAAGGTGCTCTAAGTTAGAAATCTAATATTCAACTTATCATTGAAATCAAAGGATAATCAAGACTACATTCAAAATTACAGAATAATTTGGCATCCTTTTTGAAATTGATACCATGTTTTTTCACCAGAACTATTTGGTCCTAAGATGATCATTCAGATAAGTTCCAATCAAACGATATGCACAGAATTGCTTTTTGGGTATGTGGTTTGAAGCATTTTGAAATTATCACAGTTAAGCAGAAAAAGAACTCTTAAATTACGTCACCTAACCCTTTTTGCCAGTTTAGGCCTACCCTTGCTCTGTATCCTCATTTTCCCTTCTCTTATATCCTCTTCAACAAACCTTCACGTAGCTGGATAAGGTTTCAGTCTGTGCTCACTCTCAAGAACCTAAGAAATACCAGATCGTATTTCCCAAGTGCCTCTCTTGGATACCACAGCATGCCACCTTTAGATGCTCTCTTCCCATCTGAATTGTCTAAGGACTGATATTAAGGAGAACCAGACTTTAAGACTATTTAAATGTGAATGTTAATGGATTATAAAATCCACCAGATAGGGAATGAAATACTTTACCACAGAGAGTGAATAAAAATCAAATGATTTGAAGCTAATCAAGTAAAAAAAAAAAAAAATTCTAGAAAGTTCCATATAAAACATGCAATAAAATTATGAAGAGAATTTGAAAATATTCTTGTGTTCACATTCTGGTTAAGAAGTAAAAGCTATAAATTCTAAAAGTTAGATTTAATACAAAATCTGACCCTTATATCAACATACTTTTCATTTCAAGGCATTTGGGGATTAGAGTTTTTTGTTCTTAGTGTGAGTGTGGTGTGTGTATATTATTTTACTATTTTAAACACTTTAGAAGCATTATTTCACTTTAACAACAATGTGAGAACTATGAAGGATGCATTGTATTACTACAGTCCTCCTTTACAGATGGGGAAACTGAGGCTCAGAGAAGTTATGCAACTCTCCCAGAGCAAATTTTGAATATGTTCCCATAGCATATTTTGAACCTGAGTCTTGAGCCCCAACAAAGGCTCCTGTTCCTTAACACTACCTGTATTTTCCCCAGTTGTCTAAACACAAGCTTAGTACCTGCCCCTCAAGAAGTCTATATATTGCAATCACAAACTGGCACAGAAAATGCCAGTTTGGGAAATGAACGTTTCCTGTACAGAAAGTCTTGCTAGGGGTAGCACTGTGTTCACCAGGCACACATGTGGTGGGACTGGAGTCATGCCTATTCTAGTTTTTTATCCAGCATCAGATTTTCTAATCCATTTAAGCCTATTTGCAAAGTCATTCTATTTCTGTACTAATGACTTAGAAACAGCTGGAATTTTTTTTAGCCAAAATTTTGAAATCTCAGATCTCTATTAAAAGAAGGGGGGGAGGAGTCACTTCAGATAATCCAGAGACCTGCAATGCTGAACTTCCCTTTCACTCTGGAGAACTGGCATGAGTCCCTTAAACCTCTGCTTTAAAAAAAAAAAAAAAAAAAAAAGTCCTGTAATGTACACTGATGACAGAGATGATCTGGTATCATCTCATTGGGAGCCAAAGACTCATGTTATTACAACTAGAAGACTTATGTATATTTCTTCTTCGGCTTCATCTCGACTCAAAAAAAAAAAAAAAAAAAAAAAAAAAAAAAAAAACCCTAAACCTATTCTTTCCTAAAGTACACAGATTCTACCATGTAAAAATTGCTCAAGATGATAGCTAATTCTCTACCCTTTGCAGGATCCTCCAATGTTCCCAGTGTGTTTTTTGGGGGAGAGGGTTTGTTTTGGATAGGGTAAAACCCTACTGATGCACACCTAGGATTTTCTGAAAAGTGTTCCCTTTACTCCTGCCCCTGTGGAGGGGAATTTGCAGGTGTTTGCCCTTACCTTAACTGAGATCCAACCCAGTAGTTCTCAAAAGTAGGTAAATGCAACCATCACCTGGAGGGCTCATGGAAACAGCTAAACCTTACTCCCAGAGTTTCGGCCTGGGCTCTAGATCGTCCCTTAAAGTTCCCAGGTGATGCTCATACCGCTGGCCAGAGATGACATTCTGAGAACCACTGCTTTAACTCACTGGTTCCCAAGCTGTTCTGCATGGAAATCACCCTGGAGGAGCTGTTTTTAAACGTGGATGCCCCCAAGTCCCATTCCTACAGATTCTCATTTAATTGGTTTAGGGTGCTGCTCAACTACCGAGTTTTTTAAAGTTCCCCCAAGCTCCTGTCCTGTGCAGCACCATTAAAGAACCTTCTGGGCCAAATACACCGCCCACCGCCCTGTGCCCTCGCCCACGCTCCCGGCGCGCCACGTGTGGACGCCACTGCCCCTTCCAAGGGGACGATGGGTTCAGGGGCATACATTGCCACACAATAAGAATTCCCGGGGCCAAAGACCCCGCGGCACAAACCAGCTCCCAACGAACCTCCTGTGATTCAGGAACACCCAGTAACTTTGTAGGACAAATCCTGTCATCCCAGCCTCCAGCCTGGGTGCAGGGTTGATCTCTGGATTCACCAAGCGCTTCAGCGCGGGGAGAAAATGTCAAACTGCAGCCCCGGGACAGCTAGCCTTGGACCCCCTATTTGTTACTCTAGCAGAGAGAGGGGAGAAGGCGTTGTCACCTTACCTGACGCGGCGTCCAGGGTCAGGGTGGCGGTCGCAGCCAGCAGCGTCTTGTACCAGGGCTTCGGGGGGCGTCCCAGGCAGCGACCAGCCCCAACCCGGGCAGAATCTGGGCTGAAGAGGGTTGGCTCCCCTCCGTCCCGAGCCCGGTCGCCCCGTCGCCCCGTCCGCCGGCAGTGGCCAGTGCAGAGCGCCTCGGCTCCGAAGCTCGCTCTCGGCCCCCTGGAGGCGGAGCCCCGGAGATAAGGTTAGCACTCCCGCCCCCTTTCCGGTGGGCCAGGCCAGAGGGTGGGTTTTGGATCGCGATCTGCAAGTGCGAACTGCTAATTAACCCTGGTGGAAACACGCTCCGCTCGAATCCTGCCAGGACCAGAGGCTGCGCGACGGGAGAGGCGGCAGAGGAGCTACCCCGGAAGCGGGAAAGATAAAGGAGCGCCGAGGGCGAAAGGGAGAGCCCGGGGAGGCGAGCACCTGGGGCGCGTGGCAGCACGGAGGAGAGGGGCTACCTTCCGTAGCCCGTGAGAACGGCCCCCAGGGGGCGCCAGGGTCTGTCACCCTGGTCCGCCCCGCCGCTGGCTGTTGTACCTGCCCTTAACCTAAGGGAATAGCTGCCCAAAAACCTGAGAGGAGTTCACTTTCAAATAGGTAGGCAGTTACCTGTGAGGACCTGGAAGTTACAGAAGTTCTGGAATAAGGCGACGGCCTAGGAAATAAAGGAGTACTCTGTTGCTCTGCCCTTAACTCACAGAGCACCAGAAAGTTCCTTAACCTTCAGGTGCTTAGACCTCCCATGTGCCCTGGACCCCCCCCTTACCACCCCTCACCTGTCACTTTGTCCACTTCTCACTCTGCTTTACCCCCTCACCCCCTCCCCCGTATGGCCTGCTTGTCCTTCCTTATACACCCCAGTGTGGTGTTCTCTCCCTACTTCATCTACCTCCAAAGCTCTGTCTCCCACCTTATCACAGTTGCCTGCTTCCCTTTATTCAGGTCTCAAATGCCCCTTCCAGAGCATCCTTCCTGCATACTCCATCCAAATGGAACTCCCACAACCATTCACATCCCCTAACCCCACTTCATTTTCAACACATTACTTATCATTCCTTGAAAGTGTATTATTTGTTCTGTTGCTTTGCATCCATCTCAAGAGAAGCGTCCTGAGGAAAAAGAATTGGTCTTATGCCTAGCTTTACTTTCTACATCTAGAACAATACCTGGAATATAGTAGGTGCTCAATAAATATGGGCTGAGTGAATGTGTGACTCAGTTTCTCCCCAGGAGAGAGCCTTCACAAAGAAATGTCTGCCTGCCTTCAACAACTAAATCCTACTAAGTTCAGGTCAAATACATTCATCTTGGGATGATTATCATTTTCTGCGTTTCCTCATTCATTCATTCATTTCTGCATTTCCTTATTCATTCATGTTATAGTCCATTAGTATTCAGAAATGTTTCTTCCTGATCAGATCAATGAAAATATGACCACAACTTCCCAATATGGAGATATAGATAGCAGCCATATATATACAATACTTTTCTGGGGAGAGAGGTACCCTAGCCATACCTCAGCTTCTGCTGCCTCAGACCCTCCATGCTCAGACTTCTGACCTACAGAAACTCAGACATAATTCATTTATGTCATTTTAAGCTGTGTCATATCTGTGTCGTGTGTCATAAGTGTCATATCTATTGCTCACTATTATATTCCCATGTGAACAATAAACAAATATTTATTGAATGAACAAATTTGCTAATGTGACAAGACCAAGGGAGAACCACCTTAGTGTATATATATACTGAATGCACTGATGCTGTTCCAGGCAGCAGGCTAGACTTTGGGGACAGAGCTGTGAACAAAACAAGCCCCTGTCCTCCCTCTCAAGAAGCTAAAATCATCCTCAAATAATACACTATTCACAAAGGCAGGCAGTTCTCAAATGCTCTCTCTAGGATAGGATTGTGGGTAGAATCATCCCAAGCCTATCTTATTGTATCCTTCCTCACCCTTTAAATCAAGGATATGTGTGAAGGGAATGAGAAGTTTCAAAAGTACAATAGGAGGCCTGGGAAAGAAAAGGGTGCATTACCTGATGGTGTTGGGGCTCCAAGTCACAGAAACCAACTCTGGTTGAGTTCAACAGCAAAAGGAATTTAGGCCATAGAAATGATAGGAAGGCTGGAAAACCAGGCTTAGAGAAAGATAGTCTGTGAAGGACCAGATTCTGTGTAGCAATTACTGCCCAACAGTCTTGTAAAGGCAACACAGCTTGAGAAAATAGACTGCATCTGTTTTTCCTGCCCTTGCTGTACTCTGTCCAAGACCCAAAGTCCAGAGAGAGAGTCCATTTAGCTTGGCTTGGTTTACATGCACACTCCCTTAGCTAGAGGACTGACAGACCAAAGACCACTAGTGGGGAAATGTCTAAACCTTGTATACCAGCTGACAATCAGGAATTAGATATTATCTGATCGATCTGACCATAAATTCAGCTCTGTGCCAGTGGCATTCTTTAAAATAAGGAGCGGACTTATGTAGTTCCCAAAGTCATGAGGACATTGCTTTACAAGGTGGCCAACTTTGAAGCAGTCAGCACCCTGGATATTCCTCACATGGGAACTGCTGACCAGGACACTCACTTCTCTTCCATGGAACAGTCTTGGCTATTTCTGTTTTGCAGGATATAGTGACAATCATGGTGGGATGCATGGAATGATCGTCAGCCCACTGGTAGCCCCTAAATCTGCCCTCTAGGAGGATCTCCTTTGACCACTGAGCATAGGACATTGTTGTCAAGGTTGAGGTCTACCTGGGAAGACAAGTCCTTTTAAGCTCTAAGAGGCTTCTGGTCAATTTCAGAGACTAGAAACTAAAGGTCAGTAATGTGACTAGTCATTTCCTTCAATCTAAACAGCTACTGAGGATTCTGGTTTCCAGGCAGTAACTTCAGTGTTCTAACCATCTCCCTAGCCTCTAACTAAAGCATTTATAAACAGGGATGTGGGATGGAGAGACTTGCCCATTCTGACCTTGGACTCCAAACTATAGCCCAAATGCATTTTTGCAGTAAATGTCATTATCTCCTCTGACAATGAGGCACTTCATAACAAGAGGTATATGCAAGGGTCCCAGAGAGCCAGCTTCTTATTTCCTTCTGTGGTTCTTACCTTCCTCCTAGTATTGATCATACTAGCTTTATTACTAGGCAGAGAACTTGGCTTTTCCAACTATCCAAGGCTCTAGAACACCAGAGCACCAGAGTACCAGGCTTTCTACCATTTCATTTTGCAGACTGCAACCAGTCTGGAAACAGGCACTGTTTCCAATCTACATGGAAAACGAATCCTTTGGAAATATATGAGTAGCTCACAGAAGGGCTGTAAAACTACTTTTGGGAAAAGAAGAACCAGATAAAGTTGCAGAGATAACAGGAACTCTTCAGCATTTTTAGAAGGATATCACCAGTGGTAGAAGTGAACAACATTTTTTTCACATTCATTTATTAATCTACTCAGTGTATAAGGATAGTGAGTTTCACTGGCCTAGCTAGCATGGGTCACCAGCCAATACCTTACATTAGGAGAGAACAAGGCATCTAATTGTACTGGCCTACTGAAACACATTTGACAAAGCCTTTAAGTCTGAATTCAAAAAGCCTGAAGAAGAAGAAACACTCAAATGAAATCAGGATGCTGGTACCATAAAAAGTAGGAATGAGTGCTAGGTGGAACAAAATAAAACATCTACTACAGAGAAAGGAAAGTGATGCCATTTCCTTAGGACTTCTTCAGAACCAACTATGGAGGCCACTTCCTGTTCTTTTCAACACCTACATTCTTGGATTGTAGACACATTTCCAGTTTGATGGTTAAATCCAAGGGACTAATATATACTAGTTGTATTCTATCTAAAAAGATATGGCTTATGATAGCCCTACTGTGGAAATAATTGGAAAATACTTCACAGGCCTGAGGTCCATGATTTTTCAGTAATGATTCTAATAGTCCCTGGTGATGCCCCATGATAACATCCCTGGATCAAAGAATCCACAGAAGGAATCATTCACACGGATTGGTTTAGGATGGGCAAATGACCCAAATTAGGCCAGTCAGACCTCTTTCTGGAACTTTGGAAGGGTGGGAAAGAGGAGTTTTTGTTGTTGTTTTTTCTTGGATTTTGAACCCGAAAGACCATGTAAGCCTAAATCCACCTAGAAGAAGCTGACTGAAAATTAAGCCAACACAGAGAATGGCAGAACTATAGGAAAACGAGAACAAGCAACAGACACCAGCGACAGACAACAGACACCAGAATATCTACATCCAGCCACTACTGAAACAAGGCCTCCTTCTAGATGTTTTTCCCTTGAGTCAATAAATCCCTTTTTTGTCTAAGCTAATTTGAATCAGGTTTCTCTTCCTTTCTATGAGAAGGGCCCTAAATTGAACACCCAAAAGCAATTTCAAAGCTGAAAGAAACTTAAGAAAACAGAATGTCAGTATAAAATCATTTTGTGTCTTAAATCCTTCTTAAATTCATAGCTTGAAATGCTAAACAGCAAATCATTTCTTAATATCAGAGTTTGACATCAATAATGAATATTTTTATAAGTCCCCTTAAAAGTCCGAAAGTCTAAGACAAAATGACTCATTCTAATTTGGTTGGATGATCTTTAGTTCTTATTTCTGAGGGCATGTTCTTAAATCCAAATGTGAGACACACAAATTAGCAGGTAAAGATGCAAAAAAAACCCACACAAATATACCCAAATGTGCAGTCAGAAAAAGCTTAGAGATAATTCTTCCATTTCATAGTTCTTCTTTTTCTCACTATCAAAGTCCCAATTTCTTCTGGCCAAGAGAATACTGAATGAATTCACATTCCCCGAGGTTTGGGTCACATTTCTTACATTTTTTTCTTAGGGCTGAAAGGCAAATTCAACTTTCCTTGCCTTGAACCATAACACAGAAATGAGGAACTACCCTATTTCTAACCAGCCATGGCAATGGTTTCTTGTTAGGCTCCTACCTTCAGAAACTCTTTAAAACATGCTTCATTATGGTAGTTACAGTGAGGAAGGAAGAGGCAAATGGCCTTTGTGTTGAAGTCATTTATATACAGGCATCATCAGAAGTAAAAAGAAAATAAATTCTTTGTTGGTTTATTCATTTGTGATTGAAATGTTGTATCTAAAGTGAAAACACAGATTCAGTACTGGTTTTCCTTTAATTTACAGTTAAAAATTGGAAATAGAGACCTGTCAACAAGGATTTTCAAGTCCCTGAGTTCTTTTTAGACATGGTTAGTAATGGGCTGGGATAGATTTAAAAAAAAAAAGTCCAAGTCCCATTAACTTCCAAGTTAACAAATATATATATAAAGCTAATTACTTCAAGTTCCAATGGATCTGTGTGCACACATGCACATGCATATAGGGAGGGGGGACTGAAAAATATTTGAAGATATTGAAGTTATTTAATATAGTTTTCTAAAAACTATAACCATCCCAATTCCTTACTTTTCTAAAGTTATTCCTCTAAGAGCTTTCTTAACACTTCAAGATTGCTTCAAGTGCAGCCTAGTTCCCTGGATAATAGTTCATGTAGGAAATTATCAGTGATGACCACCTGGAGAAGACATCCCATAGTGTACTGCCTACATTAAAAAAGGAAAGACAATCCTATATTTTTGGCTTCCCAATTCATGGTAGTAATCCTAGGTTTTTTCTGTCATAGTAAGTCATTTATTATCCAAGTTGCATGTTTTCCCCAGGTAAATGATTCAGCACTCATTCCCTTCTATTTCAATTCTGTTTAATTCCCAATACTTTGGTTTTATTAAAGTTGCTTTGACCAGATTTAAGAGATACTTCACCATATGTCATATGAAAAATTAGGATGGTTGCTGAAATTATGTCCGTGGTCCCTTTCCAGATGTAAAGTGCTTGAACCTCTGTGGGACAGGCAAGCCACAGTTACTGTCATACATTATAACCTGCATTTTGTTTTCTTATTTCCTACATTCTTTAAATCAGAGCTAATTGAATCAAGTGTCCTCTAGATTCATCACCTTCTTTTTCAATTCTGGGTATAAAAATCTTTCCTTTTGAACCTTCTAGATTGATCATGGTTCCTAAAAGGGAGAGTGTGTGTGTACTTAGTGTTTTCTATGGATATTTCCCCCCCCCCCCGGTCTAACTGCACAGAGCCTTGTAAAACTAATCTTTTCTTAAGGATATACATGCTTCTTTTTTTCTTAGAGGCTATTTCTAGAACCTACCATCATAAATTGGGCCACCTGCCTGCATGACATCTTGTTGTAAGGAAGAGGAAGGGAAATATCTCCCCAGCTCTGCCAAGGTTTTTCCCAGCCAAAAGCATACTCGGGAAGCCTCAGTGCTGCAGTAAAGGGTGGGGATGAACGCCTTGGCTTGCTGCATGCCGACCTCACAGAGATGCCAAGTTATTCAAAAGAGAAGTCCCTTAGCTGTAACAGAGTCATCTGCTAGAATCTGTGTACAGGACAGATGTGGCTTTCCCCTCAGCCCTCTGGGAGCTCACATTGGATAAAGCCCTTAAGCCTGAATTCAAGAACCCCACAACATACCTGACTTAAAAAAAAAAAAAAGGTATATAGAGAGAATACCAGCCTACCTCTCATCATGGCTGATCTCTGGGAGAAGGGCAGCACAGGGTAATCATTGCACACTTCCAAATGTGAACAGTGACCATTCTGGGAGGTCTGCTTGGCTCAGCTGAAGATCCTCACCCAAGGTTCTCTTCTAGTGACTGATGAATTCTAAAGATGGGAGGATTATAGAATCTCTCTACTAGTTTTTCTGATTTTTTTTTCCTAAAAAAAACAAAAATGGATTCTAGAGTATTTTTAGACTTTTTTTTTTTTTTTTTTTTTTTTTTTTAGTGAGAGAAAGAGAAAGAGCACAAGCAGGGGGTGGGGGTGCAAAGAGAGAGAGGGACAAGCAGACTCCGCCCTGAGCATGGAGCCCCACACAGGGCTCAGTCCCGTGACTCTGAGATCAAGACCTGAGCTGAGATCAAGAGTCAGAGGCTTAACTGACTGAGCCATCCAGGCACCCCTAGAGTATTTTCAGGTGGGACTTTAACCTATTAGATGATTGCAGAAGAAAAGCATAAAGTTTTCTAGATGCCAAGTAACCTAACACCAGGCTAAATTAAAAGTAATTCAACACTCTCATATCACTTTTCTGCCCCAGTCCCTCTCACCTTGCTCTTCCTTAAGGATCTGGAAAGCTTAGACTGAGGATGACTTACGGGGCTTCAGATCCAGCCCTTTTATTTCTGGTGGAGGCAGGAACGTGGACAGAGATGGGAAGTACTCATAAGCAACCACTGTATTTTCCCTTAAACCCTAATAGAATGAAACTTACTTCTTGCACTTCCAAGTTTAGTGTCAGGAAAAGTTTCTTACTTTAAAAAAAATGTATTTTCCCTAAGAGTAGAAAAAAAAAATGAAAAGTTTTAGCGTCCAATTAGATCTTTGAAAACTTAACAAACAAATATTCAGAATCAGAACCAAGACATCGCTTTGGTGCAGTGTCAGAAGTAAAGCCTCAAACAGGAAGAGATTCAAAAAGATATCCTCCCTAACATAAATTCGTTTCACACTAGGGAGGAGCAAAATCTAGACTTAAGATTTTGAAGCCTTAAATATCTATTTTCCAACTCCACCAACCAAATAACATTAAAACAACAGTTTCAAGGCTCTTTTGAAGTGCAAATCTATACCCTTTTTAGTCTCACATGGGACTGAAACCAACAATGCTTCCCCATTCAGGAGGAAAATATATTGATTAGCTGATGGTGAAATGAGTGTGGCAGGTTCAATTAGAATTTGTAAAGTCTATAATCGGACATTCAAAATACAACTCATGTAGGTAAGCAAGTGAGCCCTATTCTCAGATTTATAAAGAATCAGGTACAAACTCTGATGAATCTTCTATTTCTCATACTAAAGAGAGGTATTTCTCCATGACATACTCCTATTTACAATGACTTGAGGAGCAGGATTGTTCTACGAGGTCTCACGACAGGAGGTGTCAAGAACAGAAGCTGTAAGAATCAGGGCAGTTTTAAAAGGACAGATAAAAATTATAGAGCCTGGGTGGCTCAGGGGATTAAGCCTTCTGCTCAGGTCATAATCTCCAGGTCCTGGGATCAAGCCCTGCATCTGGCTCTCTGCTCAGCAGGGAGCCTGCTTCTTCCCCCACTCTCTACCTGACTCTCTGCCTACTTGTGATCTTTCTCTGTCAAATAAATAAATGAAATCCAAAAAAAAAAAAAATTATAGAGCGTATGAAACTTACTCCCCCAGCAAATCCTTATTGCTAGCAAGGTTGGATTTGATTAACACTGTTCTATTATTGAATTTAAAATAGTTAAGGCAGGGTAGTATAGAGATTGTATTGCTCAAAAGAAAATCTCTATAGTTCTTGTATGCTTGTGGGGGAGTGGAACTTAGTTTGAACTTTCTAGAAAGAAATTTGGCATTATGAATCAGAGGCCTTAAAATATGCACGCCCTTTGACACAGCAATTTTAGTTTTAGGAAAATACCCAAATAGAATAATCTGAAAAGTAGGCAAAGATTTATGACCAAAGTTACTGGTTAAAACATGATTTAAAATGGACAAAAACAACAACAACAAAAATGGTCCAAAACTGTGGATCTGTTAAATAAGAAGTCACCAAACATTTTCTGCAAAAGTCCCAATAGTAACTATTTTAGGCTTTGTAGACCATGTTTTCTCTGTCACAACTACTGCTCTGCATTGTCAATGTGAAAGCAACACAGACAATAGTTAAGTAAGTGGGTGCGGCTGGGTTCCAATAAAACTTTATTAATCGACATTGAAATTTGAATTCATATAATTTTTAGATGTCATGAAATATTATTGTTTTGATTCTTTTCAAATATTTGAAAATGTCAAAAACGTTCTTAGCTCATGGGTTTTAAAAGACAGGTGACAGGCCAGATTTTCCAACCCCTGGCTTTAATTATAGTATCCTCATTAAAATTTTATGTTCAGTATTTATGATCAGTCAAAATTACACAATTTGGGGGAAAAATTACACAATTTGGGAGGGAGGGGAAGAGGAAGGAATAAAGGGAGGCCAGGGAGACTGGAAGATAATATGCTAAAACAGACATAGTAGTTATTTCTAGACTGAGAAATGGTGGGTAAAATGGATGATTTTTCTTTCATTCTTTATTTTGTATTTTTTTGGATTTTCCACAATAAGTATATGTTATTCCATGATTAAAGTGATATCTTAAGAATAACTTTTCTGGCTAAAAGGATTCATATCTTTCTTTTATTTTTTTTTTGTTTTTTCTTTGTTTTGTTTTTATTTATTTATTTATTTTTCATCCTTTTTAAAAATTTTTTTATTTTTTGTTTTTTTTAAAGATTTTATTTATTTATTTGACAGAGAGAGATCACAAGCAGGCAGAGAGGCAGGCAGAGAGAGACAGAGGAGGAGGAAGCAGGCTCCCTGCTGAGCAGAGAGCCAGATTCGGGACTCGATCCCAGGACCCTGAGATCATGACCTGAGCCGAAGGCAGTGGCTTAACCCACGGAGCCACCCAGGCGCCCTCATCCTTTTTTTTTTTTTTAATTTTTTATTTTTTTTATAAAAATATATTTTTATCCCCAGGGGTACAGGTCTGTGAATCACCAGGTTTACACACTTCACAGCACTCACCAAAGCACATACCCTTCCCAATGTCCATAATCCCACCCCCTTCTCCCAAACCCCCTCCCCCAGCAACCCAAGGCAGGGATGTCCATTATCACCACTGCTATTCAACATAGTACTAGAGGTCCTAGCCGCAGCAATCAGACAACAAAAGGAAATTAAAGGCATCCAAATCGGCAAAGAAGATTCACATCTTTCTTATTCTTTAAATATTCCTGAGAAATTTTGGACTTTCTGAGATTCTTGACAAAGCTCACCCTGGTTTTCAGCAATTACATTTAAAAAGCACTGTTTTTGCAAACAGAAGCTCTCAAGTCATTTATTTTTAAGGGCATATAATTTTTAAACTTAAGTACTTAGATCTTAGCCTCAAAGTCAGCGTCAGTCTCCCCCACTCTTTCATTCCCCTCCCCCCCGGGTGCACCCTTCAGCTCTTCTCCACTATTTAGCAAGTGCAGGCTGCCCCAGCTTTCCATACTGATGTGGTAATAATACCTCCAACCACTTCCCTCTACCTGCGTCTCAAATACACCTGCTCTAATCTCAGAGGCTCATCACTTAAAGTCCACATGCATGCGCCCCATTCCCTCATCTCTTGTTTACCTGCTATTGGCTCCTGGTCAGTTAACAAGCAACCCATCGGGTGCCCGAGTGGCTCATTGAGTTAAAGTCTCTGCCTTCAGCTCAGGTCATGATCTCAGGGTCCTGGGATTGAGTCTGAATCGAGATCTCTCCTCAGCAGGGAGCCTGCTTCTCCCTCCCTCTCTGCCTGCCTCTCTGCCTGCCTCTCTGCCTACTTGTGATCTCTCTCTGTGTGTGTCAAATAAATAAATAAAATCTTTAAAAAAAAAAAAAAAAAAAAACAAGCAACCCATCACCTCCTGTGTCAGTGTTACGGTATATGTACTAGATAATGGCTCACACTGTAGAACCTCCAAAAGTATCTTTATATTTATTTTAAAAGGGGGGTTCATATCTTAATATCTTAACTCGACTGAATAATTAGCTGACAGACAAATTTCAGGCATCCCCAGCCAGCATTTCCCAAGCATATTTCACAAACACTTGTCTTATGAGAGGTTGCAGAGGGAAAAATAAGATGTGTGTTCAGGTCATTTGGAGAGCTGCTGTTTTCCCCTTATGAGACTTCCAATTCCTATTAGCATGTGTGTATTAAAAGCTTTACAAAGTCCAAAAGTAAAGACAACCCATTTAACTTGTTTAATTCATTGTACCCCCAACTTTACCTGAAGCTTCCCTCTGTGTCACCTCCTCCCTGTCTTTGCACCTTGTTTAAATAGAAACGCATAAATATCAAAAACATTGAGCAGAAGCAGTATTCCCAAGGAACACTCTTGGAAGCCAAAGGGAAGAGCTGACAAGCGGGGTCAGGGAGAGTGATGCGCTCTAGTGTCCCTCAAATCATTTTGCATTGGAAGGTAATGGTCTCGGACTCTGAATCTGGCCCCTTCTGGCCAATGTTCCACCACATTCTCCCGCTGCTACCGCACGGCCAACATGTGCATTTCTCCTCAGACTTCTGAGTGTCGTCAACTCCCTCCTTCGCCACTTGCTGCTCCTCTCTCTCTCGGTCTCCCTGACTCCACAGCACACGCACTATCACTCTAGTGCATCCCCATCATTGTTGAGTGTTCACTCACAAACTGTGTACTAAAATTTAAATTAGAAGCACCATAGCTTCCCTTGGCTGCTGCCAAAAATTAGCATATGTTTTCAGTATCTATGAGACACACACAGCTGACATTTTTAGAAAATTACATTCCATTTGCAAAAACATATGTATCCAACTGTGATGAGATTAGATGTTCCCACATTTATTTTTCTAAGAATTGAGCACATCCAATATACAATCTTCTCTGAATGCATCTCACTGTTTCTCTTTTGACAATATCTTTCAAATATCCTATCACCATGGACAGTTATGCATTAAATTTTCATTCATCTAATAGCTTCTTAGAAAAACATGTACTTTTTCCAAAGCAAATTTCTACAGCCAGTCTACAAAGGATACAGAATAGAATATTGCTGCTGGTTAGGACACCCTTCATGAAACCTATTATTTCAGATTATAGATACGTGCCCCTTATAACTGGAGCTTAAAGAAACACATGGCCAGTTCAGCATTTATTGGTTTCCAAACCGCATTATGGTATTCTGGATTTGTTCTGGCCATTTTCAGATAAGTCATTTTATCAAGGAAGAAAAGCATGACATTCCTTTTCACATTACAATTTGGATTCTAACCCAGGAGGAGCAACCCACTGCCACTCCACCACATACACACATAGCGTGTTTCAAATTCAACAGCAGTGTGAAAAGACAGAGTTAGAACCAAATAAGAAGCCTGGTTTAACAAGAGACTATTATTTAAGAACCTAAGCTTAAGCTGAATTATTTTTTATCCTCCCTCAAGAAATGACTCTAAACCCAATACAGTGGTCCTCCTGTAACCATGGATTTCACTCAAAAGAAAGTCTCAGGGGGTGCCGAGGTGGCTCAGTCTTTTTAAGCTTCTACCTCAGCTCCTGGGATCTGGCCGTGCATCAGGCTCTCCACTCAATAGGCAGTCTGCTTGTTCCTCTCTCTCTTCCCCTCCCCCGCTTCTGATGCTCTCTCTCTCTCAAATAAATAAATAAAATCTTAAAAAAAAAAAAAAAAAGAAAAAAAGGGATACCTGGGTGGCTCAGTTAAGTGTCTCCCTTTGTCGCAGGTCATGATCTCAGGATTTTTTGTCAATTTTGTCTTAAATAATGAAAGCAAGTTTTCATTGTCTAAATGAATTCCTCTATCTTTTGGTTTTTTTGAAATTTCCTTGCCTTACTTTATAGAAAATAAGGAGTTAACCATAATTCCACTACAGGGAGCATCTCTCTTCTTGCTGGATAAGATGCTGCCTGATTCATGAATCATTTAATGAAGCCAATTAGATTTTTTAAGGAAAAAAAAATAATTCCACTACAAATCCAAAGATATGCCAATGGTCTTCAAAGCCACAACCTCTCAGACCTCCTCTCTTACCACTCTCCCTCCCATTCATCCTGCTTTGTTCATAATGTCACCACTTGCATAAACCTAAAAGTGAGCGCCTCTTTCAACTTTGTACCTCAGGCATCTCTCTTGCCTATCCCTAGGCATGGCCCTAATCCAGGGCCATTGTAGTTAGGAAGATTAACATTGTAGTCAGGAAGATTAACATTGTAATTAAAATTATATTTAGGAAGATTAATCGCTGTATTAGTCAGGTTAAACTAAGTTATGCTGCAGTAACAAACCAATCCCAAGTTCTGGTGGGCTTAGCCCAACAAAGAATTATTTCTTGCTCTCAGTACAGGCAGATCAGCAGGAACCTCTGCTTTGCCCAGGAATTACTCAGGGAACTGAGTGATGGCAGCTTTATCATGTTGTATTCCATCTATCTAGAACATGTGGTCTCTGATCACTGTAGCAGAGGAAGAATGTAGACTTTACCCTGGCTCAGTCCTGGAGTGACTCATGTCACTTCCTTCACATTTCATTATCCAGAACTGCAAGAGGACTGGGAAAGATAGGGAAGAGAGTAGAATATTTGATAAATTTTACTGTTTCCACCACACACACACACACACACATATGTAGCTACAACTGAATGCAACAGATATGAATTTTAGTTATCAATGCATCCAATCCTTTAAATCTGTGCTCTTTCTTATTTCTAGGATTTAAAACATTAGGTCCCCTCTGCCTGGCATATTCACCACAAACACACCCTACTGTCAAATCCTACACTTGGCTGCTCAACCTCCAGGTTTTGGCATAAATTTCTTCCAAGAATCCAAGAGAGATAACCTTCCCTCTCTTAACCTAGACCCCCCTCTGTGCTCTCATTTACTTTTGTCACATTAATAATGGCTAGCATTTTATTATCTACTCTGTTCCAGGTACTGTCCTGAGCACTTCCCACTTAATCCTCACAATAGGCCAATGAGGTAGTGTCATAGTCCAAGCTCCCTAGAAAATAGAGCCTGAACCAAAAGCATGTACGCTAGCTCTGTATTTGGTGGGCAATCCCAGGGAAGCTGGAGGGCAAGAAGAGGGCAATCAGGCAGGAAATAAGGGGAACCTGGGTAAGGAACTGAGATATAGAGCTGGCCACGGGTTTGTGACATACTAGGTGCTCACAGGAAATCAAGAGATAGAGAGGCAGAAAAGCACTACTCTCTGAAAAGTTCATCCCATCTCCAATTAGACCAGACACAGCTGTTCTATAGACAGTGGGTCTGTTGTAGGAGGTGCAGCCTAGTTTCATGACCAAGAGAAGAAGACAAGAACTGTTCCAGCTAGAAAGAAAGGGAAAGACAGGGACACCTGGGTGGCTCAGTTGGTTAAGCAGCTGCCTTCGGCTCAGGTCATGATCCCAGTGTCCTGGGATCGAGTCCCGCATCGGGCTCCTTGCTCAGCAGGGAGCCTGCTTCTCCCTCTGCCTCTGCCTGCTATTCTATCTGCCTATGCTTACTCCCCCCCCCCCCGATAAATAAATAAAATCTTAAAAAAAAAAAAAAAAGAAAAGAAAAAAGAAAGGGAAAGACATTGGTCTGGGCTGATCTACAAATCCAAGCCAAAAACATTTGGTTTAGGTAGTTGTGTTTTATTTCCAGCTTTTAGTTGGAGCTCTTAATGCTCAGAAACTTAACAATTAAACAAGATTACACAGCTAGAAAGTAATCTAACCAGGATGTAAACCCAGGAAAACTAGCCCCAGAATATGTGGTCTCGACCACTATACTGCCTCAAGAACGCAAACTCCATAAAAACAAGAAATGCTTTATTCCCAGCACCTATCACAAATATAGAGTCTAACATACAGTAAACACTCAATAAATATTTATTGAATGAATAAGTTTATTTTAAATAAGTGGCATTTCACGAAGAGCTAAAGAAATCAGTAGGAAAGACAGATTGTATTTTATTGGGGTGCTGTGGAAGGTTCCATGATAAAAGTGACATCTGAGCTGGATTTTTTAAAGATTTAGAAAAAAAATCTGACCCAGTAGCACAAAGGCCATATTTAGAGACTATAGCTTTACTGAAATGGAGAGTCAAAATAAGGGAATGGTGGGAAATAAGGCTTAAAAAGTACACTGGTATCAAATTGTGAAAATTTGTCATATTCAATCACAAGATGCTTCAATCAGAGAGAAATTGAAAACTGTACATTCTAAAAGACATTTCCACTTGTAACAATGCCCACGACCAAGGAAGCCAAGACCATGCCCCAGAATATCTCCAATTTGTGGTTTACTTAAGCCAGTTTTAGTCTGTTCTCTAGGAACCAACCATTGTTCATTCTTTATAGACAGAAGTTCCATTTTGTTGTTACCCACATCTCAATGGCTAAAGATGAAGCAGTGTTCTTGTTTTCTATCATGATAAATGGAAAACAGCTGTGTAACATTTTCTTTATAATAAGCTTCATACAATTCAAGCAGTTATTTAAACATTTTCCTGATACTCGAGCATTAACCTAGCATACAGCATAAGAGATACTATAAGAAATCGTAGAAGAAAGAACAGATAATAACATTGCCTTTAGACACAAACTCTTAAAAATCTGTAAGGAATGAAATTATATTCCTTTATGGGAAACCCTTTAGTTTATAATGTTTACCTTGCAATACATAAAGCATTGCCTTTACGATAAATGAAGTCTCTCTGGAACTGATTATAACACACATGGGAAGCAAATTACCGAGATAAATTTTTATTTAGCAACATGAACATTCCAAATCCATCTATGAGAGTTTCATAATGCTTTCATTTGCATTCGCATTTCCATTTGGTTAATGTCTTCATGCATCAGTAGGAGCAACATAAATAGAATAACCCACAAGTCACCCTTCTGCCGCTCACTCGTTATCTCATCACTTCCCTTGGACTTAAGCATTTTATGCACTTCGGAAACCGCCTCTTTGTTTTCCTTTTACTTCTATGGCTGCTGCTTCTCAGCAGTCCTTGGAATGTGTATTCCTATCCACCCTACCATTAAACATCAGCATTCCTCAAAGATCAATCCTAAACACCTCCTTCTTTTCATCCTCCACTATCTCCCTAGAAGATTTTATTCAGAAGACTCACAAATTTAGAGGTGCCTGGGTGGCTTATTGGTTAAGTGTCTGCCTTTGGCTCAGGTCATGATCCTGGGGTCCTGGGATCAAGCCCTACATCGGGCCCCCTGCTCAGCAGGGAGCCTGCTTCTCCCTCCCCCTCTTTCTGCCACTTTGCCTACTTGTGCTTTCTATCTCTCTGTCAAGTAAATAAATAAAAATAAAAAATCTTAAAAAAAAAAAAGACTCACAAATTTACATTTGTTTCAAGACCTAGCTGTTGAAGTACAGCTGACCCTTGAATAATGTTGGGGTTCAGGATGTCAACCCCCCCCACACACAGTGGAAAATCTGCTTATAACTTTTGACTCCCCAAAAACATAACTATTAATGGCCTCCTGTTGACCAGAAGATTTACTATTATATATAGTCACTTAAAACACTGTGTATGATATATGTATATGTGTATATAATATATATATACACATATATATATAATTTACTATATTCTTATAAAGTAAGCTAGATGAAAGAAAATGTTTTAAAAAACTTAAGAAAGAGAAAATGCATTTATAGTATTCTACTGTTTTTATTGGAAAAAAAATCCACATATAAGTGGACCCACATAGTTCAAACCCATATCGTTCAAGGGTCCACTGTACATGTAACTAATTTCCCATGGGACATTGACATCTGAATAGCATCTAGAACTCAACTTACCAAAACCTGAATATGTGATACATGAACTCCCAAACTGATTCTACTCTAATGTTTTCCTTGCATCTATTTTTCCCTTTAATCCCTGTATCCAATCAAATATAATCAAATTGCCAAGTCCTGTAAATAGTATCCCCTCAATATTTCTAATCTCTCTACATTTATCCTTCACCATCACCATTTGCCTAGCACAAGATCTTGAAGCAGGATGTTGATTGGGACTTTTTGCTGCCCAGGAGCCATCAGTGGTTCTTGATGAAACCTTTTCCCTTCTCTACCCACAGGAAAGAAAAGGTGCCTCTTACAATCCGATGATGGAGAAACTATAAAAGAGTCGTTCAGAGGATTGAGGTACCTACAGAAAGGGGAGACTGGCGTCTCAGTCTACAGTGGCTATCTGCTCACTTAGAGGTCTTATGGATTTGCCCACTGTGCTTATTTGAGCAAGCGGAGAGGGCAGTTGGAGCGACATGGCAAGGCTGAGACAGGGCTGGCAGTGAAGCAGTCCATTTGCTACTTGGAAAAATCAGGAATGTGTGCCTTTGCCATGCATCAAGAGAATGTCCCACAACTCTTGATGGGGATCCCAGGCAGAAGAGCCTCTGGAGGAGACTGTCAGGGCAAATGCTAAGTTGAAAGAGGTGATGCAAATTCTTCTTGAAGAGCCAGAATTCCGATGCCTTTTGCATATGCGTCACCAAAGGTTAGTCAGTGTTAGTCCGGGGAAAAAAAAGCAGGAACTAGCAACTCAAAGACTGTAACGGAGCCCACCAAGAAAGAGACACTGTCCTTTTCCCTTCCCTCCCTACCCCATCTACCAGAAGGGCCTGATCCAAGGACAAACAATTACACTCCCCACCCCCAGTGCAAAGGGAGTCTAAATCCTACTTCAAAAGCACTTGTTTCATAGACAAATGCCGGAGGTATCATCACTCCAAATCCTTGTACTTAGAGAAGACTCTACATCTCATATGTGACACATATGTGACACATCACATCTTAATTCAGTGAACAGGAGGCCTGCTTCCCTCCCTATCACTTAATTAGGTCTCTTTATGTGCTTCTGCTTGGTACTCAGGATTGTTGTTTATATTTGCACTCTACTTGCTGATGACATTTTAGGAAACAATCCTCTCCTAGTTTAAAAATACTAAGTACAATTATTGATGCTAGTTGGAGTCTCATAGTGCAAAGCTTTTGAGGTACAAAAATTAAATTCCATCTACTGAGAAGAAAAATTAAGGAAATACGCACAACAGAACTTTCATTAAAGACAAAGGCCTTATGAATTCTTTTTTTGTAGTCGCCAAAGCCTGTCTCCAAGTGCTTTTAATGAAGCAGTTTTGCGGGGGGGGTTGTTGTTGTTTTCCCTGGGTCACCAATAGCTTTCATAGGCCCGTTGTCTAATAAAATATGCCAACGCAATTATGATTTACAGCTTCATTCATGCTGACAACAAAAGACATAGTGAATTTAGTTAATGATATCTTAAGTCACAGTTACTCTTCCCACCGAAAATTAAACTGAAAGTAAAATTTGAAACTCTGTAGAGAGAAATCAGCTTCATAAATATCACAAACACCTAATATAAAATTAGAGAATGTACCCTAAGAAGGTACTGAACATTCTAGACTGGGAGTCAGAAAAATACAGCCCTTGGACCAAATCCAGGTCGCTGCCTATGTTTGTAAATAAAGTTTTATGGAAGACAACGCCATTCTGTCAACAGGGGCCTTCACACCAAAAAAGAACAATTGAGTAGTTGTGACAGAGACTGTATAGCATACAAAGGCTAAAATATTTACTACCTGACATTTTACAGAAAACATGTGCTAAGTCCTGCTTCAGTGGCAATCCATTATCTCCAGTTATGCTAGAAAGGCTGCTTTTCTTTGAAAGGAAAGTCCTGAGTACCTGAACCTTTTCTGGTAGGATTCACTTAGATGATGATGATGATCATGATCATAATAATAATAATAATAAATAATGATAGATGATAGGGAAGTTTCTACTTACATGTAATATTTTCGATCATAGCATCTAAAGGAAATGAAAAAAAAAAAAAAGGACACTGAAAGTGCTTTCCTAATCTTATTTTAAGAATTATCTTCCTCTTTAGAGAACATGTTTCACAAAGATTATCTACTTCAAACTAAGTCAAGAAAAGGAAATAATTTTACCATTCTTTTCCTTTGTTCAGCTAATTATTAATAGTACATATTTGACTCTGTCACATCTATATATTTTCTTTAGCATTTCGTACAGGCTGAATGTACATAGTTTCTTTAAAATTCAGTTAATTTAAGCTTGACTTAAGTCTGAGGAACAGATTCTAAACATCTTCTTTGGCTTCCCTTCCAAACAAGGGTCTATGGGTCTAGATTACTAATCTTGAGTCTCAATACAATACACATTAACAACAACAACAACAAAATTACCTTTCATATCACCTAAAATACAAAGGGGTTATGAGAGCTGTATATTGACATTCAATATGATAATATTAATAGCCAATGCTTCTTGAGGGCTAACTATGTGCTCGTGTAGCCAAGACTGTCTGGCTCTTCATCAACCCTGCTTCCTTCTCTAGGGACATGGGCTGAGGTTCAACTAATGCATTGTTCCTGGTGCACCATCTTCCATTCTCTTTCCCTTTTCATTGATTTGAAGGAGATGAGCCCAGCAACCTGAAAAACCACTGTTAAGGAGGGGAAGATGGACGATGGGAGAAATGTGGGTCCCCAATCGCAGTATGCAGGAGACCCTTCAGTCAATCAATATTCCCTATTTTGGACTTTGTATGAGTGAGAAATTAACCTCCATAATTCTTGTTCCATTAGACATTGGAGACTTGCTTGATAGCACAGCTAGCATGACTCTAACGGGTATTGTTACTTAATCAAAAGGTATTTGTATTGGTACTACTATGTATATGTAATGCCTACCATACACACTGTAATTTTAAGATCAGCACATTAGGGCACCTGGGTGGCTCAGTGGGTTAAGCCTCTGCCTTCAGCTCAGGTCATGATCTCAGGGTCCTGGGATCTAGTCCCATGTCGGGCTCTCTGCTTGGCAGGGAGCCTGCTTCCTCCTTTCTCTCTGCCTGACTCTCTGCCTACTTGTGATCTCTCTCTGTCAAATAAATAAATAAAATCTTAAAAAAAAAAAAAAGATCGGCACATTAATTTATAAAAATATGCTAACCCAGCTAGATATTTTATAAATGTATAGGAGATTCTTAAGAATGTCCTGAAACTCCTTGATCTTAGAAATCCCCATAAAATTTTTTTATCACATTTTAGGTAAGTCATTTCAGATAGTAAACATTCTTGTTAAAACCAGAGGAACTGGGAGCGCCTGGGTGGTACAGTCAGTTAAACACCAAACTCTTGGTTTGGGCTCAGGTCACGATTTCAGGGTCACAAGATTAAGCCCTGTGCTGGGCTCAGCAGTCAGCATGGAGTCTTCCTGGGGTTCTCTCTCTCTCTCTCTTTGCCCCTCCCACGTGTGTGCTCATTCTTTCTCTCCCTCTTCCTCTCTCTCACTCAAATAAATAAATCTAAAAATATATATACAATAAAAACCAAAGAGTACTGAATAAGTTACAGACAAGCATGTGAACTACAACAATGCTAGTAATGGTTTGTGAATTCAGATGAGATATGAAGTGTTAATAAGCCACAGACTTCTATTTCTACTCCTGACAGAAAAGTGATCAAAAAGTGGGATGTACACTAATTATAAAAACACAACGACATCCTATTCAAATTATTATTTGTTAATTTCCATAAGCTTTTAAAAATTCTGGTCAAAATTAAAGACCTCTGGGCATCTTTTATTTGTTGGAACATGAAATAATTATGTTGTTAAAAGTGGCAAATTACGTCCTTCAAATCTGGACTTTATTTCAAAACAATTTTGGATATTGTGTGCCACTTACGTTGCAATTTTCTTTTGTATATTTTCTACTTGGCAAGCACAGAATTAAACAAGCACTAGAAACTTTCATCTTCTCTTCCCCATAAGAACTCCCACCACCACTATCCTCTCCCTTGAGCATTAGATAGGCCCTATTTAGTTTATGGAACTAGGCTAGAACAGCGGTGGGATGTTTGAGAAACTGTGAAATGACTGCCTGGGGGTTACACTTAATGATCTCAACAAGTATTCCAGCTGACACATCCCTACATAAAAGCCAAAAGAGAGCAGGAGGTTTGATAGCAGGGGGTTGGAGATGGGGAGGAAAAGCAGCTCCTTTTTCTAAGAATGTCCTTCTTTGTCTTCTCGTTCTCTCCATATGTGGCTGTTGAGGAGTCTATAAACACTGCCACGCCCACCATTCCCCACAGGGAGCCAAACTCCTGATAACAGGCTGAAAGGCTCCCTCTCCCCTTTCCCTTTTCCTCTTCCTTCGGATATGCACAATATAAACCACACATTGGTGCATGCATACAACATTGTACAGTTTACAAAGCCTGCCCAAATCACTTTTCCCTGATCTCTAGTACAACAAGACCCCCTCCCTGCTGGCTGACTAGGAGCATGGTCACAACCCAAATGAAGAAACTGAGGCTCAGTTAGGAGTGACAGCAATCACACTCCACACCAAATCTGGCGACTCACTCAGCCTGCCTCGAATCTCCACCAGTCTCCTTAAACTCCTCCCTCAGCACCTTCTCTCTCTCATTTCTTCTCTTTCTTTCTCTGGAAAGAGTCATCAAATTCTTTAACCTCCTAGTCCTGAAATAAATGATGCTCATGGCTGAGAAGGAAGTTGCCCAGCCCTGAACTAGGAATTAGTTGGCTGTAGAACGAGGCTGACATGGACTCAGTAACTTGCTTGTAGCCTTGGGTGGCTCCTTTGTCTTTGCCTCAGCCCCCTGCTGGTCCTGGATCACAGCAGCAGAGGCCAGGAGTGTCTTTTTCCTTGGCAACAAAGCTGAGACCACTCCTTTCTGATGCAGCTCTCTGAAGAACCATCCTGTTCCTATTCCCAGATTTGATAAACCCAGGATTGTGCAGGAAAATTACTGGAAACACTCAAGTGTGACTCACACACCTCAGGTGCAAGATAAAGCTATGTTCATGTAACTGCTTAAAAAAAAAAAATCAAAGGAGGTTCTTTTCTGAGTCTTAGATTATGCTAGTGAACAATACAATCTGCAAATGAGAAGTGAACCAGCAGAAGGTATGAGCCAGGACACCAAGATGCCCTTGGCTCCAGCAAAGTCAAATAGCCTTGTATTTTGCCTATATGAGTCAGATGAGAATCTCCCCTCTATCTATCTCTAAGACTGCCAAACTTCTCCACTAATTAATGTTTAATAGCAATGAAAGGAAACTAAGCCTGATAAACCACTCAATCCCTCAGATGTTCATCTGAACACATTTTATTTTCCCTGCTCTTCTCTCCCCTCCTTCTTCTCAACCTTTTTCTCTGTCCCTCCTTCTCTCTCTGTCATTTGGGGACATATGCACACACCCAAACACACATGCATAATGTAGATGGCATCCAAATGGTTACCACCTTCCATTACCTTCGTTACCTTTCAAATACTCTATCTTAATTAACTACCATCTATGAGTTACCATCATGCATGTCTTCTTTCACTTGATTACTTTTTTCATTGATTCAGTGAATTCTTATTCAGTGTCCAGTACATACCAAGTTCTTGGCTAGGTCAGCTCATCTCAATCCACATACCTTCCCTGTGGGGTTCACTTACAAATGCTCTCATTAGTATCATTCGTTGAACAGGTATTGACTAAGCCCCAACATCAAGAGATAAGTTTAGGGGCGCCTGGGTGGCTCAGTGGGTTAAGCCGCTGCCTTCGGCTCAGGTCATGATCTCAGGGTCCTGGGATCAAGCCACGCATCGGACTCTCTGCTCAGCAGGGAGCTTGCTTCCTCCTCTCTCTCTGCCTGCCTCTCTGCCTGCTTGTGATCTCTCTCTGTCAAATAAATAAATAAAATCTTAAAATAAAAGAGAGAGATAAGTTTAGTAGGTGGCACAGGATGAGGTTTTTATTAGTTCATTCTACGTCCTTCCAAGTTTCTCAGCTCTTCTCCAAACTCCTGGTGTTATAGTGGATTCCTTCGCAGGGCTGAATGCAGCTCGGCATGACTGCCATTTATGGAGCCTCCAGTCTCCAAGGCACTTAAGACCCACGATCTTGCCTCTGCACAAGATTTTATGATCACCATTCTATGGGGAAGGAAACGGAGGCTCGGAAGGGTAAAGAACTTACCCGAGTGTGTCTGACCATAAGGCCCATGTTCATTCCTCCACCCTGGACTTTCCCATGGTCCTTGTGCCTTAACATCCCTGTTTCTCTAGTCCCTGAGGTTTCAGATTCCAGGCACTCCTGGATGGGGAGACTTCAGACACAGGACCATACGCGGTCACATTAGTTTTGACAGGAAGGAAGAAAATGGGAGGTTTCATACGTCTTGAAGATAGTTACCCTTGTAAGGATAATCACAAGATCAAATCACAGTGACAAAGTTACAGTTTACACAGTTATTTATCATTTAAAGCACACATGGTGAATACTATGGGAGTATACTTAGAAATTCTGATTTTGGGGGTGGCCACCTGGGTGGCTCAGTCAGTTAAGCATCTGCCTTCAGCTCAGGTCATGAAACCAGGGTCCTAGGATCAAGTTGGGCTCTTTGCTCAGCAGGGAGTCTGCTTCTCTCTCTCTCTCTACCTCACTCGTTCTCGTTCTCTCTCTCTCCCCAGAAAATAAATAAATAAATAAATAAAATCTTTGAAAGAAACTCTTTATGAGAGAAAAAGAAAGAAACTTCACCCCCAAACACCACCAATGTTATCATCATTAACCTAAACAAGCACCCATTATGTGACCTTTAGACTTCAAGAACACATTCAGAATTTTATAAAAATAAAAAGTCCAAGTCTGCTAATATTCTTCTTCCTCATGGGTCAAGAGAAGGCTTTACCACTGCTCCATTAACTGACCTGTCTCCTTCTTTACCCCTGTTACCTTCATGCAGCTAATCTGAAGGAGCCCCTCCAGGGCCTGTGAGTTGACGGGTGGCCTCCAGAAATCAGATGGAAAAGTGAAAAAACAAAATCTTTACCCAGTCCTTGGATTTCTTGATCACGAACCTCTGGGAGGCTGAGCACAGGTGTGAGTCGAAGGCACCTAGACTTGACAGATAAAGCCTCTAATTAAATAACTCCAATACTCCAAGAAAGAGCCAATTGTCATGAAGAAGGAGGGGGTAAAAATAAGAATAACAATCTGGGAGTTCAATGAGGAGACATATTGAATTCTAGAGAGTCTTAGAAAATCTTTAAAACTGAGTAACTTCACTGTTGTTTTGGAAGATGACGTGAGTGGGTTTTTTAGAATTGCTGTTTTCTAAGTGGTAAGTTTCCATTCTAAGTATTTTTGGAGGAATTCTAAAAGCCCTGGTGCCTTCAAATTACAGTTCCAGGCATGCCAAATAAGCAACTGTTGATTGGGGTCACACACAAAAAGTCTGTGTTCCCAGATTGGAGAGAAGCACCTCAGAAAGCCTTCATATCAGTTACCCTAGAGATTGTATTACAATTATAGGTATCAATGAAGATTTTGATGGGACCCTGAAGGAAAAAAGAAGAAAAAAATGGAAAATTTTTGGCTGGAAAGGGTAAACAAGACATTAGCTCCTGCTGGGGGGTTGGTGGTAAATTTCATTTTAAAATAGGATTTTACCATCTCTTACACACATGGTTTTTCCATACTAAGAGAAAATAATTTTAGAACAAGTATTCCCAGAGAAAAAAAGAAAATTACAAAGGTACAAAGACTAGAGCCATTATTCCACTCTTCTATTATTATGAAACATGTGCAGAGAGAAGGGCTCTGGATGCCAGATACATGATCTAAATGGTTCAAAGTGTGTCCAGCACAAACTTAGGATGGGAAAGATCCTCTGTGGTCAGACCAGCATGCAGAACATTGCACAGCATGAAGCCTTCTTCCAGATGCATTGATTGTGTGTTGAATTAAATAAATCAAATCCAGAAACTTGTTAACCTCACACAATGCTCCACAGAGAAGGGCTTCCCAGGAAATGTATAGGTTGGTTTTAATTATCTTGCAAAGAAAGTTATTGTCTGTGCACAAGCTACCTGGGTGATAATGCTCCTCCGACAAAAATGATCATTCCTTACTCAGTGAATAATAAGACTCCTTGCCACCTGAAACCATATTGCAGACCTACTCCAGGGCCACTGAGCTCATGAATTCTGGTTCTTAAAAATTATTTATGTCAATGATCTCCTTCATTACTATAAAAAACAAGAATATGCTGTATCCACTTAGCAGTCTCCATAATAGCCTATTCATGTAAACTTTCTTCCCATGGCTTTCTCTGTAAAGATGTACTTTTTTGAATAAACCCTTCTTATTTAAAAAACTTTCCATGTAGGTCAAGAGAAACTCCTATTTCAATCAATTGTAAAGTTAAACAATTTATTTTAAGCTCAGTGAATATACTCAAAAATTTTATAGCAATCTGCATAAAGTAATAAATAATATATGTATTACAATAAAATAATTTAGCAATCTGCATAAAAGATCTTCAAAGATAAAAGATTTGAGCCTGGTAAGATCCTCCTCCGTATCTGTCCCAGGGTAGTCAGAATGTACATAAAGATTTATGGGCAAGGTTCTCAGCGTTGCATCATTTATGAAAGTGAAGAAAACAAAGTCCATAGGACCATAGTCAAAAAGTCACTATGAATCCATGTGTTGGAACAATACATGGTCATTAGAATGATTTTTAACAAATAATTTAATCATGTAGAGAAATTCTTATAATCTAAGATTATGAGAAAAAAACTCAAGAGGAAGAATAAAAACACTGGTAAGCCATCTCCTAATTTCACAAGTAAGTATAGGCATGAACCAAATGCATCCTTGAAATATACCAAGATACTAATAGTGTAAGAGCTCTATTATGAATAATTCTTAATTTCTCCTTCAACTTTCCTATATTTTACAAGTATTTACAATGAACATGTATGATTTTTTAAAGGAAGACATGAACCAAAATTGTTTCTGTCATTTTTGCTCAGTGATAGGAAAAGAGGCATGATTGCTGGTGGTGGGTGAGGGAACCACAAATTAGCAAAGAAGTCCAGTCTCCAAAAGACAAATGAAAACCATACAAAAATATGAGTAGCCATTTGTAGCAGGAACCAATGTTTTAAATAAAGAAGGCTTGCTAAAGAGTGTGCCGAAACTCAAAAATTCCAACAAGAGATCTGGTCTCAGGGAGGCAGAACAGGGACACACACCCATACAGGACCTCTCCAGCTAGGAAGAGAGAGGGAGGGAGATCAAACAGTAAAAAGAACAAGAGTGGCCCTAACTCCTCAGCTTTCAATGGTTACCGAATAAAACCCATCTCATGACTCTGGCAACCCAGGTCTTTCAGGAACTGAACGTCAACAACCTATTTATATTCTATCCAAAATTTCCATCTTCTGGCTAAGATCAGTTTACCCTACATTTTACCATTCCAAAACACTTACCGTTTTCCATAGTATGCCCTACTTTTCCAAGGTCTGCGGTCCAAGGGCAGGGTGTTCTCTCCTCCCCCTTTTCTTTGCCTTCGAAGCAAGTCAGACTCACTTACAGTGGCATCTGGTCATTAGAATTGTTTCAAGTTCCCAGGCGATTTGAATGTGCTGCACATGTTGAAACCATTTATCTCGCCTCTGTTCATTTCTATTTTTGTGGCTCTCCCCCTAGAGCCACCCCTTACCATCTCCAACAAACTGAATTGATAAATAACAGGGACTTGTCCATTCATTCATTCCTTCATCCAGTGGATGTTTACTATGTGTCTTCCTGTGCCAGGCGTTCTTAATTTTTATATCTGACCTCCTCCTTCTTCTTCCTGCCCCCCCCCAGCGCCTAGCATATACCCTGGCACAGGATAAAAACTCAGCAAAAATGTGTTCTAGTTCACTGAAATCACCACAAGTGTTTTCCAGCTCTTATTCATGATCTTAAATAGCTTCTTCTTTAAGAGCATCAATTAGCTAAGGTGTCAAGCTCTTCTTTTTAACATGACACTAAGTTTGCATTTTTAGATGTGGAAAGGATCTTAAGATTCAGTTGTCTTTAGGACACAACTCTGAAGATAAAGTTTCTTTTGAGCAGTCTACCTCACACAACACAAAGAATCCATAGTTTTAAAATGTAAGTACAACATCTCCTTCAAAGAAGGAAAAAATTATATATATATATATATATATATATATATATATATATATATGGAAAAAATCTTCTCATTTCTGTTAGAACAAGAAGGAAGCACATGCTAAAAAAGTAACATCTATTAAATTAGTGTAAAGTCTTCTCAAGTACTCATGTGATGTGGTATTTAACTGAAAACCCCTGAAGTTTCCTATTCTCTATTGCACAAACCCAAGCACTCTTCCTACCCTTCAAACCTTCCCTCCACAGCCATGCTTGCCCGCAACCCCACTCTCCTCCTCAAAACCAAAACCAAAAGCACTATTTGCAATAAAGTTTGTTAATCTCCCAAACACAGTTTGATTACTCTTTCTTCCTGTCAAAAACATTGTTCCCCTCCTGACTCTCACATGAGAAGGGAACAGCAATGCTGATTTTGGGGGACTTTCCCTAAGGCTTTTATACTGACAGCTTAAATGTGGATTTCCACTAGCTCAGTCTGTTTCAGAAAACAGAAAAGTCAAAAAGAGCAAAGGACTTAAATCTCCCTTGATAAGTCCTAATTAATTGGCCAATCAGAAATTATCCTAGTGTTTATGCTAATAACCATGCCAAGGTATGATTTCATGCAAAGTTTAAACTGGACATATTCAAAACAAGTTAGAGATGAGGATATCCATAAAAGATGAATTGAGGAGAGGTCAATTTGATTCAAAGATGCATTCATTTGAGCACTGGGCTACCACTGAAGGTCTGTCACATGCACACACACTAGCATGTGCGCACACAAACACATGTGCACACATGCATACATACGCCCATACACATGGAGGCACATAGACATGTACTTGCACACACTTGCAAAGACACACACACATATACTACTCATATATAACTGTACATGCCATACACACACACATGCACACACATGCACACATTTGCACACTCATATCTTATCACCCAAACAAAATTTGAAGTTCCATGAGGCTGTCCTCTACGCGTGTTCTTCCCCAGTACTTGGCACTGGGCTAAGCCCATATTACATACTAAACAGATAACCAGTTAATTCAAAATGTTTACATAATTTTCTACATTGGTATGTCTAAATTTACTAATCATTTGGCCTACTTTATACAAGTTAATATTTTGTTTTTCCTAAATGAAAACTGTGAGTAACCCCTACTTTTCTCATAGTTACAAGGGTGCTCAAGGCTGATGATCCTTGAGCTCATGCACTTTTGTAAAGGGAAATGCAAATCTGGTAAGTGTTCACAATCTCCGCGTAAAATAAGACAAGAGATGAAAATGATGTTCAGGGAGAGAGACGGAACAATCTCAGAAGCAGGAAGTTTAGATTTTCTTTTCTGAAAAGATTAGGCTTCCCTTGTTTCTTTTTTGGCTTTTATGTGTTTAAAGATGATGCTGACTAGACTTTACTGTTCTGTGTTACAGTATCATGTTAATTGTTCTTAGGGAAAGAATAAATAGTAAGTGGCAGAATTATTGCAGACATTTCAAGTCTGTGAATGGATTTCTATGTTAATAGGAACCAAAAAATGATCCTCAGATGGAAGCCTAAAGACATGGGAGACACAACATTAAACCTGATCCGCCACCACATGTAAGCTCTTTGAGGCTACTTGATATAGTTGAAGCATATAGTTGAAGCAAAAACTAATGATGTATATATATATGTATATATATATATATATTTAGCATAAAGCTGCATTTTTCAAACTTTTCATTTTTCAAACTCTTTTCCATTATGGCCCCATCGTAGGAAGAATAATGCCCCCCCCCAATGTCTGCACTCTAACATTCAGACCTTGGATACATGAAGCTAAATTCAGGACTTATAGTAAGTGACAAACTTAGTGTAAAGTTTGTCACTTTCACCCAAAAAGCACATTATAGGACTATCTTAGGGTTTTCCTAATAGTCTCCCTGAGAATATGTGGTTCTCAAATCTTTCTATAGTCTCCACACCCAGGGAAGCCCACAGTAGATGCTCAATAAATATATTTGAATGAATAAATGAATGAGCAAAAACAGATAAAGAGAGATGAACTGGGTTGACCTTGTCACACACTTTAGATCAGGATTTTTTTTTTTACTTCAGCCCTACTGATATCTTGGGTGAATAATCCTTTCTTGTAGGCGACTGTGTGTGCAACATTCCTGGCCTCTCCCCACCAGATCCCAGTAGCACCCACCAATTGTGAAAATAAAAAATGTCTCCTAGATGGGGGTGGGGGGGGGCAAAATTGCCTCTGGCTAAGAACCACCACTCTGAAACAAAGGTCCTCAACTCTAGCTGTACTTTAAAATAACTTAGGATGACTTTAACAAGCAGAGAAAGTCAATCATCATATGGTTTCACTTATTTGTGGAACATAAGGAACAGCATGGAGGACATTAGGAGAAGGAAGGGAAAAGGTGGGGGGATTGGAGGGGGGGATGAACCATGAGAGACTATGGACTCCAAGAAACAAACCGAGGGTGTTAGAGGGGAGGGGTCAGGGGGATGGGTTCGCCCAGTGATGGGTATTAAGGAAGGCACGGATTCCATGGAGCACTGGGTGTTATATGCAAACAACAAATCATGGAACGCTACATCAAAAACTAATGATGTACTGTATGGTGAATAACATAACACAATAAATAATAATAATAAATAAATAAATAATAAATACCCAATGGTTAGGCCGCATCATTGATGATCTAAGTCAGACTCACTCAGGGTGGCATTTAGTCATTGGTAGTTTCCCAAAGCTCTCAGGTGATTTGAATATGCAGCCAAACACTGAGAATCACTTCTCTAGCTGCTTGCTATTAAAACTGTGGTCCATGACAAGCAACTGGGCATTATCTTGAAGTTTGTCAGAAATGCAAAATCTTGGGCTCTATTCCAGACCTACTGCACTGGTCAAAGTCCAGGCAGGAGACAGAAACCACACCAATTACTGCAACAGTGAGAATTTCATGTAAGGAATTGTTAATTAGCAACAAGGTGAGGATGGCCGAGTTGGAAGGTCCTGAGCTCACCTCCTCCCACAGACAAACCAGAACTACAACTACATACAAAACAGCTATCTCTGAAAACTGAAGACCAACAGAAAAGATTTCACACAACTCAGGATATAAAGAAAATTCCCACTGAGATAGGCAGGAGAGGCAGAGACACAGTCTAATCAGGACCCACACTGCTGGCGCAGCAACATACAAATGAGGGGCCATCACAATGGTAGAGGCCATCCCTGACAAACAAGAGGTCTGAGCCCAACACGGGGTTTTCCAGTTCAGGGAAGCTGCACCGGGAAGATGAGACCCCACGATGTCTGGCTTTGAAGACTAGCAGGGCTTATGTCCAGGAGTGCCAGAGAGTAGTGGAAAACCAAGACTCTGCTCTGCAAGGGCACACGCACAATTTCACTCAGTCCAAGCCCCAGTGCAGAGGCAGTGGTTTGAAAAGTACTTAGATACACATGAAGGAGAATCACTGACAAATTTTAGAGCACATGCCAAAGAGGCAGGGATCTGTTCTAACATTTTCTCAGGATAGAAGGTCTGGTAGGTACCTTTTTTTGTTGTTTTTTTAAACTCCGCTTCCATCTACCTGACCTGGCACCGGTGTGCTGGTGGAAGCCATGTCTGACACTATCCATGTGCCCTTCTAGCATCTCTGGCTCCGCCCCCGAGTTCCTCAGGCCACTCATCCTGCCCAACCCACCTGCTTCAGTCAGAGCCCTTCTCCAGCAGCTCTCTGCCTCATCACGCCTGGAGGAAATAAATGAAATAAAGACTAAATGAATAAATAAAAAGATCAAGGAAACTAACAGTTGGTTCTTAGAAAAGGTATGCAGAAGAGATAAGCCTTTAGCCAGAGTCATTAAGAAAAAAAGAGAAAGACCCGAAATAAACAAAATCAGAAATGAAAGAGAAATTACAATGTATACCACAGAAATAAAAATGATCATCAGAGACTACTATAAATAATTATATACCAACAATTAAGACAACCCAAAAGAAATGGAAAGATTCCCAGAACCGTACAGTTTACTAAGACTGAATCAGGAATTGAAAAGTGAATAAATTGATCACTATTAATAAAGTTGAATCCATAATCAAAAACTCCCAACAAACAGGAGATTAGCACCAGACAGCTTGACAAGTGAATTCTACCAAATATTTAAAGAGTTAATGACTATCCTTCTCAAAGTACTCCAAAAAATTGAAAAGGAAGGAATGCTTTCAAAGTCATTCTTTGAGGCCAGCATTATCCTGATATCAAACACAGACAAAAATTCCACAAAAAAAGAAAATTGTAGGCCAATATTTCTGATGAACACAGATGCAAAATCCTCAACAAAATATTAGCAAACCACACTCAACAATACATTAAAAGGATCATACACCACAGTCAAGAGGGGTTTACTCCAAGGATGCAAGGATGGTTTGATATCTGCAAATGAACCAACATGATTAACAAAAAGAAGGGTGAAAATCATAAATCATAGGACCATCTCAATAGCTGTAGAAAAGGTATTTGATAAAATGCAATATTTATGATACAAACTCATAAATGCCGTATATGACAAACCCACAGCTAACCTCAGACTCAACAATGAAAAGCTAAAAGTTTTTCCTCTAAAATCAGGAACAAAACAAGGATGCCCATTCTCACTACTTTTATTCAACATGGTGTGGGAAGTCCAAGCCCAGCAAGCAGATAAGAAAAAGAAATAAGGCAACCAAACTGGAAAAGAAGAAGTAAAACTGTCACTATTTGCAGATGACATGATACTATATATAGAAATATCCCCACCAAAAAACTACTTGGACTAATAAATGAATTCAGTAAAGTCACAGGATGCAAAATTAGTATATAGAAATCTGTTGCATTTCTGTGTACTGATAATGAAGTACCAGGAAGAGAAATTAAGAAAACAATCCCATTTATAACTTATTAAAGAATAAAATATCTAAGAATAAATTTAACCAAGGAAGTGAAAGACTTAAACTCTGAAAACTTGGTAAGATATTAATGAAAAAAATTAAAGACACAAATAAATGGAAAGATACACTCTGCTCATGGCTTGGACGAATTAATATTGTTAAAATATTGCAATCTACAGAATCAGCGCAATCCCTATCAAAGTACCAGTGGCATTTTGGGTGTCACCTGGATGGCACAGTTGGTTGAGCATCCAATTCTTGGTTTCAGCTCAGGTTGTGATCTCAGGGTTCTGAGACTGAACTCCATGTCTGGCTCTGGGCTCAGCATGGAGTCTGCTTAAGACTCTCTCTCCTGCTTCCTTTGCCCCTCCCCCTGTACTTGTGCACTCACTCTCTCCCTCTCTCTCTCTCCAAAATAAATAAATCTTTTTAAAAAGTGCCAGCGGCATTTTTCACAGAGCTATAACAAATAATCTAAAACTTCATACAGAACCACAAAAAACTGTCAGTAGCCAAAACAGTCTTGAGAAGGAAAAACAGAAGTTAGAAGCATCACACACCTGATTTCAAACTATATTACAAAGCTGTAGCAATCAAAACAGTATGGTACGGGCTCAGACACAGACACATAGATCAATAGAATGGAAAAGAGGGGGGAAAAAAAAGAATGGAAAAGAGAACACAGAGAGAAATGCATCCTTATATGGTCAACTAATTTTCAACAAAGGAGGCAAGAATATACAATGGGGAAAAGACAATCTCTTTAATAAATGATGCTGGGAAACCTGAACAAATATATGCAAAGCAATGGAACTGAACCACTTTTCTTATACCAAAATGAATTTTGAATTTATTTTTGTATATGGTATAAGATATTTGCACCCCTGTGTTCATTACTTACAATAGTCAAGATAAAGAAGTAACCTAAGAACCCACCAGTGGATGGATGGACCAAGAAACTATGACACATACACATACACACATACCACAGAATATTACTCGGCCGTAAAAAGAAGAATAAAATCTTGCCATTCGCAACAACATGGATGTATCTGAAGGGTATTCTGCTAAGTGAAATAAATCAGACAGAAAAAAAATTACCATATGACTTCACTTAAATGCAGAATCTTAACAACAAAACAAGTAAACAAAACAAAATAGAAACAAACTCATAGATAGAGAATAATCTGGAGATTATCAGAGGGTAGGGGATTATGGGGGCAGAATGGGAAAAATAGACAAAAAGGAGATTAAAAGGTACAAACTTCCAGTCAGAAAATAATTAAACCGCAGAACCTACTGTACTGCAGTAGGGATACAGTTACTATTGTAGCAACTTTGTATGATGACGGGTAATAGCTAGACTTAGTGGTGATCCCTTCACGAGGTATATAAATGTTGAAGGACTGGGTTATAAACCTGAGACTGACATAATAGTGTATGTCAACTACACTTCAATTAAAAATGTTTTAAAATTACTGGGGATAAAAATACATTATATGTTTATAATTTTTTTAATTTAATAAAAAAATGTTTTAAAATTAGTAATCAAGTAAAGTTATTAAAGTAATCAACTAGGTCATTGAAAGAGTAAAAATAAAGCTCTACTATTAGGGTGATGATAATGGCAGAGAGCAGCTCCCACCATTGGGGTCAGGAAAGAAAGGAAAGAGGTTGGAATCCCTGACAGGGGCGTTGCTTGGCCCAGTGTGCCTAAGGGGCATAATGAAGTTCATCTTGACAGTGTTGGAAAAGCTGAAAACTGGAAGTTGCCTCAAGTGGGAGGGACTGCTGTTGCGGGATGGAAGGAGCATTGCACGGGGCATGCCCACTGGGCCACAAGCGGGCGGGTCGTCCTCCGTCCTCCGGCTTCGCAGTCGCCCCCTAGCGCCCCATCGGGGAAAGCCTAGCGCGGAGCCCGCCGGCAAAGCACAAGGGCGGTTGCCGAGTCCAAACCCTGCAGCTCCCGGCAGAGCCTGAAAGGGTGGGTTTGGAGCTGAGAGCCGGTGACAGTTTAACCACAGACACCGCACGTCCACTGATGGAGCATCTGCACTTTAGCAGGACCTCCAGGGGATTCCCGTGCACGTTGCCGTGTAGGAAGCCCTGCTTTCGAGCCTGTCGCGTCTTTGATCCATCCAAGCTCCCTCGAGTTGGCCCGCAGCTTGGCAGCACCCTCCACTGGAGACACCCCCAGTCCGCTCCCGAATGCCAGTGACACAAACCACTGCTTTATGGTGGTTTGTCGCCTTAGATGTCAAGGGAGAAGGAAATGAATTCGGTCTCTGTGTTCTCTTCAAAGTTAAGTATTTCCTTGTCTGTTGCCCGCTCCCCCCGCCCCCACTTCTGTTTCAAAGGATTACAAACAAAAGCAAATTGGCATTCTTTGGTTTCTTAATACTTCCTTAAATGGCTAAGTAGAATCCAAAACTTCAACTGTGCAATTAATATCAACAAAACAGGACCCCTCGAGGAGACTCTGGACGCTTTCACTCTCCAGGGGACCAGTAATTCTGAGAACGGAGTATTTCCTTCCCACACAGCCGCCTCAGCAGCCTCCCTCAGAGAAAGCCCTAGTAGCCGGAGAGGCTGGCGTAGAAGGGTCTCACTCCAGCAGGCATCTGGCAAATGTGCCTTGCTCACCACCAGAGAGAGCAGGTGGGAGTGCACGGCGGCGCGGTGCCCACCCATGGACACAGCTGAAGAAAATAACTGGTCAGCAAATGTCCTCCTTCGGAGCATCAGCATGTTCTGCTCGCCAGCATCACCTTGGCATTGCGGGCGCAGGCCCAGGGCGGGGGGCCGGTTCGGGGAGGAGGGCTGTTTGCGAACGTCTCTGGTCCGCTCCTGCCACCCAGTGGACGTTCCTAACTCCTACGCTTAGAATCCGAAAGTCCAGCGTTTGAAATTTATTCAAAGCTTAAGTACAATTGTCTCTAAAAACTGCCAATCCTTTTAATGAACGTATTAGAAACTCACTTAAAATGGAATATGTGGGTAAGTGTAAACTACATGTGAATACATATTCAATTTTACATAAATGGAAATGTGCCGTATGCTTTGATAATAAGATCTCAGCTCATAGGAAAGTGTGAATGAAAACAAAATGACCTGTTTTCACAGGTGGGAAGATTCTTCATAGTTTAAAAATATACTAAGAGGATCACAGTTCCATACATATGTACTTGCTCAGTTTTTAGTTCCAACATTATAAATTCTTTTTTGAGAATTTCACATGAAATAAAAAAAAATTAGTAACACAGAAAGTGTCAATTACTTTGATTCAAAGGTTCACATGTGTGTTACAGGACTGCCAAAACAACTTTATAAGATTGCTTTGGTTTATGTATAGGGTGGTTTGTCTCATATGCTTTATCAACCATGGATTCTAAGTTTTTTAAGTCCTTTAAAACAACCCATGACATGTGACATTTAGGGATTACTCTATTTGAGTGTGGATGAGTAAATTGATGAGTAAATAGGTTGATAAAAGTATTATAGGACATTCTTCAAAGAACAATAAAGAAGTGTAACTCCTAAGAATCACATATTTACTATGTAGAAACTAAAAGACCAGATGTCTTTTATTAAAAGGGAAACAAAAATCCCAGTGTTGAATGACTGAATTTTATGAATTTATTATTGATTTTGATGATTAATGAAATAAAACATGATATCACAAGGACTCTCTGAAAAATCCCATTTTCTTAGGCAGCTCTGACTCAATTGCTAGCAAACATATGATAGAAATTCTGCACTTGATTAAAAAACCTATCACAGAAATCTAAGAATCATTGAGAGAAGTTTCAGAAGATAGAGAAGACATGTGAAAACTGGCTATTTGGATTCTCTAAATTTCATTAAGATAAAGGAGAAGTTACATGACAATTTCCAAATGGCTGGCTAATTATAACAAAATGCATACAGGCATTAGAAACTATTATGAAAAGATGGAAAGCTTATTGTGTGTGTTTCAACTGAACTTGAACTGTAACAGCTGAGATGCACCAGCTCCTTTTGGTATTTATCCTGGTTCTTTGCAAAGCGCATACAGCAAAAACTGCATGTGGTCAGTCAAACTCAATTACAGTAAGACTAGAAAATTGATTTGAAATGGCAATTTAGTTGAACCAGAACTGGACCCGAATTGTTTTGTTACTCTCCCAATCAAGATCATTCCAAACTCCTATCTTCACTTTACTAAACTAAATAAGGTTATCATTACAATTGCATTTTGATGTTGAATCATATAAAAAGGCAAGATTGAATTAGATAGTGATCCTCTGCTACTTTTTTGAGTTCACTACAATGTTTGAGGGCTTTTTTGGCTATTTCAGTCAAAAGGAAAAATCAATCAATAATCCATAGAACAAGATTTTGTGAAGGGTCTGATGCATATCTGATATATGGTTTGTGAATATTTTTTCCCACTCCATAGGTTCCATTTGTTTTGTTCTGTGCTGTTTTTGCTGTGGAGTTGTAGGAGTTCCTTATATATTTTGGACAACAACAGGGCACTGTTCCATAGTATAAAGTTTCAGTTATGTTAAATGAGTAAGTCCCAGGGATGCCTGGGTGGCTCAGGCCATGATCCCAGGATCCTGGGATCGAGTCCCACATTGGGCTCCTTGTCCTGCAGGGATCCTGCTTCTCTCTATGTCTTTGCCTGCCTTTGCCTGTGCTCTCACTCTCTCTGACAAATAAATTTAAAATCTTTTAAAAATTGTTTTAAATAAATAAATGAATATGTTCCAGAAACCTGCTGTACATCATAGTGCCCAACGTAGTTAACAACATGGTATTGTGCACTTCAAAACCTAGTAAGAAGTCAGATTTCATGTCAAGTGTTCTTACTGTACACACAAAAAAATTTAGAACACAAGGAAGATCTGGGAAGCATTGGATAGGTCTATTACTTTGACGATGGTGATGGTATGATGGGTGTTTGATATGTCCAAACTCATCAGATTATACTTATGCTAATTATACAATTAAGCATTGTATGTCAATTTTACCTCAATAAGGTTGTTTTTTTAAAAAGAAACAATATATAATATTCAAAAATTACATTATGCATCTTCAAATAAAAAGTAATTTCTCACTCTTTCTTTTTAGGTTAATAGGAAATTGAGCAGAAAGTAGTTTCCCCTGTTATTAACATCTTCCATTAGCATGCTACATTTGTTACAATTGATGCATTATTCATACATCATTACTAACTGAAGTCCAAAGTTTATATTAGCATTCACTCCTTGTGTTGTACATTCTATGGGTTTGGAAAAGTGTTTAAAGAACATGTATCCACCAATACAGTATCACACAGATGAGTTTCACTGCCCTAAAAATCCTCTGTACTCTGCGTATTCATCCCTCCCTCCCTCTCCTTGAGCCCCTAAAATACCATGATCTTTGTTCTGTCTGTGTAGCTTTTCCTTTTCCAGAATATCTTATGGCTGTAATCATGCAGTACGCAACCTTTTTAAGTTGGTTTCTTTTTCTTATGATAAGCATTTTTATATCTTTTGTAGCCAGATAGCTCATTTCTTCCTATCACTACACAATATTTTATTAACTGGCTATACCAGTTTATTTATACATTCACCTACTAAACGATCTTAGCACTTCTAAGTTTTCGCAACTATGAAAAAAGCTGCCATAAGTATTCATGTGTAGGCTTATGCGTAGACATAAATTTTCAACTCTTTTGTGTAAATAATGAAAAGCACAATTGCTGAATCATATGATTACCACTGTGTTTAGTTTTCTAAGGAACTGCTGAACTATCTTCCAAGGAGGTTGTATTATTTTGCATCTCCATCACCTGTTCTCCACATCCTCATCAGCATTTGATGTTAATGTGTTTTGAATTTTAACCATTCTGATAGTAGATGGTGGTAGCTCATTGTTTTAATTTATAATTCCCTAAATGACAAATGATGTTGGTAATCTCCCTGTTTATCTTCTTTAGTGAAGTGTTTGCTCAGATCTTCTGCTCATTTTAAAAATTAAACTGTTGGTTTTCTTATTATTGAATTTTAAAGTTCTTTGTATATTTTGGATACCAGCCCTTTATCAAATATATGTTTTGTGAAGAATTTTTCCCAGTTGGTGATTTATCTTTGAATTCTCTTTAAAAATCTTTTATAGAGCAGAAGTTTTTAATGTTCATGAAGTCCAACTTCTGTTTGTTTGTTTGTTTGTTTGTTTGTTTCTTTTATGGACCATGCCTTGGTGCAATATTTAAAAAGTCATCACCAAAGCTATGATCACCTAGATTTCTCCTATGTTATCTTCTGAAGGTTTTATAGCTTTTCCTTTTACATCTAGTTCTATGATCTATTTTGAGTTAGTTTTTGTGAAGCTCTGTGTCTAAAATCCTTTTTTTTTTTCTTACATATGGATATCTAATTGTTCCAGCAACATTTGTTGAAAATCTTAAAGTTTAGTTGTGTTAATCCTCCAACTTTGTATTTCTCCTTCAATATTTTACTGGCATTCTGGGCCTTTCGCCTTTTTACATAAACTTTAGCATCAGTTTGTCAATATCTACAAAATAACAGATTTCAACTGGTCTTGCATTGGATCTATAGATCAACTCAGGAAAAAGAAACAATAATACTGAGTTTTCCAATCCATCTACATGGAATATCTATTTATTTAAATCTTTGATTTTGGGACACCTCGGTGGCTCAGTCATTTAGCATCTGCCTTTAGCTCAAGTCATGATCCCAGAATCCTGGGATTGAGTCTCATATCGGGCTCCTTGCTCAGTGGGGATCCTGCTTCTCTGCCTGCCATTCCCCCTGCTTGTGCTCTCTCTCTCTTTCTGACAAACAAATAATTAAAAATCTTTAAAAAAAAAACCTTTGGTTTTGTTCATCACAATTTTCTAGTTATCTTCTTACAGATCTTAGATACATTTTGTCACACCTATTTTCCTTTTCTTCTTCTGTGTTAATGTAAATGGTATTGTGTTTTCAGTTTCAAATTCCAATTGTTCATTGTTGGTATATATGAAAGTAAATGCCTTTTGTTCATTAACAATGAATCTTGTAACCTTGCTATAATTGCTAATTAATTCTGGGAAATTTTGTTATTCTTTAGGATTTTCTACATAGACAACCCTGTCATCTATGGACAATGAGTTTTATTTCTTCCCTCTTAAATGGTATACCTTTGAGTCTCTTTTTAAAATTCTTTGATTTTTTTATTGTTCTTAACAAGGACTCACAGCACAATGTTGAAAAGGAGAGTGAGAAGGACATCCTTGCCTTGCCCCTGAGCTTAGTGGGGAAACATCTACTTTCTCACCACCAAGTACAATGTTAGCTATAGGCTTTTTGTAGATTTTTTTTTATCAAGTTGAACATGTTCTTTTCTATTCTCAGTTTGCTAAGATCTTGATTTATTTTAATGTAAATTTTAATATGTTTCAGGATTAAACTAAGTAAAAAAAAAAAAAAGTCGGCCTTAAAGCAACAGTCGGTAATATGTTGTCTCTTCTTTTCTAACCTAAAACTTCTAAAATAAGATTATATCCAACATAATCATATTCTCACATGAAGATAAAAACAATCAATCCAAGTAACTTCCAGTGAGTGTAGGTAAAAGCAATGGCATTTTCCAGTCTTGAATCAAAACTATATTTAAACAAAATAACCCTTCAATCCTCCTGGTCAAAATCACTTCTTTAAACCATTATGGAAAAAAAAAGAGAGAGAGAGAAAAAGAAAATAAACCATTATGTATACTAATGATTTTACAATTTTGTCTGTGACACCAGCTATGTCTCCAATTACCTCAACACATATAATGGTATTTTAAAACTATTATTATGTTCCCTCTAATTTTCTTCATACAATCATAGGTGCCATGGGCAATAAACATCCAAAGGCAGTTTTGTAATTTGTGTCACTGGCTCTGGATTGTTTATAGATACACTGTATATTATGCCAAACTTCTCCCTGAGACAATATCTGGACTGTTTCTATTATGGTAAACCAACATTTGGGAAAGAATATACCAACACATGGATGGCCAGAATGAAAATTTCTTGTGAAATTCCCACAATACTAACCACCAAGAGGAACTCTCTAGAACAATAAGCCACTTTTACATTTTATTCTCACATAAGTATTCATAAGTATCTGTAGAACACTTGAGAGATGCTTTACCGCAGGCACTAAATATATGAAACATTTAATGGGAATGAAAATATGGCACATTTTATCAAATCGTGGATAGGTTTCCAAAATTACCATCCTTAGGTTCTTGGTCACTAATATGTCTAGAAACTTGAATAAGGCTCAGTGTAGGCTGTTATCATCCATGAGATATCTGAGACCCCCTTTGACCATGTACTCACTTCTTGAATTTTCACAGTCAACCGAACTCTCCGGGCAGCTTTGCAACACAGCCTACTGCTATATTAAATTGCTATTCTCCCATAGAGACCCAATATGGAGCCCAGGTATTTTCTAATTTATAAAGAGAGTGGGGCATTAAGTCAAAATGATAATATATATTGATAGAAAAATGACTGAATACAGATCAAGTTACAAGAAACCTGCATTATGCAGAATGAAAACCAACCTTGGACAAGTGAAAACTAGTTCCTGTCATTCTCTACCCTTCAAAGTCATCTCAGTAAACCCCTCCTCCAAACCTTCATATTTCATAGTTTCCTTCTACTTACTCATTGTTCTGTTTATTCTCTTCAGCTTAAGTCAGGTGAAACTTGAGATTACTTTCCACTGACCTTAAAATGTGATCAGTAGCCATCTGGACTTACAAAGACAGGCAGGGCCCTGTATGTGAGCCAATATACATATTTTTACTTTGCTTAACATTCTGTCATATTGTGAAATGATTCTAATCTTGGGAAAGAGTAATCAAGAATAGTTAAGATATTTACTATGCTCTTTCATTGACTATAATTTCTTTTTATTTGACTTCATGGGCAACTGGTTGTTATAACTCCAAAAAATAGGTCCTTTTTGTTGTTCTTTTTTTTTTTATGGCAACCTGAAAATTAAAGTCCTCAAAAAATGCACATGATTTATAATGATAATAAAATGAGATGCTGGAAAGTAGGAACAAGTTACACACAATAAAGCTATGGTTCTCAAAAGGTTACAATGCAGTAGACTGATGGTCTCCAAATGCCATTATTGTGACTCAGAATGTGTCCTTTGAACAGCAGAACATTATGTTACAGTTAGGGCTTACAAGTTGAGAGCCTTCTATTATTTTACCCTTGAGGAGGCCTCAGTTCTGCACTGCGTGGTCTGCAGAAATGCACATATCTCCAGACCTGCAAAAAGGGCACCCAGAAGTTAGTAAGACCCTACCTGGTAAGGAGTCAGAGTATCTGGTTCTAACACTCGAGAGTTGTGCTGTGTGAGCCAACTGTTTGGTTTTCCTGAGGTTCGGTTTCTGTCCTGGAGGCAATATGAATGCTGACAGAAAAAAATACCTCACACATGGTTGTCATCAAGCCCAAACACATCAGAAGGGGCCGAGTCTAACGAGGGAGGCTGTGGCCACAATTCAGGAAGGAGATGATGGTGAGTAGAACTACTGTTAAGTCAACAGGTTTGGAGAACAGCAAATAGACTGGAGATGTATTTAACGGATAACATCAACAGAAACTGACTTCTAACTGGGGGAAGTATGGAGGGGTCCAATATTGTTCCCAGGTGTCTGTTGTGGGCAGTTGTAAACTTCAGGTGTCTTTTTGTGGGACAGTGAGCACAGGACATGGAGGAGATTTGGCAGTGGGGTGATGTTGGGATGGGAGTCTAAAGCAGTTGGCTTTGTATGCCTGTAGAAACCTACATGTGCAATCAGACGCTGGAGATAGGACCTGAGGAAGAAGGGGAAATACTCTGAAAATGGTAGTGAGGAGAGAGAAGGACACCATTCCACCCTCAGCCCTGAGGCTGGGGGATTGGTGAGTTCGTGATAATAATCCAAGGTAGAACCAAGTTTGAACTAAGGAAAGGAGATAAAGGAAGTTTTCAGAGAAGAAGTTGAGGATGCAGGGTGGTGACTGTTATTAGAACATGTGCTTCAGCACATCTATGAACAGAACGTCACCCTCACTAACATCAGAAGGGGGCGACTAACCCTTTCTTCTTTGCATTTCTATTTGTTTTTTGAAATACTTGGCATCATCTTATAACATTAGTGTATGCAAAAATATAGTACTCAACTTAAAAAATGTGAACCAGAGCCTCTTAGAAATCCATCATCTTAGAGTCTGACGAAACCTTAAAAATCACATACCTCCTTGAAAGGACTTGTATTCATGGTCATAGTAGTAAAGTATAGGTTTCTATACTATCGTTAAGTAAAAGAATCAAAAAATTTTCTTCATTTGTCACCGGAGATAAAAACTCTCATCTTTTGTAATCTCTGGGAGGGGGACACCAACCTAGAAGCTAAGAACGTTGCTTTCTTATCTCTGAACTGGCACTTCTTTTTTTTTTGTGGAATCCTCCACAGATTGACATGTCATCCTTGTGCAGAAGCCATGCTAATCTTCTCTGCATGGTTCCCATTTCAGTATTTGTGCTGCTGAAGGGAGTCTTGAACTGGCACTTTTTAGTTATGTGACCCTTGACAGTTCATCTGATCCACAGACCTCCAGCCCCAAATATGGGGCTGAATTAGATCATTTCAATAGATTCTAGTCTGCTAAAGATCTTTATGAGTATATGAAGCTTTCTGCTTTGGAACAACAGTATAACAGGGAATTTCAACTTGATAAATTTTAGAATGCTAAATTTGGATTTGAAAAATTAGAAATCTGTTTTATGTATTCCTCCAAATATTTAACTTGTATATTGTGAGGAAAGTACCTTGACTCAGATACACTGAATGAATAAATTAGCTCTGGTTCTCAGTGAAGACCAAAAAAAAGGCAGAAAGAAATAAAGATAGCGGCAACTGTTAATGATATGTGATTTTTAAATAATAAAATTATCACCCTCCTCTAGCCCAGTCAACCCTGACAATGTGTCCTTTTGTTAATATATGCCATATACTGAGGAAGCCCACTTATAATTACCATATACAGACATATATGGAAAGATAGTACTTTTTTTCCCAAAAGAAACATTTCAAATGTTTATATTTTATAAACCATATTTTATGTGACTTAATACTTTCAGATCAGACTTTCATCTTCAACAATATCTTATTTCTCAGTTCTGGTGTGGGCTTCACCTAATTATTCCCATGAAAGATTTTCCCTCAGATTGCCTCCTAATCCTGGACTTTCTCTAAGCTCCTCTCAAACTAGGGCATATATGTCTTTCCTTAACATTATTTAATATGTTCTTAAAATAAGAGGAGTAGAGCTTGGAAGTCCTTAACTCGTACTTCCCCTGTGGTTAAGAGCTCCCCTTTCTTTAAAAAAAAAAAAATGCAAATTTACTGTTTTAATTTTGCTTGCGATTTCATATATTTCCACATTGTATGCTATTTCCTAAAATATGAATTGAAGTAATAGGAAAATTAAACAAGTCTGGCCAGCTTAGCATTTTCCATATTTAGTTGTTATATTTTATCCTTCAGAACAAAATTCCACATAAGGTAAAGAAAAGACAGTAAATGTCAGAAAGATTATGGAGCCGCCAAAGCGTGCAGGAAGCCAACATGAATACGAGGAAATTCATTAATAGACCTGCCCAAATGTGTTTATGCATGATTAAATTATGGATAATATGATACAGTTCTAGAAGTTGCTTGAAAATAATGAGGGTTGGGGGTGGAGGTGGGGGTAGGGGGGTGGGGAATAGAGTACTGATAAAAATAAAACTCCAGATCAGGGGATGATTGTTGTTTAAGCTGGGTGATGGGTACATGGGGTCTGTTACATGATCCCTTCTATTTTTGTGTATGTGTAAATTTTGTAAAATAAAATATTATTCTGTTATACTAAATGCTTAATTTCTAAATAATTAAACTGGACCTCTTTTATCCTGGAATGTCTTTTTTTTAAAAAAACCAAACAAGAAAATTTTTCACCCATTAGATACAAATGCTTAATAACCACTGATTTTCATACACTAACTTCCCATACCAAATAATGTATTAATCTTAAAATATGCTGGTGATGTTTTGGAGTGCATTCATCAGACATAAGCCATTAATTGCCATTCCACTTTTTTGTTGTTGTTTTTATTTCCTACAGAATCATGCACACAGGCTTTGGCCTCCCATTGCTTTCTCATTAGCCCAAAACACATTGAGCTAAAATGAACAGACCAGGGTACAATTATTCAGTCTATAGTTGGTTGGTGGTTGATAACTACTGCTCCAAAATCTATTCTATGGGTTGATGGATTGGTGAATGTTCAATCCGTACAGATGCTCAAAATTAATTTACTGGTTTAGGACCCCCCCGCCATGCTTTATTCACTCAGTCAACACCTATCAAATACTCTCTCTTCTTTTTTTAACCTTAATCAACTCATTCCAACAAATGTATTTTGAGCACATATAGTGTGAAAGCCACAGTTTTAATGTAGGGATTAAAATTACTAAGACTTGGGATGCCTGGGTGGCTCCGTAGGTTAAGTAGCTGCCTTTGGCTCTGGTCGTGATCCCAGGGTCCTGGGATTGAACTCCATGTTGGGCTCCTTGCTCAGCAGGGAGTCTGCTTCTTCCTCTCCCACTCCCCCTGCTTGTGCTCACTCTATCTCGCATCTGACTAAAAAAGAAAAAAAATACAAATAAAATAAAATCTTGTTCTTAAAAAAAAAATTACTAAAAATCATTTGCTGCTCATAGAAAAGCATATGGGAAACTCTAAGATAAGCTAGAACAAGAACCATAGTAGAAGGGGCTGAATAGTGGCTCCCACAAAGTGCTCACATCTTAATCCCCAGAACCTCTTAATATATTACCTTACATGACAAAAGGCACTTTGAGGGTGAGATTAGATTTAGGGTTTGGAGGGGTTATAAAAAATGCAATTACGGGACACCTGGGTGGCTCAGTGAATGAGCCTTCACTCACCTCAGGTCATGATCCAGGGTCCTGGGATGGAGCCTCCCATCAGACTCTGTGTTCCGAGGGGAGTCTGCTTCTTCCTCTGCCCCTTCCCCTGCTCGTGCACTCACTCTCTTTCTTTCTCCCTCCCCTTCACAAAATAAATGAATAAATAAAAAATCTTTAGAAATATTAAAAATTTAAAAAATAACAAATTAAGGATTTTGAGATGAGGAGAGTATTTGGATCATCCAGGTTAACCCGCTGCAATAAAATTAAAAAAAAAAAAAAGGGTCCTTGTAAGTGGAAGAGTGATACAGGGAGTCAGAGGCAGAGATTTGAAGATGCTGTGCTGGTGCCTTTGAGATGGAAGGAGCCACAAGGCAAAGCATGCAGGTGACTTCTGGAAGCTGCAACAAGGGGACAGATTCATTCCAAGAGCCTCCAGAAGGAGTACAGCCTTCCTAATGCTTTGGTTTTAGCCTTTTAAGACCCGTTTTGGACTCCTGACCTCCAAAACTTAATTTGTGTTCTTTTAAGCCATTTTGTGTTTTTAAGTCACTAAGTTTGGGGTGATCTGTTACAGCAGCAATAGGAAACATACAGACAGGAACAAGATTACTTTGTTGTCAAGAGTTTAATAGCCACACCTGGCTACTGGGTACACTATCTGACAGGGTAGATTTCGAACACTACCCTCATTCTGGGAATTCTGTTGGGCAGCCTGACTTTAACATCCCTAAGAATCCCACTAACTGGGGCAGCTGGATGGCTCAGTTCTTAAGCACCAGGGTCCTGGGATTGAGCCCCGCCTCAGGCTCCCTGCTCAGCGGGAAGCCTGCTTCTCCCTCTCCCACTCTCCCTGCTGGTTCCCTCCCTTGCTGTGTCTCTCTCTGTCAAATAAATAAAATCTTAAAAAAAAAAAAAAAATGAATGACATTAACTTCTGTCATTCCCCTGGAATATGATATGCCAGGGTGGAGGGCACAGGAATGGGGCAAATCCAGAGGTTCCCATCTCAACCTCAATTGCTGATTAATCATGCTCAATCTTTCATTATCAATCCTGGCTGCACAACAGAATACACTGGGAACTTTTTAAAGATACTGATGCCCAATCCCATCCCAATCAACTGAACAGGAATCTCTAGGAGAGTCTGAGGATCAGTGTTCTTAATGTTCTCTGGAAAACTCTTTAATTAGGACTATGGCTGAGCAATAACTTTATTTAAGTGTAAGTACTTGATTAAAAAAAAATAAAGAAATCAAATGGAAAAAAAAATAAAAAAATAAAAGCTTCTTGATGTAAGTGTAAGTACTTGTATTAGAAAGGACATTGGGGAGGGTATGTGCTTTGGTGAGTGCTGTGAAGTGTGTAAACCTGGTGATTCACAGACCTGTACCCCTGGGGATAAAAATATATGTTTATAAAAAATAAAAAATATAAAAAAAAAAAAGAAAGGTCGTTCTCTTTTATTCTCACCGAAGTTACTTGGAGGCCACTTACAATACATAATTGGTGCCAAATAACTTGTCTAACTAGTTAAGTAAGTCTCAGGGCACAATGTTTACCATCTAATGCCAAAGGATATGTCCAGAACAAATGAAGAAATATGTATTCATTAGTATAGTTACATATTTAACATTACTAATGTTTATTATAGTCTAGAATATTTAAAATATGCTATATATGTATATGTATGTATATATACATATATATATGTTAATTTTATTTCCTTTTACCAGAAATCTATTTGACTATTTGGTCCATGAGCATACTTTGGGAATAGACATTTAAAACATGGGTTCTAGGGCACATGGGTGGCTCAGCTCGTTAAGTGTCTATCTTTGGCTCAGGTCATGATGCCAGAGTCCTGGGATCAAGCCCTGCATCAGGTCCCTGCTCAATAGGGAGCCTGCTTCTTTCTCTCCTGCTCCCCCTGCTTATATGCTCTTTTCTGTCAAATAAATAAATAAATCTTTAAAAAAAAAGTAAAACATGGATTCTCTTACCTGGCATAGATGTTACAAATTAAGAAAGATTTAACTCACAAAATCCAGGAATCATAAAGAACTATCACTCACTGGGATATATATATATATATATATATAAAACATATATATGTTGTAGGTATAATATATATAATTATATAAGAAACTAACATATAATAAAAATTATATGTTAGATTAATCACGCTTATGTTCCAGACAAGAGGAGATAAAAGGAGTCAAATCCGAATTTAGTTGTTGTGCACCTTTATTGGACTCGGTACTTGGGAGCAGTGGCTTAGCCAAATGAGAACTGATGTCCCACTCCAGCGTAAAAGTCAAAGTCTCCCATTGCTGGACCATGTTGCTAGGGAACAAGGTGATAGGGCTGATGGGCAACAGGATATTTCTGGAGGAGTTGGCTGCATGGCTTTCACCACTGTCCAGCCAGCAGTTTTTGAAAGATACAATGTGGGTTTAGCAGTGACATGCCAATGCATTTCCTTTAATTTATTGAAGTATAATTAGTTCCAGGTATACAACATAATGATTCAACATTTGTTGAACCTTGTGAAATGCTCACCACAGTAAGTCTAATTACTATCTGTTACCTTACAAAGTTACTACAGCAGCCCCTGAGAGGCTCAGCTGGTTAAGCATCCAACTCTTGATTTCAGCTCAGTTCATGATCTCAGGCTGGAAGATCAAGCCCCACCTCCGGCTCCAAGCTGGGTGTGGAGCCTGCTTAAGGTTCTCTGTCTCCCTCTGCCCCTACCCCCCTCTAAAATAAATAAAAGTTAATACGATATTATTGATTATATTTCCCACTAATATATTTTAAAATTAAAAGCACCATTTCCATGAGGGGAAAATTTCCAAAACTCTGTGCCAGCCCATCAAAACTAGCTCTACAGAATACAAAGACTTTTCCTGGCCAAGACAAAAAGTACAATTATCGTGAGTAAAAAGAATAAACCAGAGATTACAATTCTTGGAGGAGTGAGCTGAAACTGTTCCAGGATATGAGTTGTCACATTAGAACATTTGTTTGGAAACATGTGTTCCTGGCATAATTATGGGAGCCGTCCAGATCAGAGCCCCTTGACAGGGACTCACTTGGGCCCCTGCAGTGCCACCCTGCTTATTTTAACACCTTCTCTAGCCCCTTATCAGATAAACAATGAAAAGGAGAAAGAACATCGAGAAGAATGCTGCTAGAACCCTTCACAGTCAGGGTTAAAAAAAATTAGTCTTTATTTTCATGAGACGGTTAGATCTCAACAAGATGATTTTCCTTCAAATGGACCCACTGTACAGCTCTAAAAATTTATGAGGACATTCTACTCTACTTTTGAAGATAAAAGCTAATGGACATGGTTATAGCTGTGTGAATACATACATTATAATATATACATACATATACATGTGCGTATGTATACAATTAATCATCTTATATAATCGATAATTATAATTAAAATAACATATGCATATCTGTTTATAAGTGTCTATAAAATAAAATGTGTCTATAAAAATAATTCGTGGACCACAAGATATTGACACTGAAGGCTCTGACTGGAAAAGAAAACAACTTGTCCTTAAAAAAATTTCAGTGTAACAAACACGTGGGAAGACTCGTTAAACGCTGACTCCTGACTTCACTGAGAAGCAAATAAGGAAGACAGAGGTAAGTGCAGTAGTAGATCCAATGGCAAAGGGAAGTTCAGGACTCCACATGAGCACAGAGAAGAATCGTCTAGTCTAATGGGATATCAGGATGGCTTCTTAGTGGGAGTGACAGCTCAACTGTGTCTTGAAAAACACAAGTCATGATAAACATTATTCTTTCTGAGTGAGGATGAGGGCTAAGAGGTGGGAAGAGTAGTGGGTTTTGCACAGAGGAAAGACTGTAATGAACCAATAGCAAAATTACGTAAACAGGGAACTAGACCAAATTTAGCAAACCTGGAACATGATGTGTGTTGTGATGGTGATGGCAGATGAGGTTGGAAGGAAAGGCAGCATCTAGATTATGAGGACCACAGGCACCTTGTTTGAGAGACAACTTTCTCTTTTGCAATGGGTCATATTTGCCTTTTAGATTTTCCAGTCTATCTGCTGTGTGGAAGATGCAAGCGGGTAAACAACGGAAGCAAAAAGATGAGTTACAAGGTTAATGCAAGCAAGCAATGAGCCCTTGAACTAGAACAATGGCAGGAGGGAAAAGAGAAGGGATGGAGTCTATGATCATTGTGGTGATAAAACACAGAATTTGATGATTGATTAGGTTACTGAAGAGTGGGTAGAAGAAAGAATTGAGACTGACTCCCAGCTTTCTTACTTGGATGACTGAGAGGATGTTGGTATTTGTTAGGAAATGATGAGTTTGAGCAAATGTATTCATTGAATGAAAACTTCTAAGCTCGAATGTGTAATTTGTTTTGAAGTATCTGTCAGAGATTCAGATAGAAATATCCAGCTTGATATATGGAATTGAAGTTCAGGAGAGATTTCAGGAATGAAAAGAAAGAAAGAGAAAGCTACTTGGACAAAGCTACGTCAAAGAATATGAGTGGTACTACATAAAATAAAATAATACATAAGACATGAGATTACCCCCCAAGAAACAGCAATACCTTTTGGGGCACATCAATGTCACTAAGGTACCTAAAGGGACAAAAGAGTTGCCCTTGAGGGACAAGGAAGGAAGAGTTATGTACGAAAAAAGATACCCAGTATAAATGGGTTCCAAAGAAACCAAGGGAAGAGAGGTTTACAAGGAAAGCATGGTCCACAAGTGGCAAAAGCATCAGAGAAGTCAGTAAGGACACTGAATTCACAGCCTCCACACTGGGAAGATTTGGGGTTTCAGAATCACGCAAAACTTGATTTGTTATTCCACCACTTACAAGGATGGCGAGTTACCCTCTGAGCCTTAGTTTCCAAAATTTGCAAAATTAAAATGAAATACTAATAGCAAGGTGCCAGCATGCTTGGGTTCTAGTGAGAATTCCTTCAGAAGTAGATAGCATCTTTGGGCTGTGTCCTCACATAATGGGGAGACAGATATCTCTTTTTCTCTCTCTCTCTCTCTCTCTCTTTCTTTTTCTATTCATATAAGAAGAGAATCCTATCAGATTACAGACCCTCCCTGTGAACTCACTTAACCTTAATTACCTCCTTATAGGTCCTGTCTCCAAATATAGACACGTTGGGGGTTAGGGCTTCAATGTGTGAATTTGGTGAGGGGCACAATTCAGTGCATAGCATAGACATTCAGATCGCTGATAAAATGGGAATGGCTACCCCAGCTTGGTCACCCACATAACCTATTCTTTGGATAAGAATGAGCATCTAAGGTCAGAAACATGGATAGAGGCATTCCTGTATCTCCTCCCCCACCTACCTCTGCCTTATCCAGCCTATTTTCTCTATTGCTTTGCCCAGAAATACTGCTATGCAATTAGTAAAAAGAATTAAGTTTTAAAATTGCATTCTTTTCCCAAAATAGAAAGAACATATGCCCTCCCCTTCCTTCAAGTAAATCGTGCATTAATTTTCATTTTTAAGATATCACACCTTTTTCTGACAACAGCTCGGACCTTGGGCCCTCTCCCCATTGGATAAATGTAAATAATATGTGGGTTTTAAGAAAGGAAAATAGCCTGCCTGGGAGGCAGGAAACATGGATTCTAGGCTCAGTCCTACTTTAAACTATCTGCAGCACTTTGGCTAATATATTTAAATCTTGAAGCTTGTTTTCTCAAATGTGAAATGACTGGGTTGGATTTAACAGTTTTAAACTTCGTTCCATTCTTAACATTATATAATTCTAACTATATAAAAAAACTTTCTAAGGTTTAAAACACTCAACTTTCATAGTCTCCAACTTGAGATCTTCTATTCGAGTTTGATGAGGCTAGATTGTGATTTCCCATGGTAAAAAAAAAAATAGGCAGATTCTGTGATACTATGGCTTGTTTTCGGCTCTAAATGGAATAGAAGCAAAATTTTCCCTTATAACTTTGAATTAGTGCACAAAGTTGCTTTCTACATATGGCAGTACAATAACTGTAAACCCAAGAGCACACCACTAGAGGGCAGTACAGTAACATAGATCCTAACCATTTTATCCTATAGTGATCTATAAACGTGATGTAATTGAACCTCTGAGTACTGCCAGTATTATGGGATGTTACTGCAAACACAGAATACAAACTAAAACTAAACAAAAATAAATAAATAACACTAAACACACAACAACAACAAAACAGCGCAACTGGGGATTATTTAATGCCAGCATGATTAATGTAGACATTTTGACGGATTATAAACAAGGCAGATGCATGAAGATAAATTCAAATAATGGACTCTTTCCTTTTTATCCAGATATCAGACTACACGATACAAGACAGCTACATTCAGTTCCTTTTAAAGGATATAGCCTCATGAAGGGGCCCTGACCTATTCCTTGAGTGGGGTGCCCGAGCCTTCCACCTGTGACAACCCTCCCCAACCTTGGCAGGCCTACCTTCCTCCCCTTGATTGCATATCACAAAAGGAGATAACCCATAGCCTGACCAGCCAACTATGAGGTAGTGTAATATAAAAGTTCTGCACAAACGCGGCCAGGGCTGACTGGTTGCACCAACAAGATTCTCTCATTCTGAAATTTAAATTTACACCCTTGGAGAGAATCAGTCTGTTGATTACAGGAATATACGTAGGAAACTAAGGAGTGATGATCTTGGATGCCTGCTGGTGGGGGCTGGAGGGGGGAGGGCCATTAGAAAGGCCTATCCTTAAATCCTGGTTGAATCTTGAATCTTTCCCATTTCCAAACTACAGTTCCTGCTTTTTAGAAGCTATTCCTAGCTTCCTTCGAGATTTCTCTCCCCTTCTTTCTCCCTCTCTCCCTCCTCTCTCTCTTCCTCTTTCCCTTCTCTTCGCTCTGCCTTCATCTTTCTCTATTTTTGCACATAGAACTTTTCAACTACCTGAGTTAAGCTAATTGGATCTTTTGTCTTTTCCCGGAAAAATGAGCTTAAAAGCACACCCACAGTAACTGCTATGTCATTGCTAACCAATTTTCTTTTTGCACATGATACTCGAAATGTTACAATCTTACAATTTCATGAGCAGATCCTTGAACTGCAAAGAGGGTCATAAGTTTGTTACATGCTTGCTAAGAAATACTCCTATTAAAAATACACATTTTCAAACACATTATTCTTATTTTTTTAAAAAAAAGAATTATAGCATTATACAAATACAAACATTAAAAATTGACATTAAAAATTTTGAGCAGCACACTATGCTGCAGGGTATCCATATTAGAAGTCTATCCTAGGTATTGAGGCACAGGACTTCTCGGGAAGAGTCATGTAGGATTTGAAGACTGCAGCCCCTCGGAGTTTCTCTGTCATACTAGTCCACACTCAACCTCCAGTAATTCATCAAAATGAGCATCTAAGCGTTCCTACTAGTTTATGGCTTTAGAGGCATCTGCTCTAGTTCAGCTGATCTCAGCTGTGACTATCAGAAAGCAACTGCATCAACTCCCCTGTGAATGTCTGAATTCACCTCTCTCTATATCTCAGGCTATCCGTTTGCCTCAAAAACTCAGTTCTCTGATGAATCATGAAAAGTCATTGATTTTCAGTTTGTTTAGCTTTTTCTTGTTGTAAAGACGGGAGTGATGACTTCCAAGCTTTTTCCATGTCAGAACTAAGACTACAAGTTCAAAGATGACTTACTGAGCTTTACCATGAGCCTGACACCATGCAAACTATTTTTATAAGCATCCATGTCTTTAATTCTCCCAATAACACTATGGCTTTCTGCTTCGGTCCCCAACATGCCTCTTTGTTGCCACCAGATTGCAAAACCCTGGGTGAGTCATCCTCACTGTGTGAGGATTTTAGCTCCTTGTACATCAGTTTCTCCCATCATAACTTCTAGAAATCTCAAAATCCATGTAGATGACTCTTGCAATACTCCAGATGCTCAACCTCTCGACCTCTGTTCTCTCCATAACTGATCACATCCTCCATGTGATCTCAGTTCCCTACCCCCATGGTCATATCAACGGCTTATTTGTCATCACAAATAGGAATCTCTCCATGATCGCAATTTCAAAATTGCATTTTTGGACCACCACCTCTTATCTCTCCAGCTCAATCCCTCTAGCTCTTCTACACCCCCAAAACACTTCAATGACAACAGATACACAATCCCTTAATTCTAGTTTCCACTGTTCCTTGCTGCCTTCATCATCCACCTTCTTTGATATCCATGTTCCATCATTTGTTTCAACATGGATGGGACTGGAGGAGATTATGTTGAGTGAAATAAGTCAAGCAGAAAGAGTCAATTGTCATATCGTGTCACTTACTTGTGGAGCATAAGGAATAACACAGAGAACACTGGGAGATGGAGAGGAGAAGTGAGTTGGGAGAAATCAGAGGGGGAGAAGAACCATGAGAGACTGTGGACTCTGAAAAATAAGCTGAGGATTTTGGAGGAGAGCGGGGAATTGGGTCAGCCTGGTGGTGGGAGTTAAGGGAAGGCACATATTGCATGAAGAACTGGGTGTGGTGCATAAACAATGAATTTTGGAACACACACACACACACACACACACACACACACACAAACACACACAAAATTAAATTAAATTAAATTTTTAAAAAAAAAACAAGTGCAAAAAAAAAAAATACACCTTGCATGGAGCCTCAAGTCTCATACCTTCTTCATTATACTCTCTTTGTACAATTCTCACTCTGGTTAAGTCTAGCTCTGCCTAATCCTAACCCCATACCTGTGAATCCAAACATGACTAAATATTCAGTCACCCTAATGGCTCTTAAATTAAGTATGTGTCCACTAGTACTTAGTGTTACCTGGAAATCCAAGTATGCTCGCTAGCACATTTTCTCTCCCATTCCCCCAAACTCTTCCTCATCAACTTTGATCCTCAGACCTCCAACATCTTCACCTGCCTCCTTACTCTCAGTTGAGGACAATACTTCCAATTTCCCTTTCAGGGGAAAAGAGAAATTAAATCAGGAGAAAACTTCCATGTTCTCTCACAACCACCGCCTCCCATGTATCCTGCACCTGTGCCCACACTCTCCGCCTTCAATCCTGTTACCGTCAGTCTTGTATCTAACTAGCAACCCTCCCCTGTGTACACCAGATCCTTTCTCTCTTACCTTCTCAGCCATTCCTTTTCTGACATCATCGATTTTTCCTTCTCTGATGGATTAGAAAAGATAAACATACAAACATGCTGTAAATTTTGCTCCCATCTTTAAAAGGTATATATTTAGTACTGACCCCACTAGCTATTATCCTATTTCTTGCCCTATTTTCAATAAAATTTCTGAAGTTGTCTGTACTTGTATCTGAAATTACATACACACACATGTGTGCATACATGTGCACACATATACACACAACATACACACATGTACATACATACACATGCACACACACACACACACACTCTCTACTCCCTAACATTATCTCCTAATCCTTCCTCCCTCTCCCTCCACTCCAGCCACCCCACCTCTTTGCTGTTTCTGCACCAATCAGGACCCACCTCAGGGTCTCCTTTACCTGGAAATCTCTTTCCTTTAATATCCACATGGCTTGTACCTTCACCTCTTCTAGTCTTCTGTTCAATTTTCACCTTATCAGAAAAGCCTAACAAACTTTTCTGAAAGAGCAATGCATTCTCTCCCACCGCTCCACCCAGGGTTCTCTTTCCCCCTTCTCTGCTTTATTTTTTTTCCCAGAGCACTGGCACCTTCCGGATTTTTAAAATCATGGCTACACACTAGCAAAATGTACACTCCACAGGAGAGGGGCTTTTGTCTGATTCACTGCTTTATGCCAAGTGCTTAGAATGTGCCTGGACACAGGGAGCATTCAGTACATATTAGCTGAATGAATACTAAATGTTGCACCAAGGAAACCGAATTTTACAGACAGTACGTTAATTGGCTCATCGCCTCGGCGTACAGAAATAATAGAAATTGCAAAACTTCTAATTAAACAGGAACTTTGGGGCACCTGGCTGGCTTAGTCAGTGGAACATGAGACTCTTGAACTCAGGGGTGTAGGTTTGAGCCCCATGTTAGGTATCAAGATTACTTTAAAAACAAATAAATCTTTAAAACACACACATACACACAAACCACCATCTTCATCACAGCATAGTTAAGAATCAATTCTCCACGGGTCTCTCATGTTTCTACACATCTTATAAGCAGAGGCACCAACTGCCTTTGCTCCAGACTATATTTTCATGGGTGTTTATATATTGATCAGTCCTAGAAATTAGAGATGGTACCTCCCTCCAGAACAAAGGGTAGGTGTGCTTGCTGCCCATTTTCTGAAAATTGGATTTCGTAAGCTCAGGGTTTCTCTCCTGTAATGAAACTTACCACATGTCCAGGCACCAATCTGGACCCTACACACTGGCCCAGGGGAACTTTAGGCAAAGCGAGCTAACACAAACATACTGTTTGCTGTGCTCTGAGTAATAAAGTCCTTTGTCTCTGACCTAGAAGTACCTTCTGCCATCACCGAAATTGTGGCAGGCTGACTTGTGAGCTTGAAAGAGATAAGAGCTCAGACCCTTCTGTGTTCTTCACAGATACTATACTACTGTTCCCAGGTGCACTAAGTGAATTCTAGAAGTTTCTGTCTCTGATTCTTAGAATCCCTAAATTTACCAGAGATATTCCATTTAGTTATCCCTTAATTCTCTGTATAACTTAGGTAGTTGGCAACAGATAAAAGACTTAATCCTTTGCTCATGTTTATATTTAACCCAAGATGCCAGGTAAACCCCAAGCAATGTGATGAGACACAGAGGAGTGTCATCCTACTGGACAGACCAAGGTGACACTCAGGCTGCTCCCTGGACTATAGTGGAAAGGGTAACTGGGCACTGATTTGGTGCTTATGCTTGTAGTGATAAAGACCTCTTGTCCTTACTCTTCTCCAGTGGCTTCCCCCGTCTACTAGCCTGTGATCTCTTTTATCTAGTCTAGGGACAGGAAAAGCTTGCTTTGGCCACTTGGAAGCTGAATCCCTTTACCATATGATGCTTGGAACTCTGTTGGCTGCTTTACACTTTCCTCAAAGCAGTAGAGACTGAACACTATGTCGAAGAGAAACGCTCAAGGATCAGATAATTATGAACTTAGCCCAAACAGTCATCTCCAGCTCCTAGAGCTAAGACATCACTTAGCACTCCCCTAGGAACACAATCTCTCCATTCACTGGCCCTGACCATGGCATGGCCTTAGACACTTGGACAGGTAAATGACAGTAGTATGGAAAACAGACCCAACCTTATACCTGATCAAGGGAAAATGAGGCAGAACCGGATGTCCCACCACATCTGGACAACCATGGAATGGTACCCCACCCACCTCTATCATATTAATATAATATATCATATAATATAGTAACTGAGATCTTCTATATGACTTTGTCATTCTCCTAACAGATATTCAGTTACCATTAGTTATGAAAACTGATTAAGAATTTTAACATAAGTCAAGGGCAATCTGGGGAAACACATGATTGTATTTTAATGTCATATTTTATTAGATATGTTATCTTTCATTATCAAAGTTCCTCACACATTTTAATTAAGTACATATATATCAAAATGAAAAGATAATTAAGTTCTGAAACTCTTTTGATCTTTCTGAAAGTAATCAATGGCAGTATTTTTAATAACTGATTCTTTAGTTAGCTTAAATTTATTATATTAAAAATATGTTACAATTCATATATATTAATTCAAACCTGGGAAACTATAGAAATGTATTGAGTTAGAAGCAACAGGATAATCACAATTCCCCAACTCAGGAAGTAGCTGCAACATGGGCTCTAGCATAACCAATCTTTTTCCCTTACATAAAACTACCTTCTTCCTCATTTTACTAGGCTCTTGAATCTTGCCTGAGGAAAGATTATAAAAACTAATTTAATTGTAATTTAGTGATATTGCATCACAAATCAAAATGACAGCCCTGTCTTTTTTTCTGGTTAACAATCTAACATGGTGATCAGTTGAAACAATTCTAAGAATTCTTCAAAATCTTATTATATCAACATGTATTGCTAGCAAAGTAACTATTTTGATTTAGTTGGACAGGAAATTCTGAAAAACATTTCATAAAATGACTATTAATGCAACTCATCTAAGGCACCTGGGTAGCTCAGTTGGTTAAACATCTGCCCTCTGCTTGGGTTATGATCTCAGGGTCCTGGGATGGAGCCCCATGTCTGTTGGGCTTCTCCCTTCACTCTCCATCCCTGCTTGTGTTCTCTCTCTCTCTCTCTTTCAAATAAATAAATACAATCTTTTTTAAAAAATGCAAATCATCTGTTCAGTTAAAAACACATATTTCTATCTTGATTTGATCAGGAACAATGATAATCAATACACGAGTGATTTAATTTTAACTGAGACTAGACAGGCACATCTTGAACTACCCCCAAAAGTTACTCCTACTGGACACTTGGGCTTGAGAGAGGAAAATCTTAACAGAAAATGGGAAATTCTTCCATTCTAATTACATATTTAGAAAATGAATTGTGGATACACATGTATCTTTAGAATGAAACTTTGTTCTTTTTATGTAAACCAATATGATCAAGTTAAACATCCTAATTTGCAGTAGATGATATAAAACTTCATTACTTTGATTTTATTTTTGTGAACCTCTTCATATTACATCTTTTCTTTAAATGTTCTAAAGTTGTGTAAATATTTAAAACTCTGACCTCTGGGTTTCAGAAATTTGGGCATATGTATGAGCAGAAATAAAAAATTATTATCCCATTTCATTAAAAGTAAGTGAAAATGTGAATCTCATGTGACATAGTCTGCAGTGAATTTCAATAATAGAATAAAAGAGTTTGTATATGTGCTGCCAAAACAAGTACTAGAATAAAACAGTTTGGCCTCAGGGATGGAAGAAGCCAAAGTAAGGAATTCAAAAACAAGGAAACGGGCGTTTTTCCAGAAGCTGACCCATGGTGAAGAAAAAGCATCAGGTAACAGGTCAGCAGCAAAAGCCCCTAGGTCAGGAGTCCCAGGCAACACAGGGGTGCTCTGAAGTCATGAGGCCCTTGGAAAATTTCAGAGAATTATGGCCATCTTGGAATGGTGGTTCAGGGTGAACTCAACAAATCCAACAGGCCCACGCTCAAATCCTGCCCTCACCAGCTCGTAACTAGATACTGTTGGGCCAGTTACTGTCCTAAGAGCTTCAGTTTCTTCAAAATGTCAATGGAAATGATCACATTACTTACCTCCTAGGACCTTAGTGAGGAAACAACTATCCACATCATAATACACTTAGCACAAGGCCTGGCCTCAATGCAGCACAGGCAGCTGGGAAGGGTCATATGAAGAAGAGGGAAACTGGTCATCGGGAACCAACTTACTATCTTACAGAATATAAAGAAGACAGAGTACAATCTCATAAATGTGGGGTCAGGCTGCCCACTGGGCACTTAGGAGTTGGGTCATTTGCTACTTGCTTAAAAATAAAAAAGCACATTTTCCCATTTAACAGGCAAAAGTGACTTGGAAATACAACCCAGTAGTTGTTACAATATATAAATTTGTCCAACCTACTTTCTGGTTATAGTCACACCATTACTCCAATAATTCATTTTTTTATGACTCATAGTCACATGGTTTCTAGAAAGAGACTGAAAAATTAATATGAGTCATCTTTTCTAACAGCCATAACTATATAATGTCTTTAAATCCTGCTTTGTCTAAGTTAAGCAGACGTGCTTCCCAAAGGTCACAACCTCCTCCTCTGCCAAAGGCCTGAACATCTTATTAGATCCCTAATTCTCTATGAATTGCCCAGCATGACAACAAGGTTTAATAACTTCTCATCTAGAAAGACAGCCGCACACCTTTCTCAACACAGATTCAGCATAGCTCGGCATCCCACTTTGCAAAATGCTCCTCTTTATCTTCTACCAGTGAAAACTCCATTTTCGTCTCTTATCCTCCAACTTTCAACATCAAATATGAAAAATAATTAATTTAATTAATTAGCGGCAGACACTTGACATTCTGATAAAAAGTGTGCCTCGTGTTTTCCCTTTAGGAACATTTTAAATGTTTGTATTTTAAAAGGCTTCCAATTTACTCCCTCCCCCTCCCCCAATTCCTTAATTATTTCTCAGATCTTTAATTACATGAGTCAAGACAAATTGATAGCTACAAACATCAAGTATATAAACTTGTCTTCACAGTGACAGCTTCAAATACTTCTAAGGTCAACTATGTTTAAAATAGGAGTCCTTCTCAGTTAAAGACTCTTAAATATTTCAATATCTATCCCATAGGATATCAAATTTGATATCCTACTATACATACTGAATTCTAGGTACAACACAGAATAGCTTTTGTGCTACCAAAGCCAGTGTTAACTGTCTCTTTATTTGCTGTTAATTTTAAGACATATTCCCAATCTCAAGAGAGGTAATTACACTGGAAGAAAAATCAATTAGAGACTCTGCTTGTTGTGTTTCTCACCAAATCCCCAAGGCCCAAGAAATATTGTAGAATTAAGAAGTCACCAGTGAAGCATTAATGTGAGTCACAGAAAGACCAAGCCTCTTTCAATTTGATGAAAGCTGTACATTTGCAATCACGTCAAAGGCAGAAACACTTTAGAGCCTATCTAAGAAAATCACCTTGCAGAACTGATAACTAAAAAGGCTCACAATTATTTTCTTTAAAAAAAAAATTAATAAACCCTCAAATTCTTCCAAGAAGTTCTCTGTAATCCTTCAAGATTGAACTCTACCATTCCTGTATGTTTTCCCACCTACTATTTTGCAATATATAAATGAGAAGCATACTATTGAATGGTAAGGAGGGAGAACAATACTAACCAGCAAACTCTGCTCACTGAGCTCACAGTCTGCTACTCCATAATCACTTGGGCGGATGAGTCCAAACCCTCCACCAGCAACAAGACTCCTGTTCGTGGTCCCAGTTCTGAAAAGACAAGGCCATCTAGTTCTGGGCCTGGGCTTAAGACCCGTACGAACCTGGGTTCAAACCCCAGCTTGACCACCTACTAGCTGTATGACCTAGAGCAAGTGATCTAACCTCTCTAATCTCATCTTTAAAATGAGAAAAGCAATAGCTGTTTACCAACGGCTTATCACATTGCGAGGCACACAGTCCGGCTCAAAAACAATAGCTATTATCGCGACGATCATTACAGGACTCGTATCTACTGCCACTTCAAGTTCAAGGAGTCTTTCACTGTGAGGACTCAATCTTTCACTGTAAGGACTAACTTCTTAATATTTTATGTGCATAAAATCATACACACACGCACACGTCGGACAATGACGAACCCAGATCCCTGGCTCTGTGAGCCCCACCCGAGTTGCAAAGCTGTAGCGGCGGAGACAGGGAAACCAGGAAGTCTGCGTGGAGGAAGTGAGGAAATGTTCACATTAGTAGCTAGTCAAAGCCAAATCTGGACAACCACACTGGGCCATTTCCTATCTTGATTTTTATTATTACTGCCTGAATAATATAGGGCAGCTGATTTTTTTTTTTTTTCTCTATCTCGACAACAGTTTAGTTCAGAGGTGAGAGGAAATGAAAAGGGTGGTTTGTCAGGAAGTAAGTTCTCTTTACGCAGCTGAGAACCTGCACCAAACAAAAGCTATTTATGGAGCGATCTGCTTAACTAGTTCCAGGAACTTAAGTCTCAGGTGTAGGTAATGCTGTCAAAAACTCAGAATGTGTAAAACTCTTGGCTGAATCTCAGAGAGTCTCCTAGTTATCATAGTGGGGTACTGGGGGGGGGGGGCTCAGACTCCTGAGCTAAGTTTAATAAAAGCTGTGCATATTGGCCAGTGTTTCTTAGGATAGTCTAGACCACTATCATTTCAGCGTGGTATAAATAAACACAAAGCGAATTTTTTTTTGCGGATAGAACCTTAAAACCACTGGAAGTCGAGAAGGATATTTGGTTTGCTATACTGTAAAAAGTCAATTCTTTGAATATATGCATATATTGATTTCAAAATATAACATTCATTTTTAAGAAAATGTAATTTAGTGATTTAAATTGAAAATTTAAATGTTAAAAATTAAATTATTTGGAAAAAATTTGGAAATTATTAAGCTGGATTTTTAGAAGAAACCAAATTAACTGCTGCATTATGAAAATAAAACTATTTGCAAAATGGACACAAAATATAGGGTTAACATTTCTAAAAAAAAAAGTATCAGTTAACAGTAATAGTAAATACATTCTTTATCTAACGATGAAAAATCATCAAGAAACGTAGCATTTGATAGCAACTGTTCCTTAAGTTTGAGAATACAAGTTCTTAGCTGGGAAGAACGATCTCAGACAATCAACAATATGGTAGGATATTCAGAAGAATCCTCAAAAAATCATTTATTTATCAAACTTAGCTGTGAATTGGTAAAACACTTTTTCCTATACAGGAATTATTTTCTTAGGATATAATACTGGTATGCAATTTTCAGCCCAAAAGATTACAGCTTGTAATACCTGCCACCAAACTGGCCTCCAAAGGTGTCTCTTTTTCTATCACCATTCTCAACACCAGGTTATATCAGTTTTTGAAAGTTTCTGTTAATTCACTAGGTAGAGAGTGACATCATCACCGTGCTCAGTTTTAATTTGCATTAATGGGATTAGGAAAACATTTCTAGATGTTTCTTAACCATTTATATTTCTCCTTTTATAAATCATCTATTCACATCCTTTGCTCGTTAATCAATTGGTATGTTCTCAGCTCTCTAATTTCTCTGTAAAAACTCTTTATACTTTAAAATCTTAAGGACGTGTATCTAGACATACTGATCGATATTTTACCAATTTGCCATTTGGCCTTTAATTTTCTTCTGTTGTGTTGTCCTTAATAGGTTTTAAATTTTCATCTAAGTAAAACTTTTAAACTTTTCTTCATTTTATGGTACTTCCTCTGTACTTATGTATAAGAAGGTCTAGGGGCACCTGGGTGGCTCAGTGGGTTGAGCCGCTGCCTTCGGCTCAGGTCATGATCTCAGGGTCCTGGGATCGAGTCCCGCATCGGGTTCTCTGCTCAGCAGGGAGCCTGCTTCCTCCTCTCTCTCTGCCTGCCTCTCTGCCTACTTGTGATCTCTGTCTGTCAAAAAAAAAAAAAAAATCTTTAAAAAAAAAAAAAAAAAAAAAAAAAAAAAGAAGGTCTTCCCACTCTGAGATCAAAAATTGCCATGTTTTCCTCCAACTTATGGTTTCATTTTTTAATTTTTCAGAAGAGTTTTATGGAGGCATAACTGACATACAGTCAACTGCAAGTTTAAAGTGTGCAATTTAATAAATTTTTACAAACACATAAACCTATGAAGCCAACACCCCATCAAGATAATGAACTTATCACTGGGTGCCTGGGTGGCTCAGTTGGTTAAGCATCTCAGCTTAGGTCTTGATCTCAGGGTCAAGTGTTGGGCTCCATGCTTGAGTATGGAGCCTACTTACAAAATAATATTAATAATAATAATAATAATGAACATAACTATCACCCACTAGTGGCACTGTGGTTTGTTTAGTCTTCATCCCATTTGGCATGGAGCTTCTAAAATCTTAGAATTTCCCAAGTAATAAGAGAACTATAGGTGGGGTTTTTTTGTTTGTTTGTTTTTTTATATTATTTATTTATTTGACAGACAGAGATCACAAGTAGGCAGTGAGGCAGGCGGAGAGAGAGGAGGAAGCAGGCTCCCCGCTGAGCAGAGAGCCCGATATGGGGCTCAACCCCAGGACTCTAAGATCACATGACCTGAGTCCAAGGTAGAGGCTTAACCCACTGAGCTACCCAGGTGCCCCTATAGGTGTCTTTTGTAACATTAATGAGTTAGCTTTTGGAAAGCACCTAAGGAGGGGGCTGGTTGCTAGGAGAACCAACCATGTGATTAGAAATTAAAGGGTCAGAACTTTCAACCTCACCCCTCTAAGGTTCAGGGAGTATAAAGGGGCCGGAGACTGAGTCAATTGACAATGGTTAATGATTTAATCAATCATGCCTGTGTAATTAGGCCTCCATAAAAACTCAAAATGAGGGCACCTGGGTGGCTCAGCGGGTTAAGCCCCTGCCTTCTGCTCAGGTCATGATCTCAGGGTCCTGGAATCAAGCCCCATATTGGGCTCTCTGCTCAGCAGGGAGCCTGCTTCCCCCTCTCTGCTGGTGCTTCTCTGCCTACTTGTGATCTCTCTTTCTCTGTCAAATAAATAAATAAATAAAATCTTTAAAAAAAAAAAAAGACTCAAAATGAGGGTGTTTGGAGCACTTTCAGGATGATGAAGACACAGAGTTACTGGGGAGCAGTGTGTGTATAAAGGACATGAGAGATCTCTGCCCCTTCCCCTTACTTCAGCTTATGCCTCTCTTCCATCCGGCTGTTCCTGAGTTACACCCTTTTTAATAAACCAGTGATCTAGTAAGTAAAATGTTTCTGAGTTCTCTGAGATACTTCAGCAAATGAATAGAGTCATGGGAACCTCAGATTTATAGCCAGTCAGAAGTATGGGTAACGGCCTGGGCTTGTGACTGACATCTGAAGCTTGCGGGTGGGGAGGGAGGAAGTCTTGTAGGACTGACCTCTTATCCTGTGGGATATGACATTATCATGGAGTAGATAGAGTCAGAATTGAGTGAAATTGTTAGGCACCAGCCGGTATCCCTAGAATTATCTGTTGGTGTGGGGGAAACCCATCCCCACACACTTGTTGGAAATAAGCAATTGAATCATTTCCTGCCTTACAGCATCACTATGAGATTAAGTGAAATGACATATGGAAAGCGCTTTTGTACACTTTAGTCTGACACACAAAACACAATAATTTTGAGTTACAATTGTCATTATTATTTCTAGACCCTTGTGCAGTGGCTTAAAGGTGCTGTGAGTAAGAGAGGCACAAGTTAGTCATAAATTACGATGAAGTTGAGTTGTTGCCCATGAAAGAATGGCTGCATGGCCAACAAGAAGCTTGTTAAGTGATATTAGCTGATAATTTAGTAAATTATAGAATCTATCCCTTGGTTTTGCCAAGCCTTGATTTGCTAATATGCTAAGAGACCAACACTAACCAGGCTTCCAAGTAACTGATGTAGAAGTGAGCCAGTGTGTGAGCTGTAATAAAGATCCTAAGTACCACATGGGTTAGATCACTAGTCAATGCAGCCAGAACCTCCTCTCCCTCCAGGTTGTCCCTGCACTGTGAGAGACAGAACGTAAAAATAGACAATAGCCAGACCATAAGTAAAAACTGAACTTTGACCCACAACATGCCCTGATCTACACAGGAAACCAATCTCCTTATCTGCAATAAACAACCCCGGAAACCAGCCCACCTATAAGTCAAAAGTGCAGGGAGCCAGATTGCTATCTCTGGTGACAATCCAGGGAGCTGAACAATAACTCTGTGATAATCAGCCCCAAACTATCAGGATTTGATTAATAACTGACAGCTTCATGCTTAGGACCAACAAGAAAAAGCCAAATACCCACCCTAACCAATCACCCAAAATGCCCCACTTCTACTGAGGCAGCCTCCAGCTTTCCCCTGCCAACAGCCAATCCCAGCAGACCTGAAGACTTTCTTTTTTCCTTTTTGCCTCTGAGTCTGCCAAAACACAAGTGGTGAATAAACAGACTTTGCTTTTCTCATGATTGGTCTTGGTTTATTTCCACAGCTGCAGGGATAAGCCAGGCGGAGCTGCCCACAGGGAGGCCTGCCATAGATACTGGTTTAGTTTCTTCCTTAGTAATTGCTCAGGAATGCTGAAAAATGCCTCCATTGTGTGTAAATTTTATTATTTTAACTGGGAGAGTTTGGGGACTGCCTTGTTATTGATTCATGGCACTCCTATATATTTGATGACAGTGGTAACGATGACAATGATGGGGATGAGGATGAGGAGGACAATAGGAATAATAACACCTAACATTTATTGAATACGTGCCAGGTGCTTTGATAAACACTTTGATCACGAAATCAGCTCATGGAATATGCTAGAATTCTCAGAGTGCATCAGCCGCACCTGAGGACTTAGTAGAACTGAAAATTCTCTGTCCTGTCACCCACCTACTGATTGGCCCTCCAGGGGATTTTGATGCTGCCAAAGTTTGAGAGCCACTGGAATCCCTATGAATTCATTCTAATTCACATCATTTTAAGATAAGAACGTTGAAGGGCGCCTGGGTGGCTCAGTCCATTAAGGTTCTGCCTTGGCGTGAGGTCATGAGCTCAGCGTCCTGGGATCGAGTCCCCCCATCGGACTCCCTGCTCAGCGGGAAGACTGCTTCTCCCTCTCCTGCTCCCCCTCCTTGTGTTCCCTCTCTTGCTGTCTCTACCTCTTTTTGTTGAATAAATAAATAAAATCTTAAAAAAAAAAAGATAAGAACATTGAGGCACAGGGCAGCTAAGTAACTTGTCCAAATTCACACATCTAGAAAGGAAGTAAAGGTTGGGTTGAAACCTAAAGAGTTTGAACCTCTATACTGCCTCTCTAGTTATGAGGGAAGATGTGACAAGTTTCCAGAGGGGTACCTGTGTGGTGTAGTTGGTTAAGCACCCAACTTGAAGACCAGTGGTGATCTCAGGGTCCTAGGGTCAAATCCCCAACTGGACTCTGCACTCAGTAAGGAGTCTGCCTGAGATTTTCTTTTTCCTCTGCCCTTCCCCACCTCTTTCTCTTTCTCTCAAATAAATAAATAAAATCTTTTTTTTTTTTAAGTTTCCACTTTAAGCTCAGGTGGTGATGTCAGGGTCCTAGGATCGAGCCCCAAATTGGGCTCTGTACTCAGTGAGGAGTCTGCCTGAGATTCTCTTTTTCCTCTGCCCCTCCCCACCTCTCTCTCTCTCTTTCTTTCAAATAATTAAATAAAATCTTTTTTTAAAAAAGTTTCCAATTTTCATTATCTAATTAGTCTATATGGATACATTCACTTTATGAGATTTTAAATAATTAAAATGGAGTAAGGAAAAACAAATGAGAAGAAAATATTCTGATATTAAAGACTTTATCCCCCAGAGCCCAGGGGGATGGGGAGCCGCCAGCCTAAGGGACTGAATACATTTCCAAGACCAGCTATTTTTCCCAGTAACCACTTTTTCCTTAAGGCTATATAGCAGTAAATTACAAAAAAAAAAAAAAACACAAACTGAGATCAGTCTCAAACAAATGAGATCACTTATGTGAAAATACTTTTTAAGGAATTGCACAAATTCAAGTTACTGCCATTATTGTTAGCTAGAACCAATAACAGTATCTGTAAGGCGATCCCCCTGGCACCTCTCCCTGCCCTCTGATTTAAGTTGTGTCCACTCCATGCCAAAATTTTGGTCAGTGTAGTGGGAGAAAGAGATGTATCACACCAACTCTTTGGTACTGTCTCGTCCAAAACAATGGGTAGATCATTTTCCATCCAGTTATTTTGGCAAAACCAGTACGGCCTCAGCTGCTTTGTTTGGACTAAGTAAATACTTTCTAGTCTTTTTCCACATTTAAGTCCCCATGAATTCTCCTTTGCCACTCTTGTTTCATGGAACTGTTCCTAGCTAGACCTTAGTTTATTCCTCCAAATTATCGTCTCATTTCTTTCTCTCTTTCAAACATGCTCTACAAACTCACTTTTCCTGGATCTTTTTCTCCACCTACCCATGTAACTATGGTGAGTGGACATGACAATATTGTATAACCTGAGTTTTAAAAGTTTCCCGCACAGTCATCCTCTTCGTTATTCACAGTGGGTTTCTCAAGGGTTCCACGACATAATAACAAAAATAACAATAGCAATCACAACTACTACTTTTAATGAAGGCTTGAGATTTTCCAAGATCCTCGAGCCTTCATATCCACCCTGCAAGGCTGGAGGATGAAAGGATTTTTCCTCTGAAAGCAAATAATCTCTGTAAGGAGTCCTGCCCATAAACTATGCTTGGCTTATGTGAAAGTGTTATGCCACACGGAGAGCCTTTACCTTTGTGATTCTTAATTCTTGCTCTCAACCACCAACCACCTAACCAGAGCTGGTCAGGGCCTCAGCTCTGGAATCACACATTCCACTCCCTGCCATGTGATCTTGGGTCTGTAGGTCCTCAGGTTTAATGTCTGTGGAATATAGTGACAATAAATGCACATGTAACCAGCCAACTGATGTGTCTAAGCTCAGCGGAATACAAACATGAAAGGGTTTTCCTTTTCTCTGTGTGCTGCCTTCATAATACACTACAGCAAATCCCTTTAACTTCATTTTGGAGATATCCCATTAATTTGGGGTTATTTGCACTTATTAAAGTTGCAAAGTCCCATCTAAAAAGATACTTGCAACTGACATGTCCAATAAAGTATCAGTATCCAAAATACAAAAAGAACTTTGACAACTCAAAACAAAAACAAAAATAATAATGCAATTAAAAATGAACAGAAGACATGAAAAGATATCTCTCCAAAGAAGACATACAGATGGCCAACAGACATATGGAAAGATCAACATCACTCATCATCACGGAAATGCAAATCAAAGCACAGTAAGATGTCACCTCACATCTGTCAGAATGGCTAAAATCAAAAACATAAGAAACAACAAGTGTTGACCAGGATATGGAGAAAAAGGAACCCTCATACACTTTAAGGGGGAATGCAAACTGTGTAGTCACCATGGAAAACAGTATGAAGTTTCCTCAAAAAAATTAAATATACAATCACCATGTGATCCAGTAATTCCACTAGTGAATATTACTCAAAGAATATGAAAACACTAATTTGAAAAGATATTTGCACCTCAACACTTATTGCAGCATTATTTACAATAGCCAAATTACGGAAGCAGCCTAAGTTTCCACCAATAGATGAGTGGATAAAGAAGATGCCGTATATATACATTAGAATATTATTCAGCTATAAAAATGAATGAAATCTTACCATTTGCAACAACATAGATGGATCCAGAGGGTATAATGTTAAATTAAATAAGTCAGAGAAAGACAAATATATGTGGAATTTAAAAAACGAAACAAAGAAACAGAAAAGTGACAAACAAAAAAACAGACTCTTAAGTATAGAGAACAAACTGATGGTCACGGGGCGGGGGGGCAGATAGGTGAAAAAGATGAAGGGGATTACAAGCACACATGTGATGAGCACTGAATAACGTATAGAATTCTTTTTTTAAAAAAACATTTTATTTATGTATTTGACAGACAGAGATCACAAGCAGGCAAGAGAGGCAGGCAGAGAGAGACAGGGAAGCAGGCTCCCTGCTGAGCAGAGAGCCCGATGCGGGGCTCGATCCCAGGACCCTGAGACCACGAAGGCAGAGGCTTAACCCTCTGAGCCACCCAGGTACCCCCTAGAATTCTTGAATCACTATACTGTACACCTGAAACAAATATAGTGTATGTTAATTATACTGGAATTTTTTTTTTTTTTTAAGTTCTATTTAGTCCACACTAATACAAAATTAGTCTCCGGGGTGCCTGGGTAGCTCAGTTGGTTAAGCATCCACCTCTTGATTTCGGCTCAGGTCATGATTTCAGGGTCATGAGACTAAGCCCTGTGTTGGAGTCCATACTCAGCACGGAGTCTGCTTGGGATTCTCTCTCTCACTCTGTCCTTCCCACTTCATACTCTAAGTTAACTGATTAATTAAAATTAGCTCACACTCACTTTAATGATCATTTCTTCCCTTGAAGTGTCATTAACAGTCATTCAGTTTTAAAATCGTCATTTTCCCTTCCCATTCCAAATGCTCTATGACTGAGTTCCAAACAGTAAACGACTACATATTCAATGCTAAATCAAGTTCTGCTGGACTCTGGCTTAGAAGTTCTGCATTTACATTCTAATCTGTGGTTCTAGGGTTTGAAAATGAGAAAAGGAGTATCAGGGTTTTTGCTGTACCATGGGGAAGGAGAGGATAAGTCAGGAGCAGGCAAACTTGGGGAAAAATAAATGTTTGATTCCAGACAGGCATATACATAGTTTGTCTTAGAAAACCATGCCATAAACATCCTAGATTATCATTACAGCTTAATTGACTTCCATCTAGACCACCTAAGCATTCGTCATTTCTCTTCAGCTCCTTCTAACGACCACATTATTTCTTCTTGCACTAATCCCATTGACCCAGGAGGAAGTTCAGACATGTGCACTGCCGTTAACTCCAGCTTCCCAGGAGTGAGCAAAGGAATCCCCTGGGAAGAGGGCAACGAACTTGTGCTGACCACCTAGATACATTGACAAGACAAAACCAAGGCGTAGAACATGCCTCCACATATATTAGAATTTTATCCTCCAGCTTATACGTCATTTCTAATTCTATTTTACAGATGGGAAAACACTCAAATGTGTTTTACCCAAAGTGGCTTGACTAGTACATACTGGAACTGGAAAACAGACATTTAAAATCAATATTATCTCCTTTTAATGGAAAGAGAAATGGAAACAGAAACCTAAAAAAGCTCAAGATGTCACCTCACATCTGTCAGAATGGCTAAAATCAAAAACATAAGAAACAACAAGTGTTGACTAGGATGTGGAGAAAAAGGAACCCTCATACACTTTAAGGGGGAATGCAAACTGTGTAGTCACCATGGAAAACAGTATGGAGTTTCCTCAAAAAAATTAAATATACAATCACCATGTGATCCAGTAATTTAACAAGACTAGTGCAAATTAACAAGACTAGTGGAAGCAAAGACAGAACCTCCTTTCTTGCACATGCCTAATTTTGCCAACATACCACACCGAAAGTTTTATGCTGCTGGGGTCTTCCATTTTCAGTTCTCAGCCCTTTGGAGAGATGGGAATCTTGCAGAACGTGTCTAACCAGAACTTTCCTGGGACCCCAGCGGGAAGAGACTCTCCTTTAGCTCAGCACTGTAGGACCCAAGGCTAACGACTCATAGCTGATCAAGTCAAATGAAATTTTAAGGTGGAAGTTGCTAAAGGAAGAACTCCATTGCCAGTTTATAAACAGAACTCTGAGATGTTTTTCAAAATAGTTCCAGGAAAGTGATATCCCCAAATTCCTATGGACTCACCTATGAAACAACCCCAGGGCTGACAGGAAGGATTTCCTTTAAGGGGTGCCTGGGCGGCTCAGTGGGTTAAATCCTCTGCCTTTGGCTCAGGTCATGATCCCATGGGGGGGGGGGGATCGAGCCCCACATCGGGCTCTCTGCTCGGCAGGGAGCCTGCTTCTCCGTCTCTCTCTGTCTGTCAAATAAATAAATAAAATCTTAAAAAAAAAAAAAGTAATCCACCACAGGGGCCACTCAGAAAGACAAGGCAGACCTTCTGATAAGCAACTAAACGTCAACACCTGATGTTTGAAAAGACCCACAATATATTTTGCTTTCTGCCTTACAGAGCAGCTGTTCACCAGCCCACGTTAAGGCTTGCCACTCTCATCCCATTGCCTGAAGAGCTACCCCCTACCTTCCTACCTGTCATTATAATAACCTCCAGAAACCCTAATAATAATTCATGTCAACTTTTAAAACTTGCATTTTTTTCTTGCATATGGAAGCAAAAACTGTCAGCGTCCATCACAACTTAAATGTTGAAACTTAACTCTTTGACATGCTTTTTCTGGTTTGGGGAGCCTTATTTATCTGCTTTTGCCCATGGCTCTTTACACATTGACTGGAATGGGGCTGGAGGTTACTTCAGCCTGTCTCAGATGCCTCCTTCTATTTTAGGAACAAATCACCTTCACAATAACAACTGATGGTAAACCAGTGGGAAGTTCAGAGTATGGTAGATCATGGTATTTGACCGTTGATTTTAGCCAGTTTTTATTGTGAAGAGCAATTCCGATTTCAGAGTTCAATTTGCCTTCAGAGTTTTCCTACATTCTATTTTTGTGGCTAGTTATTCAAATAAAATATATTTCTCAATATCACAGAGATTCAATCAAAAATTATTTTTCCTGTGGTCATTGAGACAGAAAAACTGAATTCACTATTCACTATTATAGTCAAATATAAAATACTTGATTTCTGGAATTAATGTTTCCAATAGAATTACAATTTCCTTATTTCCCTATTTCCTTTCATGATGATATACAAATAAAAAGAAGAGAGATGTTTCAGAAGAAAAGACCATTTACAGTAATTTTATAAAACTGAACTTTTTAGGGGCACCTGGGTGGCTCAGTGGGTTAAGCCTCTGCCTTCAGCTCAGGTCATGATCTCAGGGTCCTGGGATCAAGCCACACTGGGCGCTCTGCTCCGCAGGGAGCCTGCTTCCTCCTCTCTCTCTCTCTCTGCTTGCCTATCTGCCCACGTGCGATCTCTCTCTGTCAAATAAATAAAATCTTAAAAAAAAACTGAATTTTTTTGCAATTTAAGTAAAAATTTAAGTAATACTCATCAAACTATAAAATGACCTTTTCTGAACATTAATAATTAAGAATGTCTTATCATATGTATATTTACATAATAAACTAAGGTCCCTACAGTTTGTTTATAATAAGTTGTACTAGAGATCGGTTACTTTTTAAAGATCTATTTATTTGATAGAGAAAAAGAGAGAGAGTGCAGGGGGTGGAGAGGTGGGAGACAGACAGAGAGGGCAGAGAGAATCTCAAGCAGACTTCCCGCTAAACATGGAGCCCAACATACGGCTCGATCTCATGACCCTGAGATCATGACCTGAGCCAAAATCAAAGAGTTAGACACTTAACCCACTGAGCCACGCAGGACCCTTAGAGATTGATTATTAAACAGATTTCAAACTCATGCCTTTATCACATGTATATATTTTGAGCATCGGTCATATGTCAGGCACTGCTCTGAATTTGGGGGTACAGTTGTGAACAAGTAGGACAAAATCCTCCCTCAGGAAGCTTGCTCCATAAGCAGGTATTTTCTGATGTCATCCTTTGCTTTTTTAAATTTCTAGTCCCCTTATTCCAGTCCAAAAAGTCTCTCCAAAGCTGGCTTTCTAAGGTCCTTCTAGTGGGCTGCTTTGTTTTCCAACTCAAGAGCAAACACAGATCAAATGCCAACAACACCTCCATAGCTGCACAACACAGCAGTCCTGTGAGTGGAGTCAAAAGTAGTACAACCCACCATCACGCAGGAAGCAAGTGGAATGAGTTTGACCTAATCTCTAGTGCCAGAATAAGGTACTTACTTCCAAAATGGCACCAACATTCCTCAATTCATGATATTCATGCCCTTGCATGGTCTGCTTTCACACTGAATCAGGGTAGGTTTTGTGACCAATAAAATATGGCAGAAGTCACATTGCCTAACTTCCAAGGCTGGGCCACAAAGGCATTGCAAGTTCTGCTTGGTTTCTTAAATTATGCATTCTGGACAGTCAGTGGCCATGCAGTGAGGACATTACGAGAGGCCCACATGGAGAGGAACTGAGGTCTCCTGCCAACATCCAGGACAAACTTGACAGCCATGACCACCTTGAAGTAGAACCTTCAGCCCCAGTCAAGCTTTCAAATGACAGTTGCCCCATTTGACACCTACCTGCAATTTCATGGGGAACCTCAAGTTGGAACCACTCAGCCATACTGCTCCTAAATTCTTGATTCTCATTGCCTGTGAGACATAATAAATAATTTATCATTGTGTTAAGTCACTGAGTTTCAGGAAGATTGGTACACAGCAATAGACAATTATTACACAGGTTTATTATCAGCCAAACTCTTTTTTTTTTTTTTTTGTAAACATGGTCTTTTTTTTTTCTTTTTAAGATTTTATTTATTTATTTGTCAGAGAGAGGGAGAGCAAGAAAGCAAGCACAGGCAGGCAGAGGCAGAGGGAGAAGCAGGCTCCCTGCTGAGCAAGGAGCCCAATGTGGGACTCGATCCCAGGACACTGGGATCGTGGCCTGAGCCGAAGGCAGCTGCTTAACCAACTGAGCCACCCAGGGGTCCCTATCAGCCAAACTCTTAAAAGTGCCTAGACACTACCATCTTGTACCATTAACTACTTGTTGTAATATCCTCTTCCTAACCCCAGGAAATGCACTCTGGGAGTTCATAAAGCAGTTGATATGATAAACTGATAGAGGTTACTATGTAAAATACTACAGATACATCAATAGTATGTATTTTCTCTGCTAAAACATTTGTATCTTTTTTATTTATTTACTTGACAGACAGAGATCATAAGTAGGCAGAGAGGCAGGCAGAGAGAGAGAGGAGGAAGCAGGCTCCCCGCTGAGCAGAGAGCCTGGGATCATGACCCTAGCTGAAGGCAGAGGCTTTAACCCACTGAGCCACCCAGGTGCCCCAAATATTTGTATTTTAAAAGAATTTTTCAGGTTAAAAAACATTAGGTGTTTTCCTATGTAAATCACTGTGCTGGCCCCTCTGTGAAGTGTATGGGTGAACAGAGGAGAGACTCTTCCTTTAAGTACCTTATAAGGTAACAAAGGAGACAAAAAGGCAGAATATGAATTAAGGCAGATAGCATTTGAGTTGAGATTAGAAAGAGGAAGAGAATTGGAAAAGAACACAAGTGTATGAACTAAGGTCCATTATTAATGAGGATAATGTCTGGGTAGGTGACTTGGCAATTCTTTCATAACAATAATAATGAGTACTCATTTGTTGGGAGCCTATCTTATGCCAATCACTGATATATGATCAAATTTAATCTTCACAATCTGTGAAGGAGCTATTATCTCCTTTCCACGGGTGAAGAAACAAAGGTTCTAAAACATTAAGCCACTTTCCCAAGATCACCCAGATGGGAAATGGTGAGGCTGGGTGCTGACCTCACATCTTTTTGATGTCGAAACCAACACAGAATCTCCCCACTACACCACAATGAAAACAAGGAACCTTCCTAAGGACTCTGAACACATGCATGATCCCTGCATCTTCAGGCCATTTACACCACCAATCTTCCCTCCAAAAAAATGCCATTATGATGTGTTGACAGCTTACTTTTGATTTTAAAGAAGCCAGTCGGTCTCTAGACAAATCAATTCCAGAAGGAGAGTTTTGGAAGAATGCTGTGGTAACATAATGCATCTAAAAATTTCCAAAGGAGAAAAAGAAACTGTCAGAGGAAGGCCAGGGGCTTTTTGGTAAAAACACATTTTCTTCATTGCTCATGTCTAAACCTTCTGTCCTCTCTCTAGTATTCCAGGAGCCTGACTGACTCAATCTCTGGCAAATTTAAGCACCACATATATTTTTATATGGCACCATTCACTTTTCAACACTTGGCTTTGCATTCTGACAATTTAGCTCAAGTATTTGGATGAAAAATGAGTAGGACTGTTTTCTTCATTTACTCCTCTTTTTTTCGTACTTTTAAATTTATAATTTACATACAATAAAATATACAACTCTTATGTGGACAACTCAATGGCATTTTACTTATGTATACATCTTTAAGTCTACCACCCAGATCAAAATGGAGAACATACCCATCACCCCAAAATTTCCCTCATGCCTTTCTGGTCAATAACCACTATTATGACTATTCTGACTTCCATCACCATCAACTGTGTTTCCCATTCCTCAAATTCATATTAATGGATTAATATGTACTCTTTGGGGTCTGCCTCCTTTTGTTCATCATTTTTGCATTTCTTTCATATTATTGCATGTATTGGCAGTTTCTTTGTCATTGTTGAGTACTATTCCATTGTACTTTATGTGAAATACTACTGAAAAATTATTAGATCTACTTGGTCAATACCTGAGCTCATACTTTATATTTTGGGTGTCATCTCAAAAATGTAGATACAACCACCCAGACATACAAGACACATAATAACACATAATATTATCTATAACCATTTTCATCTTTCCCTGTTGTTCCTACTTTCTCTGGTAGCAGAAGAACAACATATGTTTGATAAGTAAATATAACCCGATATCTTCTGGCTGAAAACAATGTATGTTGGTCCAAATTGACTTGGAGTGAATATTAATTCAACTCAAGTTTCCAACCCCCAATGAGGGCTATTTCTATCTTCCCAGATTCACATCTGGATGGAGGGGAAGATGTTCCTACCGTCAAGGCAGCAGAAGGTGGGGTTTCAGACAAACCCACCCTCAAGGTCTTTGCTGTCTGTTGCCCACTGAAAGTCAAGTCCCTTGTGTATTAGGATGCCACTCGCTGTAGCACTCACTGGTCCCCACCAGCACCTTCTGCCAGAGATTCTAATACTCAGCAGTCTCCCCATCTCAACCAGATCTGACACTACATCTGCATCCTTCTTGGGTTCCCAAAATTCTCAACTGCCTTTGCCACACCCCACTGGAGGATGATGGGCTCCAGGGGACTTTTGGCCACCAACTTAGATCCCTCAGATATTCCTAAAATACCACCTGAGCAGCCCATGCTCAGCACCATGATTAACATAAGACCTACCTACAGGGCTTGGTATTCTCCTGTGAAACATGGTGAGAAGTTAGGACTAACTCCCACACCAGGTATTTCCCAACCTTTCTGGATTTTCCTTGCCAACCCTTGCCCACCCACATGCCAGAGTTCAGCGCTCACGAGGGAGTCAAATCATTCCTGTCTGACCTCTTTGTCCTATTCTCCCACTTTTCCCTCTCCTTTGTGTGGGGTCTTCCCATAGTCATTTCATCTGCCTTCAAAAACTATGGTTTACAGAAGTGTTCTCAACTAGTACTGCACATTAAAATCATTAAGAAATGTTTTTGAAAAACAGCAATACCTGAACTTTATCTTAAACCAAATAACTAAATTGAGTCCCTAGAAATAGAATATAGGCATTAGTATTTTTTTAAGGTGCCCCAAGTGATTCTGATAAGTGACCAGGATCAGAACCCACTGGTGACAATAAACCTTTGATTTGAGTCAGCGAGGCTTAACTCTTGATAGGTAAAGAGAAACTTTTGGGATTTAGAAAATCTCTTTTTGATGGTAAGACATTGTGTTGCTAAAGACTCAAGAATGTCAGCTCTGAACCATGAGAGACTATGGACCCTGAAAAACAATCTGAGGGGTTTGAAGTAGTGGCGGGGGTGGGAGGTTGGGGTACCAGGTGGTGGGTATTAGAGAGGGCAGGGATTGCATGGAGCACTAGGTGTGGTGCAAAAATAATGAATACTGTTATGCTGAAAATAAATTTTAAAAAATGATTAATTAAAAAAAAAAAAAAAAGGATGTCAGCTCTGAGAACCAAAGCCAACAAATGACTTCTTTGCTCGGGACTGGGAGTACCTATTATTTCCCGGAAATAACAAAACCCATCCATTCCATGTGTGGAGAGATGAGGGATATTATTGATTAAGGGAATTTTTTAAAAAATCAGTTTAATATTTTCAAAATATCATCCCCACATTCTTTTCATTTTTTTCATTTATCCATGCATTCACTTACTATGGTCCATATGACTCCACAAAGGAGTGGTTGGGACCAGCGCCATAGCACTATATAGAGGATGAATCAACAGTCACTTGCACATCATGACTGGAGTAACAAGAGAGGATTCTCTTCATTTATTGAACAAATATTTACTAACTGTTTACTTAGGGTCATGTGCTTTTAGCATATAAGAAGGGCAGGTGGAGAAACCTGATCTCTTCTCATAATCTGAGTCTAGAAGAGAAGGCAGTGATATTGCACTAGGGACCTAAGGCACCTAAGTGTGAGGGGCAAGGTGTGGAAGGACACTCTGTGAGAGTTCTAAGAAGAGATGTGAGGTCCAGCCCAGGGCACACCCCACCTTCCATCTCCCTTATTAATATTTCATTTTCCCCAACACCCCCAATCCTGCTTCCACAGACACTTTTCACATGACCATGCACAGGAGCCATTGCCTCAGTCATGGGAAATTCTTCCAGCCAAAGTAAGGTCTGAGGAAGAATGAAGATAAGGAGGGAGAGGTTGGCTCATAGTCTGGGCAGGTGAGCTGAGTAGGACACTAGGGTAGTAAGAGAGGCCAGTAGGGAAGGACAACTTGATAGGAGACCAGAAAGAGTTGAGCACTGAAAATAACCAAGAAACTCAGTCAGAAATTTGAAAGAGGGGGTGCCTGGGTGGCTTAGTCAGTTAAGTGTCTGCCTCTGGCTCAGAACTTGGAGTCCTGGGTTAGAACGCCTCATCGTCCAGGCTTCCTGCTCAGCTCCCCCTGTTCATGCTTTCTCTCTCAAACAAATAAATAAAATCTTTAAAAGAGAGAGAGAAAGAAGAAAAAAAAAATGTGAGGGAGGCAGAGAAAAACAATTTGTTCTTTATAATTCAGACCAGGCCAGTCTCCCTCTAGACACTTTGAGACTGGAAAACAGGGAAACTGCTGTCCTTTGGAAAGGCAGGAAAGTGACTTTTTACAACCCTATAGTTTCTCCTGTTGTGGACTTTTCTTTTGTTGTTTGTTGTTGTTGCTATTGATGTGAACTTTCTTGCCAGGATTTAAAAATTCTCATGTCATCTATGAAACACCGAGAGACAAAAGGATTGGGAGTTTTCACTCAATTTTCAGCAGGTAGAGCAAGACAGGAGATAAAAAATCAATGTGAAAGTTTAGACTGGTTATGTCAGAAGATAAAGATGCTACACCTGTCCCTGTCACTCAAAGAGGAAAATAGACTTTCACTTTGTGGAATGTTCCTCAGGGGGGATATGTTCCTAAAGCAGAGAAAAAAATGGAGAATTGATTCTGATGAAGAGAAATTTAAAAGGCATTCTTTTAATCCTTATCTAGGGCACTAAGAAAACGATCCTTGAAAATAATCCACTACACTAGTAATTACCAGTTAAATGAGACAGATGCTTTCTTATTGGACACCTTCATACCAAATACCCCAGAGACAGCAAAATGAATTGAGGTAAGAAACCAACTAGAGTTCCTTAAGTTTCCCGCTTTTTGCAGACAGATTTTGGGAATCCATGAAGACCTCTACCCCATCCAAAAAAGTTAACCACATAGACTGAGGAGTTGAGTCACCATAAATCAAAATAAACTTTAAAAAACACACTCAGCACACAAAGCCATAATTATCTCAAGCTGCATCCTTGCCAGCAAGTGGTTTTTGAACAAAGAAATTAGAGATGCTAAGGCTATCACCAAAGTGATAAACTTCTAAAAATCATCAATCAGAAATAAAATAATTAAAATTTCAGGACATCAATTTTAACTTTTATTCTTAGACATGTGGAGATGAGGAGTATAGCAATAATTTAGTGGAGACATGAAATAATATACCTATCTTTTGAATTAACCAGACAGAATTATTTGCTATTTCCTCTTTTCCATTATTATGTATATTTAGCTTGTATCTCATTTCATTTTTTAAATTTTAATCAAGAAGCATTTTGTTAAAAGAAAACAATCCAGAAATCCTCTTCAGTTTTATCATAAGGAATCAGGGCATCTTCTGGACTCCAAGGGCAGCGATACAGCTGGCCTTGGGGTTCCTGGGACACCATTAGAAGCCAAGCAGGATTCTGTCTCCATGTTTCTCACATGCTGACATGGATTCTTTGGTCGGATCCTCTCTACACTCACCCTTTCTTTCCACAGTCTACATCAATATACTTCCTTAGTCACATGGTCCCAAAGGTCTGCTTAAGATGGTGGTTTCCCATCTGAGTCCACACTGGCATGAAAGCCTAGCCAATTCAAAAATGGATCCCAGTTCAAAATTATCAGGAGAAGGAATCTAACTGGCCAGTGAGGATCAAGTATGCACTTTGGGTCCACTCCAAACCTGGGGTGTGGAGTGTGTGCTGAGGGTCACATGACCTGCCACCAGCTCAGCAGGGATGGGACTCCCTGAGATGAGAGGTTGGCCAGGTAGAAAGAGCAATGAGAAGGACAGGCAGGGATGACTGGGGGAGGACTGGCAAACTCCTGGAGCACTTGTGTTATAATCAGTGCTTAGATGTTTTGTCCTCCAGGAGAATGTCAACTGGTAGGGAGAGGAGAGAGCAGAGCAAGGCCTTTTCAGCTTTTCTATTTATTTCCTTATTTATTTTTTGAGACTGTGTGCAAGGGGGATAGGGCAGAGGGATAGGAAGACTCTTAAGTAGGCTCCACGTCCAACCCAAGCCCAACATGGGCCTCATGACCCTGAGATCACAACCTGAGCCAAATTTAAGAGTCCAATGATGCTTAACTCACTGAGCCACCCAGGTGTCCCATCTCTTTAGCTTTTTAAATAAGAGCTTCTCTTCATCCATCCACATGTATTATATGTCGTCTCTCACAAAATAAGCATTAAACAATGGGTCACTAAATGAATAAACAAATGGCAAACTAAAATATATTTCAGAGAAATATCATCCAAGAATATCTGTAGTTTTTCATTTTAGTTGGTTTTCTGAGCCTGTGTCAAAGAACTTGAAGTTCTCATAGCTCTCTTCCAGATTACTTAATTTAATTAGTAATCTAGCAGTAGAGAATATAAATACTGCTGGGGATATACCAGAACTGTGTTCTCAGATGCATGACCAGTTGGGTCCGCTTACCACAAGTTGTTGCCCTGGGGCTATGGATTAGAAAGGGACACAGCAGGGCCAGGATGGGAGTTACTGCTGAATCCCCACACCCAAGGACATACTCCAGCCTCAGGGCAATCTGTTCCTGCAGTAACCCAGCCACAGAGGCCCCAGGCTTCTGTTTTGGACAGCAGAGACACTTACCTAATGTGATATTGGCTCATTCATTATTTTAAAACCTTGGAAATACAATTTTCTGTAGTCAAACTTTGAATAGTTATGTGAAGCCTGTCACTGGACCACTTAGTCGGTATTTATTGAATACCCACTTTGCACCCAGCCCTGTCTGTGCCCTGGGTTAGAACACCGTCTTGCCAGGCACAAAGCTGACAACCTAGCAAGGACTTTGGATTTTACACATTAGAATATCTAATTATGTTCCACAAATAAGTGAAACCACATGATAATTGACTCTCTCTGCTTGACTTATTTCACTCAGCATAATCTCTTCCAGTCCCATCCATGTTGCTACAAAAGTTGGGTATTCATCCTTTCTGATGGAGGCATCATACTCCATAGTGTATATGCACCACATCTTCCTTATCCATTCGTCTGCTGAAGGGCATCTTGGTTCTTTCCACAGTTTGGCGACCGTGACCATTGCTGCTATAAACATTGGGGTACAGATGGCCCTTCTTTTCACGACATCTGTATCTTTGGGGTAAATACCCAGTAGTGCAGTGGCAGGGTCATAGGGAAGTTCTATTTTTAATTTCTTGAGGAATCTCCACACTGTTCTCCAAAGAGAGGAGAGGGGGGTTGGGAGAAGGGGAGTGGGGTTATGGACATTGGGGAGGATATGTGCTATGGTGAGTGCTGTGAAGTGTGTAAACCTGGCGATTCACACAGACCTGTACCCCTGGGGATAAAAATATATTATATGTTTATAAAAAATAATTTAAAAATAAATTTTAAAAAAAAGAATCTCTAATTAGATGCCCAATTTGATGTAAAGAGTTTATGCTCTCTGTGACTTTGGTAGCTCTGCTAAATTCCCTTTGGGTTCTTTATTGTAATCCCTGGAGACCCCTGCAGAAGAAAGTAATAAATGTAAGTATTTTTGCCATACGGTGACCAGTGCTAGGAGAGATACAAGAAGAGGACTCCTTATTATGAAAAGAGAATGGGGGAAATACACATTATTTTTCCCTTTCTCTTGCTTCTTGCAGGTTCTTCTGAGGGCAGGAACATTCACTTGCAAGTGCACAGGAGGCTGAAACTCAGAGGAAACCTCATCATTCTAGAGAAAGGAATCAACAACCAGGACTTAGAGTTGGGGAGGATGGCTAAAATCTCAGAAAGCTGTCCCCTAATTCTATGTATGAACTGACACAAGTCCTGAGATCTCCCTCACTGGCACATGCATTTGTTATACCCGCAGGTACAAAGCAAAGGCCTTGAGAACTGAGCTACAACACAGGTCATGACCCAGGCCCAAACAAACCCTGTGTGGCCAGATGCAGACCCCACAGCATAGCAAAGACTTTGAAGTCTGCAACACTGAAAGAAGGTGAGACGGAACTGAACCCCACAGGCTGGTCACCTGCTAAAACAAAATAAAGGGGGAAAAAATCAATATTCTCCAAATGATTTTAACAGGACATAGAGTCTTGCCACCAAGTATTCTGAATAGGAGTAATGGGATTCGCATGAAGTAAATGAAACACTTGCTTTGGGTGCAAAATTTAAAGGAGAGAGGGGGACCAAAAGACTCAGTAACAAGATAAATGATATTTTAACACAAGGTCTAAAAGAGTCAGAATGGATGCAAAAAAATTCCACGATGAACAAAATATCAGAATTTTAAATAAAGACAGGACCAATATTGCTGATTTTTCCTCTTGTATCAAGCTCTAATGTGGCTCACCATAGCACCATTACTGATGCTAGAAGGCAGTAGAAAGGAGCTCCCTAATGTACTCTAGATAGTCAGTGTCCCAAAGTCCCCAAGAGAGCAGAAAGGGATGGAAAGTAAATCCAGAGAGGCAGAGAGAAGCTATCCAGGAACCTGAAAAAAACTCAAGTATGGCAGACACCATGTATCACAAAGGTAGACAGGTATATATCTGAAAACGAGGATGGGTTGAAAGGGTTTACAAGGGGCAGTAAGATTCCCTGGCTCTCCCCAGCAGGAGACCAGAGCTCCTAAGGAATCTGAATTAAGAAACTGGGGGTAAGAAAAAAAATACAGTTGGTGAAGGGAGGGTGAGATGAAAATCTGCATGCTGAACCAGGAGCACCCCCACCAGCAAACTGAAATCTCCTTCCTGCACCCTGTTCTAAGAATACTGACAGAGGGGCTTACTGAGCATTGTCCCACCTCTCTTCCTCACCAGTAGCCTAGATAATTCATCTTAGGAAGAACCCAAGAATCCTAAAGAAAAGACTTGCAGATATTAACATCAGGTCTACAAATTATTTAGCATCTATCCCATCAAGAAGCAGAGTGTAATTTCCTTCCCTGGGACTATGGACTGTCTTAGGGCCTCAGTTATAGTGACTACAATGCTCTAGGAGGGATACTGCATGACTTCCTGGGCTAGGTTAAAAGAGGCCATTCCTATGGCTCTCATCTCACACTATCTTGAGACACATGCCTTTGGAACTCTGAGCTGCCATGTAAAATATCCAGCTACTCTGTAGCTGCCACACTAGAGAGACCACAGTAAGATAAATGCCCTGAGAGTCCCAGGAGCTCTAGCCTCCAACTGTTGGAGTCTTCCTGGCCCAGGAGCCAGATATATGAGTGCAGAAGCTTCCAGAAGACCTCAGATTCACACACTTGGACAGCAACCTTATGAAAGCCCCCAGATGAAAACCACCTATTTGAGACCACTCAATCCCCCAAATCACCAGAGATAGTAACAATATGTGATTGATGCTGGTTTTTGCCCTTGAGGTTGGAGTGGCTTCTTATGAAGCAATTAAGGTAATCAGAACCATGACATTTGGAGTTCTCCCAAGTAAAACTGTGGTTTTCCATCAGTTATCCCACAGTTGCTTCCAAATGGCTATTTAGTCTTCACATCTAAATATGAATAACCAGGGACGCCTGGGTGACTCAGTCAGTTAAGCTGTTGCCTTTGGCTCAGGTCAAGATCCTAGGGTCCTGGGATGAGTCCCTCCTTACTTGGCAGGGAGCCTGCTTCTCTCTCCACCTCTGCCTGCCTCTCTGCCTGCTCGTGCATGCTCACTCTCTCTCTCTCTCTCTCTGACAAATAAATAAATAAATAAATAAAATCTTAAATAAGTAAATAAATATGACTAACCAGTCACAAATCATCTCAGTAAAGCTATTAAATAAAAGGCAAAGACCAACACAATCAGAAAAAAAGGAACCCTGAACAAAAAGAGACAATGTTGGGTGAGCCTGGTGGTGGGTATTAAGGAAAGCACGTATTGCATGGAGCACTGGGTGTGGTACATAAACAATGAATTTTGGAACACTGAAAAAGAATAAATTTTTTTAAAAAGAGAGAGACAATGCAGGGAACAGAAGAAAACCTGAACACAAGTCTGAGAAAATATACCAAAAAGTAGAACATAAAAATTTTTAATGTTCAAGAGAAAAAGAATTGAAAAGGTAGAGAATCAATTCAAGAGGCTCAACATCCGATGACAGAGAATGAAGAAACAATCACCATGCAAAAGAACATGGATGCTTTTCACAAAAGTTGAACAAAAGACAACAGATACAAAAGAACATACTGTAGGGGCACCTGGGTGGCTCAGTTGTTGGGCATCTGACCCCAGCTCAGATTATGATCCCGGGGTCCTGGGATCGAGCCCCACATTGGGCTGCTTAGCCAGAAACCTGCTTCTCCCTCTCCCACTCCACCTGCTTATGTTCCCTGTCTTGCTGTGTCTCTTTCCATCAAATATATAAAACCTTTAGAAGAAAAAAAAAGAGAGAACATACTGTATGATTTCATTACACAAAGTCAAAAACAGGCAAAATGAATCTCTGGAGCTAAGAGTCAGGCAGTGGATGTCTTTGAAGGGGGAAAGACCAGGACGGGCCAAGACACGCTGCTCATTTCCTGGCTCTTAGTGTGGGCACTAGGCTCACAGGTGCCTTCGCCTCATGAAAATTTGAGCTATTACACTCAGGAATTATGCATTTTTCTGCGTATATGTTCTATGTCAATTAAAAGCTCATTTAAAAAATTAAGGGATTAAAATCAGTCCCTGTACTTATAAGGCAAGACTAAAAAATGGTTCAGGACCTAACATGTATAGATTCTTACTGGCCACCTAAAGAACAACCTAAACTGAGTGCTAAGAATAATAAATACAATAAATAAAACATATCTAACATGTTAAGTCCATGATAATAAAAAGCAGTCCCCATTTATTACCTTAGACACTGATGGGAAACCAATTAATTACTTTAAGATAAGGGAAAGAATCAGGGCTTTATTATTATATATATATATATATATATTTTTTTTTTTCCCCCCTGTTCTTCTCCCTTCGGTTTCGGGTCTCTTCTGATATGGTTATCATATATTTTTCTGGGGCCTTTTCATCCCTTTTAGTATTTTATTCTCTTGTTCATATATTCTTATCTGTATAAAATGACAAGGGGAAACAACTTACCACAAAAAAAGAACAAGAGGCAGTACCAACAACTAGGGACATAATCAATATGGACATTGGTCATCTGTCAGAACTAGAGTTCAGTATGGCAATTCTCAAGGTGCTAGCTGGGCTCAAAAAAGGCATGGAAGATATTAGAGAATCTCTTTCTGGAGAAATAAAATACCTTTCTGGAGAAATAACAGAACTAAAATCTAACAAAGTTGAAATCAAAAAAGCTATTAATGAGGTGCAAACGAAATAGAGGTTCTTACTGCTAGGATAAATGAGGCAGAAGAGGGAATTAGTGATATAGAAGACGAAATGACAGAGAATAAAGAAGCTGAGCAAAAAAGAGACAAACAACTACTAGACCACGAGGGGAGAATTCAAGACATAAGTGATATAATAAATAAAACAATATTAGAATAATTGGGATCCCAGAAGAAGAAGAAAGAGAGAGGGTCAGAAGGTATATTGAGCATTATTATAGTAGAGAATTTCCCTAATATAGCTAAAGGAACAAGCATCAAAATCTAGGAGGCACAGAGAACACCCCCAAAATCAATAAAAATAGGTCCACACCCCATCATCTAATAGTAAAACTTACAAGTCTCGGTGACAAAGAAAATCCTGAAAACAGTATGGGACAACAGGTCTATAACATACAATGGTAGAAATATTAGATTGGCAGCAGACCTATCCACACAGACCTGGCAAGACAGAAAGGACTGTCATGATGTGTTCAGAGCACTAAATGAGAAAAATATGCATCCAAGAATATTATATCCAGCTAGTCTGTCATTGAAAATAGAAGAAGAGATAAAAAGCTTTCAGGACAAGCAAAAATTAAAAGAATTTACAAACACCAAACCAGCCCTATAGGAAATATTGAAAGGGGTCTTCTAAGCAAAGAGAGAGCCTAAAAGTAGTAGACTAGAAAGGAGCAGAGACAATATATAGTAACAGTCACCTTACAGGCAATACAATAACACTAAATTCATATCTTTCAATAGTTACTCTAAATGTAAATGGGCTAAAAGCCCCCAATCAAAAGACACAGGGTATCAGAATGGATAAAAAAAAAAAATTGATATACTGTCTATAAGAAACTCATTTTAGACCCAAAGAGTCCTCCAGATTTAAAGTGAGGGGGTGGAAAATGATTTACCATGCTAATGGAAATCAAAAGAAAGCTGGGGTGGCAATCCTCATACCAGATCAATTAGATTTTAAGCCAAGACTATAATAAGAGATGAAGAAGAACGCTATATCATACTTAAAGGATCTGTTCAACAAGAAGAGCTAACAATTTTAAATATCTATGCCCCTAACATGGGAGCAGCCAATTATATAAACTAATTAATAACAAATCAAAGAAACACTGTGACTATAATACAATAATACTAGGGGACTTTAACATCCCCCTCACTGAACTGGACAGATCATCTAAGCAAAAGATCAACAAGGAAATATTTGCTTTAAATGACACTCTGAACTAGAGGAACATCACAGATATATTCAGAACATTCCATCCCAAAGCAACAGAATACACATTCTTTCTGGTGCACATGGAACATTCTCCAGAATAAATCACATCCTGGGTCACAAATCAGGTCTCAACCAGTACCAAAAGATTGGTATCATTCCCTACATATTTTCAGACCATAGTGCTCTGAAGCTAGAACTCAATCACAAGAGGAAAGTTGGAAAGAACTCACATACATGGAAGCTAAAGAGTATCCTACTAAAGAATGAATAGGTCAACCAGGAAATCAAAGAAAAATTGAAAAAATTTATGGAAACAAATGCAAATGAAAACACAACGGTTCAAAATCTTTGGGACACAGCAAAGGCGGTCCCGATAGAAAACTACATAGCAATACAAGACTTTCTCAAGAAACAAGAAAGTTATCAAATATACAATGTAACCCTACACTTAAAGGAGCTGGAGAAAGAACAACAAGGAAAGCCTAAACCCAGCAGAAGAGAAATAATAAAGATCAGAGCAGAAATCAATGAAATAGAAACCAAAAAAGCTATAGAACAAATCAATGAAACTAACAGCTGGTTTTTTGAAAGAATTAATAATATTGATAAACCCTTGGACAGACTTACCAAAAAGAAAAGAGAAAGGACCCAAATTAATAAAATCAGGAATGAAAGAGAGAGATCATGACCAACAACAAAGAAATACAAACAATTATAAGAACATATTATGAGCAACTATATGGCAGCAAATTTGGCAATCTGGAAGAAATGAATGTATTCCTAGAGATATATAAACTACCAAAACTGAACCAAAACCTGAACAGACCCATAACCAGTAAGGAGATTGAAGCAGTCATCAAAAATCTCCCAACAAACGGGACGCCTGGGTGGCTCAGTTGGTTGGGCAGCTGCCTTCGGCTCAGGTCATGATCCCAGCATCCTGGGATCGAGTCTCACATCGGGCTCCTTGCTCAGCAGGGAACCTGCTTCTCCCTCTGCCTCTGCCTGCCTCTCTGTCTGCCTGTGCTCACTCTCTCTGACAAATAAATAAATAAATTCTTTAAAAAAAAAAATATCTCCCAACAAACAAGAGCCCAGGTCCAGAGGGCTTCACAAGGGATTTCTACCAAACTACTATTTTTGAAACTACTTCAAAAAATAGAAATGGAAGGAGAATTTCCAAACTCATTTTATGAGGCCAGCATTACCTTAATCCCCAAACCAGGCAAAGACCCCATCAAAAAAGAGAATTATAGACCAATATCCTTGATGAACACAGATGCAAAAATTCTCACCAAAATACTAGCCAATAGGATCCAACAGTACATTAAATGGATTATTCACCATGACCAAGTGAGATTTATTCCTGAGCTGCAAGGTTGGTTCAACATCCACAGATCAATCAATATGATACAATACATTAATAAAAAAAAGAACAAGAACCCTATGATATTCTCAATAGATGCTGAAAAAGTATTTGACAAAGTACAGCATCCTTTCTTAATCAAAACTCTTCAAAGTGTAGGGATAGAGGGCACATACCTCAATATCATCAAAGCCATCTATGAAAAACCCACAATGAATATCATTCTCAATGGGGAAAAACTGAGAGATTTTCCCCCTAAGGTCAGGAACACAGCAGGGATGTCCACTATCACCACTGCTATTCAACATAGTACCAGAAGCCCTAGCATCGGCAATCAAACGACAAAAAGAAATGAAAGGCATCAAAATCGGCAAAGAAGAAGTCAAACTCTCACTCTTTGCAGATGATATGATACTTTACTTGGAAAACCCAAAAGACTCCACTTCAAAACTGCCAGAACTCATACTGGAATTCAATTAAATGTCAGGATATAAAATCAATGCACAGAAATCAGTTGCATTTCTATATACCAACAGTAAGACAGAAGAAAGAGAAATTAAGGAGTTGCTCCTATTTACAATTGCACCCAAAACTATAAGATACCTAGGAATAAACCTAACCAAAGAAGCAAAGAATCCATACTCAGAAAACTATAAAGTACTCATGAAAGAAATTGAAGAAGACACAAAGAAATGCAGAAATATTCCATGTTCATAGATTGAAGAATATTGTGAAAATGTCTATGCTACCTAAAGCAATCTATACATTTAATGCAATCTCTCTCAAAATACCAACAATTTTTTTCAAGGAAATGGAACAAATAATCCTAAAATTTATACGAAACCAGAAAAGACCCCAAATAGCCAAAGAAACATTGAAACATTGAAAATGAAAACCAAAGTTGGTGGCATCACAATTCCAGACTTCAAGCTTTATTAGAAAGATGTAATCATCAAGACAGTATGGTACTGGCACAAAAACAGACATAAAGATCAATGGAACAGAATAGAGAGCCCAGAAATGGACCCTCAACTCTATGGTCAACTAATCTTTGACAAAGCAGGAAAGAATGTCCAATGGAAGAAAAGACAGTCTCTTCAACAAATGGTGTTGGGAAAATTGGACAGCCACATGCAGAAAAATGAAACTGGAACATTTCCTTATACCACACACAAAAATAGACTCAAAATGGGTCAAAGACCTCAATGTGAGACAGGAATCCACCCAATCCTTGAGGAGAACTCAAGCAACAACCTCTTCAACCTCAGCTGCAGCAACTTCTACCTAGAAACATCACCAAAGGCAAGGTTAAGGGCAAGAATGAACTATTGGGACTTCATCAAGATCAAAAGCTTTTGCACAGCAAAGGAAACAGTCAACAAAACCAAAAGACAACTGACAGAATGGGAGAAGATATTCACAAATGATGGATCAGATAAAGGGCTAGTATCCAAAACCTATAAAGAACTTACCAAACTCAACACCCAAATAAATAATCCAATGAAGAAATGAGCAGAAGACAGACAATTTCAACAGATATTTCTGCAGAGAAGACATGCACATGGCCAACAGACACATGAAAAAGTGCTCAGCATCACTCAGCATCAGGGAAAAATACAAATCAAAATCACAATGAGATACCACTTCACACCAGTCAGAATGGTTAAAATTAACAAATGAGGAAACAGCAGATGTTGGCAAGGATGCACAGAAAAGGGAATCCTCCTACACTGTTGGTGGGAATGGAAGCTGGTGCAGCCAGTCTGGAAAATAGTATGGAGGTTCCTCAAAAAACTGAAAATAGAGCAACCCTATAACCTAGCAATTGCACTACTGGGTATTTACCCTAAAGATACAAATGTAGTGATCTGAACGGGCATGTGCACCCAAATGTTTACAGCAGCAATGTCCACAATAGCCAAACTAAGGAAAGAACCTAGATGTCCGTCAACAGATGAATGGCTAAAGAAGAGATTTTATACACACACACACACACACACACACACACACACACACACAGGAATACTATGCAGCCATCAAAAGAAATGAAATCTTGCCATTTGTACTGATGTGGATGGAACTAGAGGGTATTGTGCTGAGCAAAATAAGTCAATCAGTTGAAGACAATTATCATATGATCTCTCTGATATGAGGATTTTGAGAGGCAGGTCAGGGGATTTGGGGGGTAGGGATGGAAAAAATGAAACTGGACTGGATCGGGAGGGAGAAAAACCATAAGAGACTCTTAATCTCACAAACAAACTGAGGGTTGCTGGGGGGATGGGGGGGTTGGAGAGAGGGTGGTTGGGTTATGGGCATTGGGGAGGGTATGTACTCTGATGAATGCTGTGAAACGTGGAAGCCTGATGATTCACAGACCTGTACCCCTGGGGTAAATAATACATTATATGTTAATAAAAATAATTTTTAAAAAGAGATTTCATTTCATATCAAAATTAGAGGTTCCTGGATGTTATTGTAAGTAGGTTAGCACATATTATGTTCCTCTGAGCTTTTCAGTAGTCAATCACTGAACAAATAATTGCTGAGTGTCTACCATTTCCAGAATAGTAGATACCTAGGTTTTGTCTGCTCAGGAGTCCTCTTTTTCTAGAAACTGCCCCTGCTCTTGGCTTGATCCTCAACTGAATAGTTCAGGGTGGACCACTGACCCAAGGTACCCAATGAAGGAAACCTAGAAATAAGGAAAACCCCAGACATTTTTGACTAGAGACACAAAAAATAGCCCCCCCCCTTTTTTGTGCCTCCTCTTTAAGGAAGGCAGCCATAAGACTAAACTCTCAGTAACTATCCATGGCCCCATTTCCCCATGTGAGGAATTAAAGGTCGCATAGGAAGCAAAGCATAGACAAGAAACAGGGAAAGAGCCTTGCCAATGTTTATTGTTCCAGATCTCCAGCTATATCCCTGTCCTTGCGTAAGTTGGCTTTTTCAGCTTTTCCGGGATTCTGTATTTTGTGTAAACCAAGTCTGATTGAGAGTTATTCACTTGGAAAAATTTCATATACTTGGGCACAAGGCCATGGTCTAAGGACATTATATAACCACACCGTAGTCCCCACACTCAAGGAGCTTAAAGTACAATGTGAAGACAGGTACGAAAATGTGGTTGATTTCAGAACAGAGTGATAAGCTTTGTGAAAGGAGTGACACAAGACACTCTACAGCCCATAGAAGATATACCCAGAAAAGCTTCCCAGAAGACATGCTACTTGTGGGAACTGAAGAACCATGGGGGCTAGACCAGGGCATCTCAACCTCACCACTACTGACATTTGTGGGCTGATAATTCTCTGTGGGGGAGGGGACCTGTCCTGTGACAGGTAGGTTATTTAACAACATCCCTGGCTTCTAGATGCCAGTTGTACAACCAGCCATGCAAGTCAAAAATGTCTGCAGACACTGCCAAATGTCCCCCAGGGGGCACAAAATGATCCCGTCTACCCAATGTCTTCATAAAAACAATAGAGGGGTGTGCTGCCTGAAATGCAGCCAAAATAGAATAATGACTGCCTTATGGAATAACAATGTGATTTCCTCATAAAAGGTACCCTTGGTGGCCACATGTTGACAGCTCACTAGCATCTTAAATTCCTCAAGCAGTGCCTTGGAGCACGCCTTGGGAAATATGTTGACACATTCTTGTTTCAGGAGGATGAATCCCTTGGTCACCAAGTCCCGCTGGGGGCCACTTCCTTCTGAAGAAGCTTTTGTGTCTTTGCTGTAGATGATTAAAATTTCTCCACAGAGGAGTCTTCGCCGCCCATTTACAAAACTAACATCAAGAGCCCAATTTTCATTATCCCAAAACAATCATGGCGGCATCCATGATTTGGGTTTGGGATACAAAAAATGGGTGCAAAAAATGTTATGGAAAGCCTCTTTATTTGTTTCTCAGAAATCACAAGCAAAGGCCACTTACCGTAAACCCTGCAGGTTACTGGGAAGTCTTTCCTGGGTTTTCTGAACATGCCAGACATAATAAACCTGTTTCTTTACAAATAGGGTACCTGAAGCCAAGTAACGTGAATCCATACAATCATTTTTCATTCCTTTCAGTTACTGATGAAAGGAGTAACCTTGCTTCTTACGATGTCTGTTTTCTGTATTCTTGAATTTTCTTTCAAGGCTGTAGTATCACTGATTGATCTGTAAATCAGAGAAAAACAACAACTTCCTTCATAGGGTAATAACAAAGATTAAAGGGTAATGCACCATACCTCACTGATTTGAAAAAGCATGCAGTTCCCCCACCTTTGAGCATCTGCAGAATGAGAATGTATCTGGCAATCTACAGCCTCTCAACTCTCCACTAGTCAGGGAGCAGTCACAATCCCGCTGTCCTCACCTACCCACATGCTAACTTTTTGGCCTCGTGGCATGAAGGGCGACTCCCCAACTGTCAGTGAACAGACCACTTCAGAACTTGAGGAAGGAGCATGGGTTTGGGTGGTTGTCTGAAAACTTTCTGCTGAGACTTCAACAAAGCACCACACCAAACCTTGCAGATCAGGGGTCAGCACTGTGGAGGGAAACCCCAGAGGTACATGGGAGCCCCTCTGAAGAAATGCTGTGTCCCCTCCATTCTCATAGGTAAAGAGGAAGGTGTTGCGTAGAGAAACAACAACCTCAACAATCCTGAGTCAAAAAGTGATTCAAAAGAGTCTGAATGCAAAATGAACAAACAAAAAAATCTAAAAAACAAACACTAATAGCAACAAAAATCCTTCAGGAATTCCTTAACCAATTGAATTTGCTCAGATTTTCCTTCTATATGCACAAGATGATATATGATGAAAAAAAAAAATTTAGCTAAGCCCAAACAGCCCTTTCAACAGGTATACAACAAAAATTCTACAATTAATTGCACACTTTTTTCCTTAGTGATACATAAAATTATGGCATACATCATAGTTGTTTTAGATTTGAGGAAACACAGTAACAGAGAAGGCTGAGGGCATGGTTCACATCTAGTTGTTATCAACAAACAGTAGATGTTGTTGTTTCTAGGACTTTATAGTTGTCAAATCTGGCCCGATTGAGAGACAATATTTGAGAATAAACAAATTTATTTTATGAAAAAAATCCCCCAGATCAAGTGCATAGAGATGATTCTATAAAATAGCTTAAACATCAAAGTCCCTTCTAAGTTATGATTTCATTGGTGAATTTACATCCTCAAATAACAACTGCAGAGTATAATTTCAATTCTCTCCTCCTTAACACTCTTTTTCTAGTTATCTTGTCCATGTGGCAGAGAGCCCAACACATCAGGAGGCAGGCAGAGCGACAGAACTCGAAATCAAGCCACACTTACCCACTGGCTTGCACACCCATAACAATCCTGCACATTGTTAAGCTTCTCGTACTTTTGATTAAATTTCATGGGAATTTAAAGGAATTAAAGAAAGGAATGGTTTCTGAGTGTGGAATTTCCCCAAACGTGGCCCTAAGTCAGGAAAGATATTGAAAGAATATAAATGAAAGAAGAAAAGATCTAAAAATCTCCAAATATTCTAGGAAAAGAAGTCACATTTGTTAATATTTTCGTTGTATATAAATACCTGTTATGGGCCAATGGATAAACAGTCGTAGGGGTATGTATAATGGAAACTTTGTTTCATACAAACAGTAAAATGTGAAATAGTCTTTCATATAAATGACAAGACTTCCATTCAATAGATGTTCGCCTGAAGCAAATTATCAGTGTTAAGGTTTCTACCTAGAACACACTAAATAATTTTTCTCAAAACTTCCATAATATTTAATAAGATTTTGATTATTAATTCAAATACAAAATGTAACTTTCTGCCAACGGTTATCTTAGAATATGTCAGCTCATTCTGCATCAAAATTATTCTGTGGAAGAACTTTTCTGGTAATGGGTGTTTTCCAAAAGCTAGTTCAAAGGTATGAATATATAATATCATATCATAATGTATACTACAATATATGTATTAAAATATCCAGTAACCTTATCACAAATACCTCCGATTACACCCTTGTGGGATTTTGTTCCATGTAGTCTGGACCAGTCACAACCCACGTGCTGGCTTCACATCAAAGCTTGCAAAATGAACCAGAGCCAGGTCTGTGTTGTTGAGATGATCAACCACCAGAGAGCAGCAAAGCACCTCATAATACCTTACCTTAGGTTTTTGTTTGTTTTGTTTTATTTTTTTAGTTCACGAAGTCGGACCGTGGAATTAGGGTGTTGATTTTTCTGTTTATATCTTGTAAGTCTTTTATCATATTAATTAATGAAGTTACTTTTTTTAAACCCGAAAATAAGAGCTATTAGGACATTTGTCATTGATTTTCCTTAAAGATCTATCCAGGCACACCCCCAAATTTCTCCTTATAAGTAATATTCCCATTTTTTAGTAGTGCTTAGGATTGACATATTAATGCAGAATGAAAGATAAAGACTTCCAGTTTTAACCAAGTAGCATATTAAATTAAACTGGGTGATTTGGGCAGAAGGATTCTTTGCAAGATTGATGTTCTATTATGTGAGTCTGAAAAGCAAGACAAAGGAGAATTGCTGGCGCCTCTCAAGTCTCATCCGAGTCTTACATCAAAGGAAATGAAATGTATTCCTTAATCTAATTTGTGGCTCTCTTTAAGTATAAAGTCAGAGCAAACGGAGGAACAATAAACTAGTGAGATATGATGTGTCTGGAACACCGCTGAATAATAATTTTATTTGCACTGCAAATAAATAACCACAAAAGAAAGAAAGCCTATTGATTATCCTAAAGAGAATGACAGACAGTGGGATTGTAGCACTGATTCTTTTTCATAGGATTTTAAATCATGCTCCTGGAATTAGAAGTCCCTCTAAATACAATGGTGATGTGAAAGCAGACAGCAGAGACTAATAAAAGCGACCGGGGAGGGCTGGGAGGGTGTGTGTTACATGCACGAAAAGGGAATAAAGCCGGTTGCATTGTGCGACAGCATCTGTTTCAGCTTCACACTGCTGTGCTGATGTGGACCACTTTGAAGGTGACAATAGCAGAATTCAAAATTGCAACGTCAGGGGGAACAGATGCCACAGACTAGAGACGTGCATGGTATTATTGCAAAACTGATGAAAGACAGGACAAGGGCCTTTTATTAAAAAAAAGAAAGAAAGAAATCCCTGTCACAATAAGGGTTGTGAACCTGAGAGCTAACGGAGTTAATGTGGCGGCAAGAGTTCACAGAGATCGAAACTAAAATAGCAGGGAATGAAACCACACAATAGCAACAGGTAAAAAATGTCTTGGCAAAAAGCTGGCAGTGTGAACCCAAAGGCATTGAAAGGGTTTAAAATAAAAATGGAGAGCAAAAAGCCACAGTACCTTATCAGGGCACCATTCCTGGGAAACAAATAGAAATATACTGGGATAACAAATACATACTTCTAGAAGCTTTAGGTGGAGAGAATGCTGGAATTACTAGCAGCAACCCCTACCTCTTCCTTTCTTATTTAATTTTTAATTCTAAGAATATGAACTTAGGGTTTCCCTGGGTGGCTCAGTCAGTTAAGCACCTGCCTTTGGCTCAGGACATGACCCCAGAGTTCTGGAATGGAGTCTGCTCTGTGAGGAGTCTGTGTCTCCCTCTGCTACCCCCACCTTGTGCTCTCTCTCACTCTCTCTCAGGTAAATAAATAAAATCCTTTTAAAAAGAAGAAAGGAAAAGAGAGAGAGAAGGAAGGAGAGGAAAGAAGAGAAGAGAAAAAAAAAAAAAGAAGAGAAAAGAAAAGAAAAGAAAAAAGGGAAGGAAGGAAGGCAGGGAGGGAGGGAGGAAATGAACTTAACTCTTAGCGAGACAAAGGACACAAGACAGGAAGTTAGAAACCTGTCGTTTCTATTATTTGCCTGTTCTGTGATTCAGACAGGTAGTTTGGTTTTGCTGACTCACGGTTCCCACAGGGTAAAAACAACAGGTCAGACTATACTACATCCCTCAAAAACAGAGCCAGGCAAATGTCTGTCTATCTCCCGAGTTTCTTCCAGTTCCTGCTCTTATACATGAATTGATTAGTCAGGATTTTGACTGCATGTTGCACGATTATTTGCCTAACTTTATTTTTAATATGATAAACATTATGTGAAAACAAGTCTAAAGTTGGAAATAAGCTAAATGATCCTTGGAAGGCTATTTTCATTATTTATGATACATCAACAGCCTCTGAGGTAACTGTTTGGAATGCTGTAGCTCATCCATCCAGCGATTTGCCGGAAATGCTCACACTAGCTTATCACAGGGAGAAAAGGACGCTGTGAAACAAGCTGATCACACTTTTTAAAAAAACGACACCGAAGTATTAACAATGTACATCTCTGGCTGGCAGGATTCATCTACATTAAGAACAACAGACTAAAGCACAAAAAATAAAAAATTTGACAGCAGTTGCAGATCTGTAGGACTGTGATTTTTGTGTCGTGTCTGTGTGTCTGTGTGTCTGTGTCTGTGTGTGCTTTCCTACAACATAAACAACGCAAAGACAACTGATATCTTTTTGGAGATTCCACAAGTCTTAGTTCTACTGAAGCCATGCAAAGAACCTAAACTCAGAGTGCTCCCGGGTCATTTGCAAGGATACTGGGTATTGTTTTCAAGCAGACATCATCTTTTCCTTTGGCTCACTGGCCATTTGGCCTCCCAGCAAGAAAAACCACCTTCCTGATCGCTGAGAGGATATGAATCAGGTCTCCAGGTTAATGGAACACAATGACTGCTTGCCCCTGGAAACCCTGGCCAGCCTGTCCCCTTGACCTGTTCCCCACCTCACACACCAGCAGAGGCCCCATCTGATATTACCAGACGAGGAACCACTGCCAAGTAGCAAAGTCAGCCAAACTAGAAAACTAGTCTTGCAAGTGAAAAAAGAAAAAAATGTTTGTAAAGTGTGATCCCAGTTTTTTAGTTTAAAAACTATAACAGCAATAACACAACAAGGAAATTCACCAAAATGTCAGTTGTGATGATCTCCATGTGGTGGGACTACAAGTGCCTTCAATTTTCTTATTTTGCTGATCTCTGTTTTCTAAATATTTTGTAATAAATATGTATTATTTTGTAATTTTAAACAAAATGATTAAGAGTGATTTTGTCAGTTTCATCAAGCCAACAATTTAGGATCCCATAGCTATAAATACACCAATTATTAGAACCCATATTCATAAGTTTTTATAAATAAGTATAAATTTATAAATAATAGCTTTCTAAAGGATTAAATGGTTAAAATATTGGGATTTTTACTAAACTTACTGAGGTGCCCCTGTGTATTTTTCTTCTCCTTTTCTTTTCTTTTTTTTTTTTTTAGAGAAAGAAAGAGACCACATTTGCTAGCCAGAGTGTGAGGACAGAGAGGGAGAGAGCATTTTAAGCAGGCTCCACAGCAACACAGGGCTTGATCCCACGACCCTGACATCATGACCTGAGCCCAAACCAAGAGTTAGACGCTCACTGACTGAGCCACCAAGGTGCCCCCACGTGGCCCTGTGTTTGACGACGGCCAGCTTTGGCATTCACTCCACTGGCGTCGCATCTAGGGTCTTTCCTTGAAGGAACGCTCTTCTTCCCATCATCTACTATCAAGACACTTCTCTCTACTTTCCATGTGGGGCCTGCCTCTCCCATTCCTGCTGACTTTTATAAGCAAGGATCCACCTTCACCATATCCTTCCTCTCAGTCCCCCAGCTTCCTAGCCCCTTCACAAACGACCCAGCAGCCTCCCCTGGTTTCTTTGCAAGTGTCCAGGGGTTTGTATGTTGCATAAAGCTCCCAGATCAATGCTTTTGGGGAAGCTTTTTGATTCTTCCTCAAGACAGAATAGGCTTGACCCTCACCCTGCCCTACATTGCCCCTTGAGTCCCAGGGGCCCATTACAGCTCATTTCAACTTCTTTTGACATGTTTCTACTCTGAATCTCTATCAGGGCCAGGCCTGACCAAAGGCCAATGGAGACCAGCGGCTGCTCAGTAACTTCTCTGGGACATTTGTTCATGAAATATGAATGGCTGGACCCTGTTATGTGTTACCCTGAAAGGAGAGATAAATTGTCATCCCTAAACGAATAAATGAATGCGTGCTTTGGGAGACCAAGGACTCACTTCCTTGACCTTCTGGGAACAAGGCTTCAGTCTCTTTTTCCTAAGTCCGTGTCCCAGACAGCAGAAGCACCAGGTGGTAGAGACACAACAGGTATCTTGTGATCACATGGTCACCAAGTATTTTAATGCTGACAGCTGTGTGAGGTAGGTTTTTATAACCCTCATTTTACTGATCCAGAAACTGAGGCTTGTGCAGGTTAAGACATTCTGCACCAGTAACATCGCTGGCAAGTGTTAGAGACAGACTGAAATACAAGTCATTTGACTCCATTCCACAGAGTCTCTGCTGTATCACAGTTCACCAAGGGACTCGTCTTGAGTTTGGTCACCTGTTTCAGGAGATTTGCTTCAGATGGAAAAAAGGAATCCTAGGAGAATCCAACCTGGGTCTGAGAGGTAGAGATCAAGCAGTATTTCTCAGTTTGTACTTACCTTGCACATTTTGCATGAGGTAGTCCTGTACGCTTTAGGGTGTTTTGCCTTCTTGAACCCTGCCCACTAAAATCTGATTGAGACCATCCAAAATGCCTGCACCCATTTTCAAATACACCTGGAGGGACACTCTGCCTTCCCAGGATGAGAACGCAGGAGTCTGAGAACGTCTGATTTAAAAGCAGGGCCCATCTCGCTAATAGGTGACAACTGGAAACAATATTTATATCGGTAGGAAAATAATTACTAGACAGGCCAGATAATTTGAACTGTGCTGACCTAGACTAAGTCGGAATTTGTACTGAACATCAGATTTGATGGCTGATGTCATCAACCAGCACTCGATGGGCTGGCTGCCAAGATAAATGCATTATGAGTATAGTGAGTGTGGTGTGGCTTCATTAGAATGGAAAAAAACAATATCTACATCTTTACCAGAGTTTGCATCTCTCTCAGCTGTCCCTTGAGTTGGCGATGATAAGTCCCTTGGTGTCCCAGACCCTCATTAATGTTACATTCTTTCTCATTGGCAGAGGGAGCCATTGGGAGAGTACTAATGGACCCTGGCAGAAGTAGCAGCGTCAGGGGCTGTAAATGAGAAAAGCTAAGCAGCGACCTTACAGAAAAGAGAGAAGACTTAGAAGCCTCCATGATTCCCCCACCACCATGGAAACAAGTCATTTCTTTTACGAGCACACAATGCTTTTACAGAGATACCATCTTCAAGGGTCATTTTCTCCTGGATGTTGTTAAAAGATGAATGAGTTTTCCCGTATGACTAGGAGAGGGGATTGTGTGCTAGAGCCTGTGGGAGACCCCTCCCACAAATCCAGCTTATCTCCATCCATAGCGAACCATCAGAATGGTGCAAGCAGCTGGTGAAAAGGGCTTTGTGCTGGCGCTGTTTTTCCCATCAGGAGCCCTGCCTGGTTCTCAGGCGGCTGAAGTAGGTGCCTTTCATTTTCCCTTGGATGGCTTCAGGGCTACAATTTGCTTGGCCTAGAGTAACGATTACATGGCAAGAGCAACTCTGATCTTATTCTACCCAATTTGCTAGATGTTATCTCACTCTTTAAAGAGCCCAGAAAGAAAGATTCAGAAATTCAAGCGTTCTGCTCTCTCTCACAGACTGCGCAATCATTTACCACAGCTGTGACTGGGCACTTTTCAGGCTTACACAAGGGGGACTATACAGGTTTCAGGAAAGTATTTTTGGTTCCATTTTTGTTTCTGAGTCACTGGAGAATTGAATTATCTAAAAGTGCCGTGGTGTTGTGTAAAAGTCTTTGCCCAAGAGAGGATGCCAGGATGCTTATATTCTCTCTCTAGAGCTGTGTTTCAGAGGTAATGATTCCAGAAAACATATTTATTGAGATAACTAAAATAGATTCAGGTAGCTCCTTTAATCTCGGGAGTCTTAAACAGTCAAGTGTCAAATTTATTAGGAAAAAAACAATTACAGCTCATCAAAACCTTTCCCCAACCTTCTCAAATCTCCAATAATTGTAAGTAGCTATCTACACCTGACCAAAATGACTCACCAGTAATAAATCAATAGTCCAATGTTCCCCATATAAAAGTCCACATGATAATTGAGAGCTAGGATTTTTTTTTCTGTTTCCTACTGGTTGGACAAGGGAGATAATGAGACTGGTACCCCTCAGCTGCCTCTTGAGTCTAAGGTCAATGCTAACTTCTTTATGCTCCTAAGAATAATTTAACATAAAAATCAAATCGTTTAATATTAAAACCACTCTTACCCTTTAACTTCTTGGTTCTTGGATCTTCTTTTCTCCCCCTTGTTTTAATGGTTTTGCTAGCTCATTGCTTGAGATGTGTTAAAGCAAGCCGCCTCCCTTATGCTTTGGCTATTGGTACAATATAATGTTTAGGATCTTCTAAAATATTCCTAATCTCATATTTATTCCCAGTAGTCTATCCAGTTCACTAAAGCTAGACCACCACCCAAGGTCATCAAACCATGAGTTACAACGTGGTGGTAAAATGTTCTCACAATCCTTGTAAGCCAAAGCCCCACAGATGGAGAGGGCGGCGAGCTGCTTAGCAAATTGAATCGTTCATTCATCTGATGGATTTGACTCTGAACTTTTACATCCTCTGTAACAAATATTTCTTTCGAGGTCTGTTTTCATTTCACTACATCCCTCTCTTAATATAGGAAGCTGCCTCAGCACATGGGGGGGATTTTAAAGTCCCCAGGAAGAATTCCAACAGCCCCTCTAAAAAAAGAAAAGAAAAATAGAAGAGAACCTTTCTTACTGGCTTTTGCTAAAGACTGAAATGTCCCAATTAGAGATGCATCCTTTGATTTAGAGATTTGTCTCACTTGAAAATTTAAGGAAAGGATGAATACAAATGTGTCTCTATCCTTATGGCATTTACTCTGTATACTATTGAGTTTATTGGGTTCCTTTTCTGAGATCACATTTTGATAGAAGAAAAGGGATTTAAAAAAAAAAAAAAAAGGCTGAAGATACAAAAGCTGTGGCAGGAAGGATCATGGAAGTACAAACATGACCCAATTGTGAAACGGTGTGGCTCAACAGACAAAACCTTGGTGATGGCACAGCCTTGCCAAGGCTGAGCCTATGCGGTGCTCACATTCCTCCCATGACATGTCTCTCTACAAATCGGAGAGGCACCGGACCTGTGTGCGAGCGGGCTTTTAGCTTCGATGGCCAAGTCTTACAACAGGAAAATCTTACGAGTGTCTGGTTGAGATCATGTCAGTTCTCAGAAGCCGAGTATCAGGAGTGAAAACCGGCTACTCCCATTTGAAAAGAAGTATATTGTTGTGTGTGTGTGTGTGTGTGTGTGTGTGTTTTAATGCAGCAACATCCAAATGTATAACCAAGGAGAGCCAAAAAAGCAACTAACTGGGAGGAAAATGTTCTGTGAAGTCATATTTCTCTCTCTTCTTGCAAGTTATATATTTTTGTGGAACTCTGCCCCTCTGTCAGGCTGTGAACAAAGGGAGAATTCTTCACTCCTGAGGCTGTGTGGCAGGAGCAATTAGGTTGATGGGATTTGGTTTGAACTCCAAGCCAACACCTCTCAACAGGACAAATGCAGGTTTCTTCCAGATGAGTGTTCCCACAGTACCATGAGTAGAAAATTGTTTTATGGCAGGAAAAAGCACAGTGATTTTACGAACTGATGAAGCAACGGCTTATAAGAGATTTCATTCTCACTGGGCCAATCTGCGTTGAGAGGGAGAACTGGTCAACCATGGAAGACTAACAGCACCTGTAAGATTTGGGGGTATTCTTTTTCTTATTTAGAACACATCTGTATACACTCTACTTTCTTCTACTCAACAAAAATATAATCTCCTCAAAGTTACATCGACATGAGAAGTTTAAAATTTCAAGACTATATGATGTCTCTGTGATCTTACAAATAAATAATACAGAGTTTAATGGCACATCAGGAATATGAAAATTTAGTAGCTTTTCCCTTTTAGTTGAATCAATATAGAAATATTTAGAACTGATTCAAAATGCCATTATTCACTGATTATATGTATGATAGATGGGGAAACCAATCTCGAATGCCTCCTTCTTCGTTCTTGCTGGTAGAATCCTAATTTTGTTTGTTCATCCCTTCCCCATCTAATTCAGAGTATAAATATAATTAGCCTAAACTCACAATGGTTATTTTATTTCCATTGCCAGTGATTAGTTTAGGAGCGGGCATGTGGTCCACATCTGGCCAATGAAATGGGAAGGGAAGTCTTTTGGGGACTTCTGGAAAAAATGTCCTCCCTCTAAAAAAAACAATGACAAAAAAAGAGAGAGAGAGAGAGAGAGAAAGAAAAGAAATAAGAATAAGTTACATTTTTCTATAGGACAATGTTGTGTCTGGAAATGATGTTTTGAGATGAAGAGGGGAGGTAATCAGTCTCTTACAATACCCTGAGAATACCAGAGCCAAGAGAAAGAATCTAGATGATGGCACCAATAAATTGGCTGGCTTTAGAGTATCTACTTCTGCACTTCTTGTTACACGAAATAATAAATAAACTCATTGTTTAAGCCCATTTATCCAGTTTTCTGTTACTTGGAAGTGAAATAATTTTTTAAAGTTCCTCGTAAATACTCATAAGCATTTGAGTATGATTGCTTTAGCTCAAAAAACTATGCTGCAAAATCAAGCATCTCAAATTTGTACTAATCTCAATGCTCTACTCAGGAATTATTCAACAATCTCTCTTTTGACTCAATAAGGCAGGAACCAAGAATGGTATTTGCAGCATATTTGCATGTCCATATTATATAAATGATTCTAAAAATTAAGACAAATAAATCATTCTAGAAGAACCTCAGCCTTTTAAGTTATTCTTTCATTTGTTGATCTATGATCTTGATTCATGGACTAGACAAAAATAAAATTTTAAAGCTCTACATCTCTAGACCTTGTAGGTATTTGGAATAATCTCAAAAAGAGAAAATGACATTTTTTTCCCATAGTGATTTTAGATTAATGAGGAAATACAAAACCTGACTCTTTGCAGTAGAGAAAACAAAATATTGAACAGTTTGATTTCTCTGTAGCTGAAGGGAAGCTTGGTAAAGAGTACAAAAGTGAACCTGAAAGGCAGTGACTACTTTGTGGTTTGATGCAAATTCTGGTTGGTATTGTATAGTTGGCAACTGGTCCTAACTCCACACTCGCTTCTTCTCACTCCCATTAAAATTAATTTACACTTCCCTTGTTTCAGAATTATCTGCCTTTAGCTGCCAGGGAAAGTCCGTTTATATTTCTTGGGAGCCAAGCAAGCTTCGAGGTCACTTCCTACCATTAATTCCCTGTCAGCAAGTGTCACTTGGGGCATTTCCTGTTCCTGTTCTCATTAGTCCTGAGGAGGAGAAACTCTCAGTGGTCTCTGACTTTCAGTCCTCCACAGCAGTTGTCAAGTAAGTGCTGGTATACCATTCATTTCATTTAACTGGGACTATTTTTGTAGAAAAATGTCAATAGGATTTCTCCAGTATAAATCTAGTATATTCCTTGCTGAGACTCTATCTGTAGCATGGGCATCATAGTTTTTTCTCTGGAAACAAACTAGGTAGATTACGTCGCCAATAAATACTTAGAAGTCATTGTAAATAAGTCCTAGGTATGAATCCAGAATATCTACCTTTAGTTGAATATCGAAATACAGTTGCTCTGGTCATCTTTACTAATTAAAATCAGTAGACCCTTGGTTCAGTTGAAAACATTCAATTAAGCAAAGAAGGTATTTTAATCATTGATGACTTTGTAAAGAAGGACTAATTAGCTAACAGAATGATTGTTTTCACTTTCTGACAAGATCATAGGTAAAAATCTTTTGAAATTTTCCAGTAGAAACATATCAAATTATAGAATGCTTTATTTTTTTTAAGATTTTATTTATTTATTTGAGAGAGAATGAGTGAGAGAGAAGAGGAGGTCAGAGGGAGAAGCAGACTCCCCAAGGAGCTGGGAGCCTGATGCGGGACTCGATCCTGGAATTCCGGGATCATGACCTGAGCCGAAGGCAGCCACTCAACCAACTGAGCCACCCAGCGGCCCTATAGAATGCTTTAAATATTTGCTCTTATTGAACATATTTGATAAAGGGAGAAATCTTTTATAACTTTGGATTTGATATTATTCAGATATTAAAAATAATTCTCTTTTCTACAAGTGCTCAGATTATCTCAATAATGCATGAGTGGCAAGCAGAACAGGAAGTTATCAGCCAGTGTGTTTTATTTTCATCCAAAGCTGATTTTTTTAAACACTAAATTGATAAAATTTTCCCCCACAAACTACCTGTGTTAAGATTGAGCGAGGAAAACAACAAAATATCACAGAAGAATATAAAAGTCTATTTAAGTAAATAGAAACATTATGTTCCTGAACAGGAACATTTTCCAAAGGCAATTTGACAAAATGAGCCCAAGATTTATCCAAAAAAACTAAACTGGCACAAATAGCCGAGCAAATTCTGAAGCAATAGTGAAAAAGAAGGAAGTCTTACCCTCACATCTGAAGTCATATAATGAAGTTACAATAGTGGAATCACTGTGTCAATGGTATGAGAAGAGACAAATGAATTCAAAACAGAAAAGAAGACTCGACAAATGCAAGTACCATCAGAAACCATCCTGCACATCATACAGCAAAAGAAATGCCAGATGTAAGAGGGAGTTAAATGTAAAATTGCATCCATGAAAGAACTGGAGGGAAACATTGGTGAAAAGTATTTGATCTTGGTGCCCAGAGGCTTTTCTGGGCATAAAAGCAGCAGAAGAACACACAAAGAAAAAAAAAAAACAAAAAAAAACCTTGGTGTATGTGACTGCATAAGTATATAAATCTTTCCATTAAAAAGAAAATCTCGAACAAAGTAAGAAGGCAAAAAACTGAAATCTTTTTGCAATGTTTGATAAAAGGAGTTGTAGGTTTAATGAGAGAGATCCTTCAAATCATTTAGGATGAATTCCCACCCAATAGAAATACGGGAAGACACCAGAATTACCTAAATGGCTATAGATCTGGAAAATAAAGCTCCACCTCACTGATACTCAAAGAAACACAAGTTAAGACAACCACAATATCAACTCACAGAAAACCATCTAATATCCACAGTGATCGTACCACTGCTAAATGCGATCTTAGCCAGTTACAAAAATATGTTCCCTTGGAATTAAAAGCAAGAAAAATGCTCAGGAAAAAGTATATTACAAAGCAATTTATGGCAAATGTTTGTAATTAGAGCACCCCCCTCACTTGCGGGGGATACTTCCAAGACCCTCAGTGGATGCCTGAATCCATGGATAGTCCTGAAATGTCCATATACAATATCTTTTTCTTTTCTTTTCTTTTTTTTAAGATTTTATTTATTTATTTGACAGACAGAGATCACAAGTAGGCAGAGAGGCAGGCAGAGAGAGAGGAGGAAGCATGTTCCCCGCTGAGCAGAGAGCCCGATGCACGGCTTGATCCCAGGACTGTGGGATCATGGCCTGAGCTGAAGGCAGAGGCTTAACCCACTGAGCCACCCAGGTGCCCCGATACCTTTTTCTATACATACGTACCTGTGATAACACTTAATTCTAAATTAGTTAAAAGATTAACAACAATAACTGATAATAGAACAAGTGTAACAATACACTGGAAGAAGAGCTATATGAATGTGGTCTCTCTCAAAATATTTGATGGTTCTGCACTCAGCCTTCTTGTGATGATGAGAGAGAATAACACGCCCCCGGGATGAGATGATGTGAGGTGAATGATGTGGGCCTTGTGACATAGCAGTAGCGAGAACCACGGAAAGTGAAACCACCGATAAGGAGGGGGCACTGGTGCATTCAAATATATATGCTTAAGTGTAAATATATGTCTAGAAAATGACTTCAAGTCTCACAGGATTTTATCCATAGGTTATGGGGTCCTAGGCTATTTCCAATTTCTTTTTATGCCTTTCTATATTCATCTTTTACTTTAATAATCAAAAGACAGAAACCACAAATGCCTGCTTTTTCCCCTGTGGAGTCTGATTTCACTCTCCCAGGAGCAGCCCCTTGAGGCTACTTCTGTTCAGAACTGCCTGATTCAGAACCAGATCCAGGGGAAAAACAAAAACAAAAAAAGACCCAACTCTCTGTTCCCAGCCTTCCTCACAGGGTTCAAGTTCCCCTGGCTTTAGGTCCCTCCCTGAGCACATACAGTGAGAACTAATCAGAGCCTTTCTGTAAAATATGAGACTTGTCAAATATACGAAAACTAAACAGTCAGATGTGACACGGCGGCTAACTCTAACTGTAGGAAGAGCTCATCACGTCCAGTTTAAAATAACTTCGGTCCCCAGGATGAGGGCACTGCACATGGTTAACACAGAACTTTACCCAATGGCTGATGTTATTCCTACATTTTTCAAATGCTTTTACTTGGACCTTTTCAAAATAAACCGTAGAATTGGACTTTATGTGCTTATATGGCAAGGTTGCTCCCTGTGATACCGTCGCAAGGCTGAAGCATAAAATCGAGTTGAGTTCTTGCCAAAACATGAATCAGTTGCAGCAGAATATTCTGAGCTCTGTTCTTCTTTTTTTCCATTCTCTAATATTTCTTCACATCACAGCCCAAACAATCGCTCATAATTAAACAGAGAGAAGGAGCAGTGCTGGCAGGAAATGGACTTGGCCAGGATCTCACAGCCCCTCATTGTCTTCCCCACAGAACAATTACATCAGTTCCTTCCATTTCCAGAGGAAGAATGGATTTTGCAGAGCAGCAGATGAAAATAAGAGGAAGGAGGCAGCTTATTTACATATCCCAAATCAGGTTAATGTATAATTCTTTTTTAATGGAAAAGGAAATGCCTGAAAGCATTGAACAGTCGTTTAAAAATCCGGCCTTCACTTCCTCTGGGATCTCCAGCTCACGCTGACCCCCGGCTCTGCTCATCAGTTACTCAGGTCTGCGAAAACCTCCAGTTCAGAGGGAGATCCAGCCCACAAGCATGCTCTATTCCAGAGTCTGGAAGCTTCAAGGGAGGTGAAATGCCAACCGTGTTTGAAAAGTTAAAAACATCTCACCGCCGAGTTCTTCGGTATCTGCTATTTACTCAGTAGATTCCCTGTAAATCCCAGTGCCGAAGAGGATTTAGAGTGTAAATGTGCACACCTAGATAGTGTAAGATGAGGCACGGCTTAAGAGTTGTTTGGCATCAGCTTGGCTGGATGATGAGGCATTGTGGTCAACCTGCTGCCTCCTGGGGACGAAAGGCTTCTCAGCTCACAGGCACATCGGGGTCCAAGCGCCCCATCTGTTCAAGAACTCCCAGGTGACAAGAGATAAGCTCCAACCTAGACCTACCCGCCCACCCTGATCATCCTTGCCTCATTCTACTGCTCTGCTCCCCACCCCACCGGCAGCCTGGAATTCATCATGGTTTCCTAGGTTGAGGGGCCAGTTCTCACAAACCCAAAAAGTTCTAGAGACATGCAAAATCTCCAGTCCAGCCTCCCAGAGAAGTCAGCTCAGAGAACCACGTTCTCCATAGGAGCCTCTCGGCCATTCAGGAACAATGAGCACCTTTTTGGATGCCAGGAAGACAGGAGACTTCCCTTTTTTCCATTTCTTAAGTTCCTGATCTCTCACTGTTTTCTGCTGGGCTAAAGCCCCACGGGCCTTAGCGCGCCCCTGGACCATCAGAGAAAGAGAGAGATCAGGCAGGCAGGCTGGAGTGTCCAGCACCCATCCCCAAACCCCTGCTCTGTGAAGCTGAGGTGAGCGCCTTGTGACCAGGGTGAGCCCATGAGATAGATAGGTAAGAGGATGAAGAGGGGAAGACTACAAGTGTTTCATTCTGAGGACTGTGCGGACAGCTCCAGACTATTCATTCCCCCACACGAGAAGTCCCCAGTGTGTGTTCTACACCAGAAAATGAATTCCACAGGGCCCCAGGTACGCCAGCTTCCAGAAGGGGAAGAGTCGTCCCTCGGTCACATGCTTACAGATGGATTCCCTGTACAAAGCCACAGATCGTTGAGAGAATCAAAGTAGACACCTGGTCCCTGTAGCTGGACACTAGCTCTCAGTCTCTTCAGCTGGAAACAAGACGGATGTAAAATCAGAGAAATGCTGGGGAACTTTTTTTTTTTTTTAAGATTCTATTTATCTGAGAGAGACTGAGCACGAGCAGAGGGAGGGGCAGACGGAGAGGAGAAAGCAGACTCTCCTCCGAGCGGGGAGGCATAGGAGAGGCATGATTCCAGTGCCCTGGGATCATGACCTGAGCCAAACACAGGCCCTTAACCAACTTGAGCCACTCAGACGCCCCTAAGCTGGGGAGTTTTATCTGAGGGAGCATGGAGACAGCATAAGGCCCAGTCGATAAGGCTGGCTGACGGGCACAGGGATTCTCTCTCCTCACTCTGGTTTATCCCTGTCCCAACACGCCAAGAGTATTCAGCAAGTATTGGCAGAAGAAACTCAGTAAAAATGCCCCGATAAAGAACAAGAATATGATTTCAACATTAATAACGAAAGCAGCACCATAAAAGGCAGAAGTCCCCTGTTTACAAGTGACAGATGCTCAACTAAAAGGGAGTTTTTAACTTAAGCCAAAAAGGAGAATTTATCAGCTTACATAAATAGGCCAGGGTTTTGTTGTATTTTTGTTTTTTGTTGTGTTTTGTTTTGTTTTTTTTTAAGTCTCAGGCACATCTAGATTCGGAGGCTTCAATATTATCATCTGGGTTTTGTCTGTTTCTTCATTTCTTGGCTTCTCTTCCTTCCCTACCTTGGCTTACTTCTGCAGACCTGTTCTCCCATGACTGACCAAGGTGTTTACTGTAATGTCTTGGTCTTTTTTCTATTCCACAGCATCCTCCTCAGTTTAGGGAATTTCCCACCTCATAAGTCTTGATGGGGCACGTGCTCTCCCACTGCGGAAGCTGCAAATGTCAAATGCTTGTCTTCCCAAACTGCTTTGCAGCTGGGGTTCAGGCGTGTAACCCAGACGACACCAATCAAACACAGCTATCCTAAATTTGGATCTAGATGCTGCTAAACCAAAGAAAGAGCAAAGGAAAAAAAAAGAGAGAGAGAGAGAGAGCGCGCGCAAAAACTCCAAGGTCTCCCTGACAAGCTCATGTTCCTGGGACAGTGGTGGCTGCCTTGTGGTGGTTCCCAGGGTCCTGTTCACACAGTGTCAGCTCTGGAACCTGGAGAGTTTTGTGCTCTACCACAGCGGTTATGCTGTCCTCGCTGGACCCATCCTGAGGCATAAGATAGGGCCATATTCCTGGTTGTTGAACATAGTACCTGATTCTCTGGCCATTCCCTCTGGAATGGAATTCTGTTACCCAGGAACCTATTTCTATTTAAATCATCCCGAATGGTTTTCTATTGCTTGCATATAAGAACTGGACTGCAAACAGCTGCCCCAAATTCATACCATCTCAGTTTAACAATTCCAGTTGAAAAAAAGCTTCTGTAAGTGTGTATCTCAGTGCAGGCAGGGATTGTTATCAATCTTTTGGGGAGCACATACACAACTCTCTCCAAGCATGTTGCTAGAGGAATGGGACTCTATGATTGGCCCAGCTGTGGGAAATGTCCATTTCTGTGGCCAAGGACAGTGAACCTCATGAAAGAAACTCACAAGGATCTTACAGAATGGAAGAGGTGACATTTCCCAAGGAACATATATGTCCATGATAAATATTTTCCTATTATATAGAATTTTCCCTACTTATTCACCAGTCTTTTAAAACTCACAAATACATTGGGGCTCCTGGGTGGCACAGTCGGTTAACCGGCCAACTTTGATATCAGCTCAGGGTCCTGAGATTGAGCCCCATGTCAGGCTCTGCTGTGGGGCTCTGTGCAGGGCATGGAGCCTACTTAAGATTCTCTCTCTTCCTCTGCACTTCCTCCTTCCGTCTCTAAGACAAACAAACAAGCAAACAAAACCAACTCACAGACACCAAACCTCAAAGAATTGAGAGAACAAGTCTTATTTCCCTCCTCAGAAGAATAAAATAGGACATCTTAAAGTAAAAAAGCCAGGGAATATGGTAAGTAGGGAGGATCTTCTGTGTAGATGTTCTCGAAATAAGACACACTATGTTTTCTTGTCTCCAAACCTTGGAAAGTTTGTAGAAAAGATGTTTAGTAACATCTAGACAACATTAGGAAATAATTTCTCCTAAACAAAGTCCCCAGCCTGCTCTCTTTTAATTATCTCCCCATTTCTGGCACCTAGAACATGGGGAGATTCTTCAGTCTTTGGGAAGATGATTTTTCCTGGTGGAGGTTTGCCAGGAAACCAGTCTTTGCTGAGGGGAAAAAAACCAGCTTCGATCATTACATAGTGTCGCTGCATCCCAGAGAGTAGGAGACCCAACCCGTGCTGAGGAGTCTCACATGTTGCCAAAACTCTTGGGAAGTAGGGCTCAGCTGGAGGCAGAAAGCCAGTGTAGAAGAAAAGTGAGGAAATGGCAGTGCCAGAGGGAACAGGATAGAAAGAATGTCAGAGAATGAGAGGGGGAACATGTATGAAATTGCATCAAGGTCAGCAAAACCCTAATATAAATAGTAACAGCTGTACGCTGAGTCCCTGCAGAAAGAGTCTGTGTGGAATATTTTCCATTTGGCTTTCCAGGTCCACCCTCCATGCCTCTCCACTTTGTTCCCTGACGGGGACGGCCGAGCCGTGCGGACTACACCGATAGTCCCTCTGCTTGCTCCTAGCTGGGTTCAGCCAGCAGGAGGCACCGGCAGAAGACAGAAACACAGGAAGAGAGTGAGGTCTGAAATTTTACTTGTCTGCTTTTCGCCACAGAAGACCACAGCCTCCATCAGGCAATCTTCTCTCTAGGGCCACTCACTCCAGTTCTGCACGCTGCCCCTTCCCCAGGCCCTCTCAGGACAGGACGGGAGGCACTCTGTTCTGTCCTAGTCCCAGCACACTGATCCATCCCTTGTTGGTTTCCCTAAACCAACCCACATGTTGTAAATGGTCCCTTTACACAGCGGTTTTCATACCTCTTAGTCACGTCAGATGAGTATGCCCTCAGTTTCCTGCTGGGACTGTGACCAATGCAAAATCAAAACATTCTTGGAAAGACTCCACGCTTAACCACAGCAGCTTGGGGTAGGTGGTAGGGAGAGAAAATGGAAAAATTCAAAGGCAGGGAGAGAACGAGCAGAATTGGAATGAGGATAGTGAATGTGTTGCATTCAGCTCAGACACATTCCTACACTGGATCCAAGCAGAGATGTCAAGTATGTGAATGAGAGAGCAGGGTGCATTTTTTGGGATGGAGATTTAAGAATTATTCACATGGAGTAGTAAATAAAACAATGGAAGTACATGAAGTGGCTCAGGAAACAACAACAGGGTGAGAAAGGATGATTGTCATTAAAAAAAAAAAAAAAAAACAACTAATGAGAGTCTCAAAGAGCTAAAATGGAACAGATAGGAAGCCCTACCTTTCATTTACCAACTTTTATAACTGAAATCCCTATAAATATTATGTAGTGTTCTTTGAACCAACAAAATGCCTTGTGAGAAGACTTTTGCTCCAACCTCGCAACTCAACGTAGACTTCTCCAGAGACCTTATCACTGCTGCCGTCAAAGTGCCAAAATGGCCCACAGACAAAAATGACCTCTGGAGGAAAAGTATATCCTTGATTATATACAATTTCTTTGGAAAGAAATCATTAAGAATTCAAAACTTCAAAAAATATCCTAGATAAGTTCACTTACATATACATGTCCTTTATAAACTTTTAATCATAGATTGGTTTTCTTGTAGTGTATAAAGAAACTATATATCCACCTAGCATATAAACAACAAAAGATGAATGAAACTTAGGTTGAAGGGCATGAAACTATTACCAGGTGGCCCTAAGAACAAGATTTGGTGAAAAAAAAAAACATCAAAATAGGGTTTGGAAAACGTGAATGGATCAAGAAAATATTTTGAACCACAACAAAGTAGTTCTCAGTGATAAAAAGAAACCAACTACTGATACACTCAGAGACATTATGAATCAAAACATTATGCTGAGTGAAAGTAGCCAGAAACAAAAGAGTTCATAGTGTATGCTTCTATTTATATAAAGTTTAGAAATGGCAAACTAATCCGACAAAACAAAGATTTCATTGGTTGCTGGAGTCAGGAAGCAGACGAAGGGATAAACAGAAAAGGAAAAAGGTATGGTGGAAGTATTCTGTGTCTGGTTTGTAGTAGCAGATCCATGAGTGGGTACATTTGTCAAAATTCATCAAATTGGGTACTTTAAGAGGACATTACTTATTGGACAAAACTTATACCTCCACAAAAGTGATTGAATTAAACAAACAAACAAAAAAAAAAAGGCAAGAAATACTGCCGGCGACTGATGCTCTCCCCAGAACGTGGAGTGTTTCATGGATAAAAGGGAGAGGGGCAAGTGACAAGGAGCCGTCAGGAAGGGGGAACAAGCCAGGAGAGGGAGGTCACTCAAGTGTCCAGAGCAAGGCTTTTAAGGGGAAAGAATTGACTGGTTATCAGTGATTCTAAGAAAAGATCTGTAGGATAGTGACTGAAATTTATGCATTGGCTGCAACATTTGGGGAGACAGTTATAACCTTCGTCAGAGTAATTTCCAGAGTGGGACTGTAGACACCAACTCCCTGGGAACCCCCAGTGAAGAGGAAGGAGAGGACATGGAGGCAGAACATAGAGACTTGGAGGAATAAACAAAGTAGTGTAAAATATGACAGTCACCAGAGATTGAAGAAGGTAAGGGGGGATATTTTTTTTTTTTAAATGGAAGAAACATGAGAATCTTTATCTGCAGGCAGAACTAAATCAGTAAAGAGGGAGAGTTTCACCCTACAAGGGGCCAAGGAAAGGCAGGCTCCAGAAGGTTGAACTTAAATATCAAGGCCCTCATCCTTCGTGGAGAACAGGGAAAATCAGGATGAGCAGATGTATAGGTAAATCTCTTAAAGAGGGAGAACAAGTTGAGACATTATATACTTTATGGCCTCAGTTTTCTCAGTAAGTTAAAAGGCATGGAAATTTGATGTGAGACACTGAAGTAGGATGGGGTCTCAGGAGATTTTAAATAGTTCGAGAAAAAAAAATGGAGGGGTACATGGAAATCTTCTGAGGCTGGAGGCGGATGATGAATGACCTAAATTGTTTATAATCAAAGACCCATGGGAAGGAGTGTGTGGTGTCCACCAGCAGGAAGAAAATTAAATATAGATTTGATATAGATGAAGTTAGGTAATATATAGAAAAGTAGGCTAAGGCAGGATAATGTGGACTCCTCAGTTTCCTACTTTCTCCCCACCAACTCTCCTCCCTAGAAATTTAAATTCATTTAAAAAACTATTAAGTTTAGGGGTGGAGGGGATGGAAGAGCACTCCAGTATCCTCAAGTACCCAAATATGATCAAATAACAGTATAGACGACCTTGGCTAACATAAAATCAACTGGAAGTTAGAAGAATGCTAAACCTTAAATGCCATTTGGATGGTAGAAACACACACACACACATAGTGATAACATACTGCGTACCTTTTTAATTCAGTATATCTCAGTGAGCTGTCTCATGCTTTTATAAAGCTGTATAATATTTCATAGTCTTCGTGCATCATTATTTCTTTAACAAAGACTTACTGATGGACATTTAGCTCGTTCTCAAGATTCATGCTTTTATAAACAGTGTTGCAGTAAATAACATTGTATATATGTCATTTTATGTAAAAACAATTTTATCTATAGAATGAATTCCTGGAGGTGGAACTGCTAAGTGAAAGGGCATGCGACTTAGTATTTAATTTAATATCATATCGTATTACACTCCCACAGGCAAAATATGAGTACCTACTTCCTCACAACCTCACCAGCACAGCACTTTAATAAAATTTTCTGTCTTCATGAATCTGATAGGTTTTAAATGACATCTCAATCTAATTTTAAATTAACTTGCATTTTCTTAATATGAGGAGACTGAGCATCTTTGTGCAAATTCAGGAGTCATTTCTTATTCTGAGATCTGCCTAATCATTGCCTTTGTCCATTCATTTTTCAACTGGGAATCTGTGTTTTTTTCTTACTGATTTTAATACGCTCTTTTATTAAAGAGTGTAGATCCTCATGATTCATGAGTTTCCTATTTGTCAATTCACCTACTTACTAAAATGTATTTGTAATTCCCAAATCTCTCTGCTCAGCAGGGAGCCTGCTTCCTCCTCTCTCTCTCTCTGCCTGCCTCTCTGCCTACTTGTGATCTCTGTCAATATTCACAGTGCTTTCGTGATCATTCACAGAGACGCACAGAGAGGCAAAAAACTGAGTCATCCTGCACGCATGTTCCCAGCATAGGTCAAACAAGGTCATACTCTGCCTTCTTGTTTCAGCTCCCATTCTGTAAACAAAATGTCTTTTCATAGTCTACTTCACACCATATTTTTCACATGTTTGAGTTTTTATTGGTTATTTGGCTATTTTATTTCTCTCTCTTTTTTTTTTTTTTAGTTTTTAAAAATTTATTTAAGTGATGGCTACACCCAACATGGGACTCAAAGTCAAAACCTGGAGATCAAGACTCACATGCTCTTCCAGTGAAGCTAGCCAGGCACCCTTATTTGGCTATTTTAAATACACCCCATCCCCAACCGTGGTGCTAAAGTGCTCCATTGTGTTCCTAGGAGCAAGAAGGCTGGGATGTGTTTTACTGAGAAATACATATGCTTGATTAGCTCTTTCAGGCGTGTGTTGATGGTGCTGTTGGCTGTATGACATAAGGCATCTTACAGAAACATGCATAAAAAGCATCACGTAGGGGCGCCTGGGTGGCTCAGTGGGTTAAAGCTGCTGCCTTCAGCTCAGGTCATGATCCTGTGGTCCTGGGATCGAGCCCCGCATCCGGCTCTCTGCTCAGCAGGGAGCCTGCTTCCTCCTCTCTCTCTCTCTGCCTGCCTCTCTGCCTACTTGTGATCTCTGTCAAATAAATAAATAAATAAATAAAATCTTTAAAAAAAAAAAAAAAAAAGCATCCCGTATAGATTGGCTGACAAAAATGTTGTGACCAAAGTTAAGAGGAAACTACTCCTGCATTCCCCCTAGAAGCAATGATTCCATATTTGCTCATTCAGTGTTCACAGTGACTTTAGAGAACATAACTAATGAAAATAGTGACAACCGTTGGGGACATTAACTCTCTGAGATGCAAGTTGCAATTACTGTGCCCAGCCTGCCATTTCTATTTTAACTTTGATTTTTTAGCAAGGATATATATATAGGATATATATATATATATATATATATATATTTTTTTTTTAATGTGGTCATATTTATGAAATGATGTTTACTCTACATCTCCAGCGATTGTGATTTAGTTAGAAAAGAGGAAAAAAAGAATGAGTGGAATAAACACTTGAATCAGGGGGTTACCTGCCAGCTGGTCTGTGGAGCTCTGCCCGAGCAGAAACAAGCTATCTCTCCATCCACTCAAATAAGCCCACCTGATAGAGAGGAAAAGAGAAATGATATGTCTGTTACTTCAAAGGGAAGCAATTAAATTCCCAGGGACGCCATTTCACTTTATCCTTGAAATATTTATATGAGGATGACATGAGCCCATGGCTTCAGTTACAAAGATGCATGAACAAGGTCACTTCCATTTCTACAAAATTCACAGTAGGAATATTATTATACTTTTGGTGTCACATTCTCCTTCCCCCAACATAAGCTATAAAAGTTGTTTTGGGCAATTATAATAAAGCTTTCCCTTTAGTCAATGTGGCCTGGAATCATCTTCAAAAGAAGGAAGACTTACCTTCTAGCGAAATGAGGAATATTTGGTCAACTACCACCACAGAAAGTCCCAAGTTGTATTTAAAAGAACATGAAAGTGACACACTGATTCTAAATTGGAAGTCACACTTCTAGTGGCTGGGCTTATCAAATCTCAAGTGACAGGTGATTTTCAGACGCTGATACCAACACCCTTCCACAATGGCTGCATGAAAAAGCTTTTCCTTGCCCACAGTCCCCTCTGCTAGTAATTTGGCTTCAGCAATAGATACGAATCTGTGACCTACTTGCAAATTATTCCTGGTGACATGCATATAGAAGTGTAAAAAGGAGACTAATAAAAGCACCTGATTTGATAAGTGATCAAGTTTACCACCACTAGGGATGTCAGAGCTGATGAACTTTACCATGCGTGACCTGGAAGAGTGACACCACTGAATGTTTAATATGTTGGTGATTTAATCCTGCATGTGTAATTATAGAGCCCTGGAACTAGGAATGCTCACATCCTCCCTCCTAATTAACCACTGGTTATTCCAAAGTACACTTGTCTTTCATACAAAAGAACTGTATTGTTCCCACAGCCCCATAATTCTATAGAAAAATCACGTGAATTTGTTGTTGTCTTAAAGAAGGCCACTTTAGGAAGAAGCAAGTATCATCAGGAGTAGGCTCTCTGCTCCCCCAAACCCCTCCTCTCTATCCCTGCAAAAGAACGAACTTTCTGCTCTCCCTTTCCAGCTGACACAAAATCCATATATTGAGACCCTAACCCCCAATGTGAGTATATCTGGAGATGGAACTGTTAAGAACTAATTAAGGTTAAATGAGGTCATAAGGGTGGGGGCCTAATCTAATAGGCTTGGGGGCTTTATAAGAAAAGAAATAGCTCTTCATTCTGACTCTCTCTCTATGCATATGCACCCCTAAAAGGCTGTGTACCCTCCCACCCCCCACCCCCCGCCCATGGAGATGGGGACCAGCCATAAGCCAGGAGGAGAGCTCTCATCAGAACCCAGCTACACTGGCATCCTGATCTTGGACTCCAGAACTCTGAGAATATAAATATCTGTAGTTTTACCTGGGATGTTTCATTGTGGCAGCCCAAGTTAAGACACTCTTTATCCTTGACTTGGGGCCCGCTGCTTCCATGTCGGTTCTCAACAGCTGGTGTGCAGTCACACAGGTCCCCACACTGTCCCCCGTCCCCACCTCAATGGCACCCACAGTCCTAACTTCCTAACCTTTCCAGCAACTTGCTCCTCCCCCCAGTTAGTCAACACCTTGCTTCTGACATCTGTTCCCTTGGAGTCCTGTCTTCATATGTAGGTGACTGAATGATCCAATAAACTGCTTCATGCTATGGAGTCAATGTCTGATAGTGATTTGATATCACTTTCATGTCTCCCTTGCATTCCTACAGGCAGAGCAGGTTTCCTGAAACCTGTCCATATCTACCTTGCAGATTTTGATAAGGGTAGAACAAACTTGACAATCCTTCTGAAACAGAGCAGAAGAAGGGGGCCACAGAAGCACCCCCCAGAAGTTAACCCTGAAGGCAATCTACCTACCTCCTTCACAGTCTCACCCAGTACTCTTGGGAAACAGCCAGGGTCTTTGGCTTCCTATGAAGGAGTCCTTCCAGCATACCCTGTTCCTCTTCCAGTAACTTCACTGCAATAAAATTTTTTAAAAAGTTAAAATGTGATCATCTCAGATACGGAAGCAGGTTGCCAGAACTGAGATTTTAGAGAGTAAGGGAATCTTTTAGACCACCTCCCTGTAGCTTGATGCTTTACTCCATTTATCCATTTTTAAATGAGTATCAATGTGAGAAATACCTATTTTAAAATACTTTTCTTAAACTAAATACAACTTTTAGCCCCTTTTGTGCTAATCTGGGTGGCATCCATCTCTCCAGAGCTCCTTCTCAGCTTGCGTTCACCCCAGAATCCAAAAGGCTAGGTGATGCTTGAAAACTGGGGAAAAGCCCTTTAGTGATCAGCTTCCGCCCAAGCTCCCCTCTCCCATGGCCTCATGGTCAGGCCCACACTGCCTTCCTAAGCAGACATCTCCGCTTCGGCACCACCCATGCACCCACTTCTCGTTTTTTTGACCTTCTGACTTGATCTAAGGCAGGAAAAAAAAAATCTTTCCTCCTCTGATTGTCCTCTAAAGAGTTTAGCATAAACTTGTCAAAGCTGAGGCTTTAGAAAAACAAAAGCCAGGAAGAGAACACTCTCACTGACAACTTCTGCTTCCCGCTCAATAACAAAAACTTTCTCTATGCCAAAAGAACATCAAAAGGCAAGGTTACACTTGGGGAAATGGGAAAGGGAAAGTAGAGAGAGAAAAAGTAATATTTTACTCAGTTATCCTGGTCCCCAAACAACAGATCCTGAATAGAAGGATCTGGTGCAATGACAGACCAGTTCTCCTTGCTGGGTCTTACCAGGCAGCTGCTAACAACACCAGCCTGGGAACGAGACTCACTCCCCTGCTCTGTTAATAATTTCCTATAAGTCACTTGCCTCTCTGGAAATAATTTTGTCTGTTTATGCATTCAACAAACGCTCACAGGCCTATTCTCTGCAGGAATTTGGGGAGAGTGCGGTATAAGTCTTGGGGCTTGAAGATAGGCCTTGACCTCGAGTCAGCACATAAACCGAACCGATGCAACTACAAAGGACAAGGACAAGGACAGAGACATGCCGGAGATGCTAGGGGAATGCCAAAAAAGGGACCTGGGAGTGGGGGAGCAGTATGAGTTGAGTCCGGCAGGAGATGATATGCAGGCCAAGGGGTGCTTGAAAGGAGAAGGCAGTGATGTATGAGGATCATGGAGAGCTTGGCAGGAATCAGATCCCAGTGCAGCTTGTATTGTCTCCTGATAGCCATGAAGGCTCCTGGGAAGCTCGGGGGGAGGAGGTGGTATGCCAAGGTTTGCTTCTTTTTTTGTTAAGCAACTTAACACAATTTTATTACCTTACAGTTCCACAGGTCAGAGACACAGGTCTCACTGGGCTAAATGCAAGGTATGGGTAGGCCTGAGTTCCGTTCTGGAAGCTCTAATGGAGAATCCATTTCCTTGCCTTTCCCGCCTCTAGAAGCTGGCCACATTCTTTAGTTTATGACCTCCTTCCTCCATCTTCAAAGCTAGCAAAAGCAAGCCAAGCCCCAGCTCCTGGCAACCACTCATCTGCTTTCTGTCTCTATAGATTTACTTGTTCTGGAGAGTTCGTATAAAAGGAATCACTGGATATGTGACCTTTTGTGTTCGGCTTCTTTTGCTCAGCAGGCTTCCCAGCTTCATCCATGCTGTGGCATCTATCAGTACTTAATTCCATTTATGGTCGAACAACATTCCATTACATGAATATGCCACCTTTTGTCTATCCGCTCACCCTTCCATGCGCATCTGAGTTGTTTCCTCTTAACTAATACGAATAGTGCTGCTATAAACCTTTGTGTACAAGTGTTTGTTTGAGTGCCTGTTCTCAGTTCTTTTGCATACATAGTTGGGAGTGGAACAAATGGCTCACATGATAACTCTATGCTTAAGTTTTTAAGAAACCACCAACCTGTTTTCCATATAGCGTCACCATGTCACATAACCACCAACAAAAACACGAGGGTTCCAATCTCTCCACATCCTTGGCAACACTTGCGATTTTCCGTTTTTTTTGTGTGTGTGTGTGTGTGTGTGTGTGTGTGTGTGTGTGCACATAGCTAACCTACAGGTGTGAGGTGGTGTTATTGTGGTTTCGGTTTGCATTTCCTTAATGACTGCTCATACTAAGTATCTTTTCGAGATTTGCTTTTCAAATAACTGAACGGGAAGTTGTGTGAAAAACAGATTTAAAAGAAAATGAAAGGAAGTCAGTAAAGCGAGTTTTCCAAACTAAATCTGATGGGGTCAGAAATAAAAAATGGGAGTAGGGAAAGAGAAGGAGAAATAAATTGGAGAAATACTTAGAAAGTAAAAATGTCAGAGTTTAGGGACCAGTTACGTGGTAGTTCAAGGACAAGTAGAAGTCAAAATGCCCCCATCATCCTTATCCATAAAATGAGAGGGTGGACTGTATGACCCAAAGTGCTTCCCTGCATGAACATTCTTTCTCAGAGTGATTTTACCTTGCAAATATCAAAGAGGTTTATGAGGTGAAATTTACTCAGAGCTTCTCAAAATTGTTGATGCACACATATATTAACTGCTTCTAAAAATAAGCCCTTCTCCACTGCAGGGCCAGATAAGAAAGGATAAAATTTAAATGGAAACAATTTAATTATTTAAAACTTAATTGTTGATTAATTTAATTAATTAATCTAAGCCAATGTAGCCTCTAAATATCAGTCATTGATCTCACATAGCAACCCACAAGTGCCAAGGCCTTGTGACCCTGAGTAAGGCTTTGTCCTGTCAAAAGGGGGATATGGGGGGTGCCTGGGTGGCTCAGTTGGTTAAGCGACTGCCTTCGGCTCAGATCATGATCCTGGAGTCCCAGGATGGAGTCCCACATCGGGATCGGCAGGGAGTCTGCTTCTCCCGCTGACCTCTCTCCTCTCATGCTCGCTCTCTCTCTCCCTCAAATAAATAAACAAAATCTTTTAAAAAGAGGGGGTATATGGATTCTAATGGAAATTATTTTTTGAGATCTACACAATGGAAATAAGTCAATGCTCCAATTCCCAATTAAAGGCATAAAAGTTTTATTTTAAAATAGCATAATTCTCTGACAAGAAGGGCACGGATACATTTGGATGAAGAGATTTTATAACTTACAATTCTCTCAAATTTAGGATCTGTTTTTCTCTATTCTTACAGAAAAAACCAGATTTGGCACATTTTAAAATTTAGACCTGATTTTATTAGACCCAAAACAGATTTATTAAGAATACTTCTTCAAAGCTATAAATGGATCAAAAGAAAATTCTTCATTATATAAGTCCTCTCTTAAAAATTTAAGAATAGATCAAAAGAAAATTGTTCATTATACAAGCCTTCTCTTAAAAATTCAGGAATGAATCTAATTGATAAATAAATGTAAGTGGTATAATCCCAATAAGCAAGAACTGTACTCACTTGTAAAAGATAAAAGTGATAATTTTATCATATGTGTTAGTGCTAAACAAAAACACCTTGGGCTATGATGGCCACCTGAGATTTTACGCAAAACCTGCCCGATCACTGTTAAACTGTCTTTTTGAAAAGATGGATGAATCCTTGGCTTTTATTATCACTAGGTCATTAAAATAGCAAAAGAATGGGAGAATTTTGCCCTTCCTAAGCTATATTAAAACATCTTTCATTTTCCCAAGTGCTTTTCTCCCATTTGTTCACAATTATTCATCACTTCTTTCCCTTAACTGAGTCCCCTTCAAGGCACACATTCCATTCAACCATTAAATTGAATCACCATCCTGCCAAGTAATTTATATTCTCTCAGTCTTACTCCTAATAAGATATAAAATGTACATTTTTCTAGGACTCAACCTGATCATAAAATCATTTCCACTGAGGGTTCGTAGAGAGGCCATGACCAAAGTTAAAGGTTAAACTGTGAGGTCCGTGAGAAAGGAATCAGAGACAATGTCTTCTTGTCCTGATCTCTTCTGGCACAGCTCATATACCTGGAACTTTTTTACCCTAATGGGCCCTGCTCATATTAAGGCCCACCACAGCTCCCAAACCTATCCTATAGGAGGAAGCAAGCCTTATAACTTCTGATCCTCCTTTTCTTCCCATCCACCAGTTCCCCATTGGATGATATTAGGGGATTATACAATGTTGCTCTTTGTCTCTAGCAATATTTTTCATCTTCAAGTCTATTTTTTCTCATCTTACTATAAATACGCCATTTCTCTTATGGTTGCTGTTTACATTGAATATGTTTTTCCATCTGTGGTGTAATAAAAAATAAATATTTGGTCTTCATCCCAGGTCCCTGGCACAGAGCTCCTAAAACCCTTGGAATTTACTGTCTTTAGGTAGATAATGATTCAGGTGGGGAGGGGGGGCATAAATAGCTTCAGAATGAGGCCTAGTTGGCAGGAAAACCACCATTGATGAGAGTGTTAGAACTTTCAAACCTTAACCTCCAACCTCTGGGGAGCGGAGAGGAGCTGGAGATTGAGTTCAGTTATCTGATGACCAATGATTTAATCAGGCATATCTACATAATGAAACCTCCATTAAAAAACCCTAACTGATGGGGCATGGAGAGCGCCTGAGCTGGTGCGCACATCCGTATGCCAGGAGGGTGGCACTCTGTCTCCATGGGGGACAGAGGCTTAGGACCTTTCTAGACCCTCTCTATGTATCTCTTCATCTGATAGGCTTGTGGGACTAAGTCCTTTAAGTTGTGAAGTCTGATGTTAATACCGGGTAGATAGTTTCAGAATAGGACTGGGTGGTACATCCAGTTGATGTGAGAGAACTGAACTGGTGTGGGAAAACACAGATTTGGGGTCCAAAAAATGCACACCATCTTTTCATTTCAACCTGGCTACATCTTTGAAACTAAAGCATGAATCTTATAGATGGTAGATATTTGGATCTTGTTTTCTATCAGTCTGACAGTCACCACCTTTTAAATGGATTATTTTATTCCTTCACACTTAATATTATTGATATTGCTGGATTTATGTCTCATTTTACTTTATAGTTCTTTTTTTTAAAAGATTTTATTTATTTATTTGAGAGAGAGAGAGAGAGAGCACGAATGGGGAAGAGAGGGAAAGGGGAGCCTGACGTGGGGTACAATCTCAGGACCCTGAGATCATGACCTGAGTCAAAGGCAGATATTTAACTGACTGAGCCAACAAGGTGCCCTCATTTTACTTTATAGTTTCTATATGTCTGTCATTGTGTTTTTCTGTTTTTTCATTATTTGCATCTTTCATTTGTGTTCTGTGTTTCTGTGTATTAAATAGATATTTTCTTGTGTATGATTTTAGCCTTTAACAATTTTTGGATTATTTTTGAGTGATTTTACTCATGTTTGCTCTAAGGTTATAATAACTTATTAGAATCTACTTCAGATTTATATTAACTCATTTTCTATAAGATATAAAGATTTAGAATATAGTGCTATAGTTATTATTTTATATAATCATATCTAAGAGATAAAAGGAAAAAAAACCTATATACAGATGTTTTTCTGTATCAATTGTCTTATTTACCATTTCTGATTGTTTTGTATCTCCCTAGGGATTTGAGTTACCATCTGATTTCATTTTCTTACTCTAATACAGTTTCATTTCCTCCCCTGCTCCTTTGTACTATTCTTGTCAAATATATTACACCTATGTGTTATAGGTCCACCAGTATAATTTCATAGATATTATTCAATGCAATTTTTAAATCAGTTAAGAAATATGTAATTTTACTTTCTTTTATAGTTACCTGCATAATTACCTTTACTAGCACACTGTGTTTTTTTAATATATGAATTCAAATTCCTTTCTGGTTTAACTTCTTTTTAGCATCAAGAATTTCCTTTAGTATTTTTTGTAAGCTAAGTCTGCTAGCAATGCACGTTTTATCTGCCTCTTCTCTCTTCTTTCCTTTTAGTATCCCCATTACATCAATCCCATAATTTAACATTATTTTGCAACTAATGCTATCTCACATTTTTCTGAGACTTTTCCTTTTTCATCATTTTCTCCCATTCCTCAGATTGCACTGTCTTTATTGATCTAGATTTAAGTCTGCTGATTTTTTTCCTCCAACCAGCAAAAATACCCTGTTGAATCCCTCTAGTGGGTTTATATAATAGTTCTTATATCACTTCCTGCCAGGTTCTTGTCCTAAACCCAGCAATTCTGTTCTGCCTTTCAGAGGTGCCCCAAGCCTGAACCCCAATGAGATTTCCTGAGAATCCTGAGAGATTTCTGGACCTTGTCTCTACCAACGTTCACGGAAGGTCAGTCAGCATCTTTAGATTCATACTACAACTATTATCTTTAAGACAAATGCCATTATTCCTGTTTTAAATAAACAAAAAAATTTAAAGCCAGAATTCAGCAGTAATTTGTCTAGAAAATAAAGGACTAGAAGGCATAGCTTCTGAATTTTAACCAAACCAATTACAGAGTCTCTATCAGAGTCACCTAGAAATTTCTTAAAAATTCAGATTCCTGACTCCAATCATTCTGATTCAAAACAATTGAGGTAAAACTCAGAAACTGAATTTTTAACAGTGCTGTAGCTGATTCTAGTAGAGGGAATCTGAGAACAGTAATACAATTGAAAACCAATTACACCCTCAAAAGCAGTAAGGAAAGAACAACAACCTAGCGGGGCAAATTCAAGCATGGGAAGTAAAAAGAAGAGAAAGTATCTTCATATTCTAACAGAGACATTGTTGCTAATCCAAAATCAAGAGCAAGGACTCCAAGCTGGGAGTTGGTGGCCAAATAGTTCTTACCATTAATAAGAACTAAGTAAGAACATTATCTTAGTAAAAACATTATCCTGAATATGACTAACTTACCCAATGCCAAATAATTTTAAAGAAAATTCTAACATTTCCAATATTTTAAGCCTTTAGAAGAAAAGAGAGTTTCAAAGCAGTATTTACAAATACTGCATCTGGAATGGGATGATTTCCCAGATTATTAGCTTTGTAAAATATTACACCCTGTCTTGTTCCAATAAGGTGTGATATTATTTCTGTAATTTATTTTGATATGTAAATATGCCAAGTGTCTATTACGATAGGCTCTTTTATATAAGTATATAGAGCAAGGTCCTGCCCTCAATGACTCAGACAGAAAGATTAATTCGTTGATTCAAACACAGTCTGTGGATTCAGGCAACCCTCGGTCTATGTCCCAGCAACTTTCCTTATTAAGGTAAAATCTTGGACTGATTATTTGACTTCTATTCTCAGGCTCTTTGTATAACAGAGAAAACAACATCGTCTACTTCATTGGATTTTGTGAGTGTTAAACAGTGTAATTCTCAAGATGTTAAAGACATGACTATCCTCCAAACTTACAGTGAACTTGAGACAAAGAGCTATTTATCTCATTCATGAATAAGCCAGCAGAATCACAAAGGAGAACAGAAGTTGGTATACATAATAAAATGAAGAAGTGTTGGAAAAGGATGGTTACATTATTTCTAAAACTGGTTACTATCTTGTAGGATCTTCAGTGATCTTTTCCACAGAAATTATTTGCATCCCCACCATTTACAAATTATTTGTAATGTAATTTGCAATCTGCTAGAAATTTTCATCTAATGCCATCTGGGCCTGAATCAGGAGTAAATAGAAAGTCAAAGATGTATTCCTAGACAATTAGATAATGCTTGAATTGTCCTGTCAGACAATATTCCAGCATGGTAAGACATGCAGTCATCATTTTGCCTTATTTCCAAGTTTGGGATAATTTTTCTTAATACACATAAAGTGCTTAGCACAGAGCCTGCTATGTAATTAGTGCTGAAAATCTGATAGCGTATTTATTATTTTCTCTTTATAATCCCAGCTCTGCTGTATACTAGCTGGCTGATCTTGGGCAGGATTCTCTCTTTCCTTTAGTTTTCTCAACTACAGAATGAGGATGATACCTCACAGGGCTATCATGAGGACAAGTAGAGATTTAATACGTGCAAAACTCTTCATGCCTGGCACATACTAATCACTAAATAAGTGAAAGTGAATGCTTTCATTCCCCAAGGCATTTGATGTCACACTATAGCCAACATTTTCACAATATAAGGAAATAAAAGGGGGAAAAACCACTGCTGTGATGTCAAAAGGGTGGGCACAGCTGGCCAAAGGATGTCCAAAGAACAAAAAGCAAGTTATTTATAGCTGGACTGGGAAACCGGCTCATCCTTGCCTCAAATATTATTAAAATGAACACATTCCCGGGTTCTGAAAATAAAGATAAGTTTTATACTCTTGTTTGTCTGGTCTTTGCTCTCATCCTAATACAGTAATAAGGCACAACACACTTTCCCAGGTTACCACATTAACTGCCTGCCGTTTTTAGACCAAATGGAGGCCTAGGTGTCCATGACATCTTTCCCTGGGCATGAAAATGTTAATTATTTTTTACTAAGCACAGCTTCCTCAGCATGTTTGACAGCCGCAATCAATGTGGAAATAGAAAGCTAATGTCATCACCCACCAAACACTGCACACAGTCAAAGCCTGACGAGCGATTCCCACAGTTTCCCCTCTATACAAGGAGCACCTGAAATGTGTCTAGGGAACACTAATTATTATCTTCCCAGCAATCTTCTCCTGCCATTGGTATGCTGGGAGCTCACTTTCCACCAATGATCAGTCTATGCTGGTGTCAAGCCATGCCTCTGAGCTTTGTGGAGTCTTCTCCCTGAGTCGTTATATGAAGGATATACTTAGAACCCAGAGACAATCTGGATACAAATCACTGGGCAGCCACCTGGAGTTGTGTCTGTCTCTTCCCGGGTCATGTTTCCTAAGTTGTGAATGAACGCAGCCTCTGTGAAGCCAGATGGCTCAGCGCACTGAGAAGGTCATGGAACATGTGCATTTTAATAAGCACATAATGGGAATGAGATGGGATACAATGTGTCATCCCAGAGCCAATGATCAGTGTTCCAAAAAATTGTCATGGCCCTTCCAGAAGTGATTCGTTCTTCCCTACTTATTTATTCAGCTATTCATGTACTGATTTACTCTCTAACCATAGAAGGAATAACTTGATTCCCAATTTTGGATAATCTGCCTATTATAGAAAAGAACAAAGGAAGAGCCAAAAGCTCTGTGTAATTCCACCACCTAAATATTATCCGATCAGTATGTTTTTGGTTGAGGGACTTCTGGTGTCTTTTCATGGGGGAGAGAGAGAGAACCCATACTTTTATACCTTTGTACTCGTGTTTTTAACCTGGCTGGCAGGTGGGGATACATTCAGTTATCTAAGTCTGCACAACCAAACACCTCCCAACTTAGTGGCTTTAAAAACAGCAGCTCACAAATCTAGGAGCTCACAATTTGGGCAGCATTTGTTGGGGACCGTCCGTCTTTGCTCCACTCTGTGTCCACCAGGCAGCTCAAAGGCTGCGGCTGGCACCACCTGAAGGTTCTCTCATCTGTGTGCCTTGGGCCTCACCTGGAGGAACTGAGCGGACAGATGGGTGTCCTTGAGCACCTTTTGTTTTCTGTGATCTCTGTCCTCTCCTCATGGTGCCTCCAGCATAGTAGCCTTGGGTGAGCTGGACTTCGTATATGTCAACTTAGGGTTCCCAATGCTTATGCACAGCTGGGAGCAGAGGAGACAAGGGGGATAATATCATCTTTTATGATTTTGAATCATGCAGCTTGGAAGCATGCAGCCTCGCTTCCACCATATTCTATTGCTTTAAAACAAGTCACTAGAACCAGCCCAGACTCATGGGGAACACAAACGAATCCACCTTCTTGGAGGAAGTATCCAAGAGTTTCTGAACATGTTTTAAACCCCCTGGGGAACTTAGCAATTAAATGGATAGTTAAGTAAATAAATAGGGAAGGCTGAATCACTTCTGAGAAAGGTTGTAAAAATCTTTTAACACTAATCATCTGTTTCCTCTGTGTGACATTATAGCTCATCTCATTCGTGAAATATGCCTATTAAAGAAAATGCCTACTTTCTGTGGCAATAAACATTTGTTGGCTAAATAAATTAAGCAAGGCGTAAGTATTTTTTATACCAGTGGATATTTTTACAGTATAATTTTAAAGGTTGCACTGTGGACATATCATAATTTATGCAACCAATTTCCAGTTACCAATTGATAAATAGTAGACTTTTTACTTTGTTGTATAAATAAATCTAACATCCTAGGACAGAAGTCTCTACTTGCTTTTGATAAATTCATGAACATAGAATTTCTGGGTAAAAAAGATATATATTTTTAAGGTTTTGAGTAGTTACTACACAAATGTCCTAGGTTTGTTTATTTGTTTAGGAGGCTTTCATTTTGAGAAGGGTTTTAGTTTCGTAACAAAATTCAGCAGAAGATACAAAGATATACTCCCAGTCCCCACATATGATAGCCTCCAGTATGATCAGCATCCCCTACAAGAATTGTATCCTTTTACAATCCGTGTACCTACATTAACCCATCATTATCAGATCTACAGTTCACTCTTGCTGTTGTACAACCTAAGGGTTTGGACGAATGTATAATAATATATATCATTATAATAACATACAGAGTATTTTCAGAGTGAAATGACATATATTCACCATTATAGTATCAAAAACAGTAGTTTTTCTGCCCTAATAGTTATCTGTACTCTGCCTGTTCTCCTTTCCTCCCTAGTAGTCCCTGGGAAACACTGATCTTTTTACTGTCTCCATAGGTTTGCCTTTTCCAGAATGTCCCATAGTTGTAATCACAAAGTATGTAGAATTTTCAGATGGGTTTCTTTCACTTAGTAATAATACTGAAGTTTCCTCCATGTCTTTTTATGGTCTGATAGCTCATTTCTTTCTAGCACTGAATAACATTCCATTGTCTAGATGTGCCACAGTTCATTTATCCATCACCTACTGAAAGACATCTTGGTTGCTACCAAGTTTTGGCAATGAATAAAGCTGCTATAAATATCTGTGTGCAGGTTTTTGTGTGAACATAAATTCTCATCTTCTTTGGCTAGATCCCAAAAAGCATGATTGCTGTATAATAAGCCTATGTTTAAGTTTGTAAAAAACCATCAAACTGTCTTTCAAACTGGTTGTATAATTTTGCACTTCCACTAGCAATGAATAAGAAGAGTTCCTGTTGCTCTACCTCCTCCTAAGCATTTGGTGTTGGCAGTGTTCTGGATTTGGGACATTCTAATACATGTGTTATAGCATCTCCTTGTTTTAATTTGCACATCTCTGGTGATATATAATGTGAGGTCATCTTTTTATGTGCTTTTCTGCCATCTGCATATCTTCTTTGACCCATGTTAAATAAGTTTTTGGTTTTTTTTTTTTTTATGGTTGAGTTTGAGGAGTTCTTTTCACATTTTGGGTAACAATCCTTTGTCAAATGGGTCTTTTGCAAATATTTTTTTCCAGTCTGTGACTTGTCTTTTCATTCATTTGACAGTGTCTTTTGCAAATCAGAAATATGCAATTTTAATGAAATCCAGCTTATTGATTATTTCTTTCATGTATTGTACCTTTGGTATTGTATCTAAATAGTCTTTGCCAAACCCAAGGTCATCCGGATTTTCTGTTACCTTCTAAATGTTTTATAGTTTTGCATTTTATATTTAGGTCTGCAGCCCATTTTGAGTTAATGTTGGTGAAGTGTATCTCTTCAGTGTCTAGATTAATGTGACTTCCAGTTGTTCTAGCTCCAACTTCTGAGAAGACAATTTTTTTCCTCCATCATATTTCAATTGCTCCTTTGCAAAAGATCAGTTGGCTATGTTTATGTGGATCTATTTCTGAGCTTTCTATTCTTTTTCCTACTTTTTTTAAGCATTTGGTGTTGGCAGCTGAGCACGGAGCCCAATGTGGGACTTGATTTCATGACCCTGAGATCAAGAGTTAGACACTTAACTGACTGAGCCACCCAAGTACCCCACTGAGCTTTCTATCCTATTTCATTAATCTACCTCTTTATTCTTTCACCAATACTATACTATCTAGATCACTATAGCTTTTTACAAAGTTTTGAAATCAGTAGTGTCAGCCCTCCAACTTGGTTGGTTCCTATCCCTCAATATTGTGTTGGTTATTTTGAATTTTTTGTCATCCATATGAACTTTAGAATAAATTTATTGATCTCTACATAATAATTTGACAGAATTTTGATTGGCAACATATTGATTCTACAGATCAAGTTGGAAAGATTGGACACCTTGTTAATATTGAGAATTCCTATCCATGAACGTGCAATATATCTCCATTTATTTAGTTCTCTGATTTCTTCATTCAAATTTTTATGGTTTTTCTCATATAAATCTTTTACATATTTTGTTAGACACCAAAGTATCTTACATTTTGGATTGTTAGTGTAAATGGTACTGTGTTTTTAATTTTAAATTTTACTTGTTCATTGCTGGTAAACAGGAAAGTAATTAACTTTTGTATACTAGCCGTATAACTTGCCATAATCACTTTTAGTTTCAGGATTTTTGTTGTCAATTCTGTCAGATTTTCTCCACAATCATGTCATCACAAACAGGTTCATTTCCTCTTTCCTAGTCTGTATACCTTTTATTTCCTTTCCTTGTCTTATTATATTAGCTAATATTTCAGTGTGCTATTGAAAAGCAATGGTAAAAGCAGACATCCTTGATCTATTCTCTGTCTTGCACAGAAAGCTTTGAGTTTTTCACCTTAAGTGTGATAGCCACTGTAGGTCTTTTATTGACAATCTTTATCAAGTTGATAAAATTCCCTTCTATTCCCAGTTAACTGAGCATTTTTATCATGAATGGGTGTTGAATTTTGTCATATGTCTTTCCTAAATCTATTGATATAAACGTGATTTTTTTTAGTCTGTTGATGTGATGGAGTACACTAACTGATTTTTGAATGTTCAACCAGCCTTTAATACCTGGGATAAACCCCACTTGGTTTTGGAATACAAGTCTTTATATATGTTGCTGGGTTTGATTTACTAATATTTTCTGAGAATATTTGCTTCTATGTTCATGAGAGATATTGGCCCATCGTCTTCTTTTCTTGTAATTCCTTTGTCTGGTTTTGATATGAGAGTAATGTTGGCCTCATGGAATGAGTTAAGAAGTATCTCCTCTGCTTGTATCTTCTGAAAGAAATTGTAGAGAATTGGTAGAATTCACCAGTTAATCCACCTAAGACTAGTGCTTTCTGTTTTAGAAGATTATTAACTATTGATTCAATTCCTTTAGTAGATATAGTTTTATTCAGATAGTCTATTTCTACTTGTATGACTTTTGACAGCTTGTGTTTAAAGATTTGGTTCATTTAGGTTATCAAAAATGTGGACATAGAGTTGTTCATAGTATTCTTTTATTATCTTTTAATGTGCATAGGATCTGTAGTTATGTCCCCTCTTTCATTTCTGATATTAGTAATTTGTATTGTCTCTCTCTTTTTTTCTTGGTTAGGCTGACTAGAAGTATATCAATTTTATTGATCTTTTCAAAGAACAAGTTTCTGATTTCATTGTCACTATTATTTAGAAATAAAACAAAAACAAAACAAACAAAAATCTATTATCTGCTAGATCACTTAAGAGGAAGAAAAATAAGGTTTTAGTTTATATTCACTTATTCCTTCTTTGAATCTCTTCCTTATTTTATGTAGATCCAAGTTTTTGATGTATATTATTTTTCTTCTCTCTGAAGAACTTTTAACATTTCTTGCAAGGCAAGCCCATGGCAATAAATTCCCTCAATTTTTGTTTGTCTAAGGAAATCTTTATTTCTCTTTCACTCTTAAAGGATAATTCCACAGGGTACATAATTTTAAATCGGTGGGTTTTTTTTCTCTCAGTAATTTACATATTTCACTCCAGTCTCTTCTTGTTTGTAACATTTCTGAGAAGTTAGATGTGATTTTTATCTTTGCTGCTCTATAGATAAAATATTCCCTTACCCCTGGCTTTTTTCAGGATTTTTCCTTAATCTTTGATTTTCTTTAACTTGAAAATAATCCGTCTAGCTATAGTTTGGGGGTTATTTACTTGTGGCTTTTTGTTTGTTTATTTTGTATTTATGCTGCTTGGCATTCCTTGAGTTTCCTGTATCTATAGTTTGGTGTCTGACCTTTTGGGCAAATTCTCAGTCATGACTATTTCAAATATTCTGTTTCTTTCTCTCTGCTCCTTCTGGCATTCCCTTCACGCACATGTTATACCTTGTGGAGTTGTTCCACAGTACTTGGATATGTTGTTCTGTTTTTCTCAGTTCTTGTTCTCTTTGCTTTTGGGTTTTTAGGCATTCTGTTGATATAGCCTCAAGCTCTGAGATTCTTTACTCAGCTATGTCCCGTCTAGTAATAAGGCTGTTAAATATATCCTTTGCTCCTATTATAGTGTTCTTTTATCACTGTTATTTCTTTTTGGTCCATTCTTAGACTTTACATATCTCAAGGTGCTTGGATGGCTCAGTTGCTTCAGCATCTGACTCTTGATTTCAGTTCATATAATGATCTCAGAGTTGTGAGACTGAGCCTAGCATCGAGCTCCCCGCTCAGGACACAGTCCGCTTGAGATTCTTTCTTCTGCCCCTGTGCATGCATACACATGTGCTCTCTTGCTCTCTCTCAAATAAATAAATAAAATCTTTAATAATAAAAAAAATAATTTCCACATCTCTGCTTACATTGCCCTATGATCTTACATGCTGTCTACTTTACCCATTAGATCTCTCAGCATATTAATCATACTTTTTTTTTTTTAATTCTCAGTGTGATCATTCCAACATCTATTGCCATATATGAGTCTGCTTTTGATGCTTGTTCTGTCTCCTTAAACTGTTTTTTGCCTTTTGGAAGTCTTAATATATTTTCTGCGAGCCTGGCATGACTTACAGGATAAAAGAAACTGTTGTTAAATCAGCCTTTGGTATTGTATGGGGGAAGCGGAAGTTTTCTAGAGTCCTACAATTAGGTCTCAGTGTTATGTTTGCTAGGATTATGATTCTAGGCTGATATTTAATGCAAAAGCTTAAAAAATGTAATTAAAAAGTAACAAGAACACAGAGTCACATCAAAATGATGTGTGTTATAATAGTATTTTATATTAGTTGTACTTCTCAGTCTAGCATTATTTCATTCCTTTCCCCATTAACTACTTTGCTATGGACAATTTTAAAAATTGTATATAATAATTTTTCTTACTTACATTTGAATAATTACCAAATATATAACATTTTATCCTGTGTCTCTCAATCTGCTTCCATTCTCTGGAATGGATTCCTTCCTATTGATTTATTTCTGATTTTATTTAAAATTATGGCCTATTTTTCATATGCAGTGTAAATGGCTTTTGTTGAAACTGAAAATTGTGCTTCCCAACCCCAGCTTTCCTCTAGCTCTGCTTTCAATTAAAGTTCAATTTCATTCCATTGTTGGCCATATTATGAGATACATTATATAAAATCTAATTTGCATATACTGAAACATTAGAGGCACACCAGAGGCACTTTTTAGTTATTTAAATTCTAAAATTATTCTTTTATCCCACATCTGGTAGAATCATGTAATGTTCACTTTGTCTTAACCTCTGAAGTGCCCCTATGAGCTGTTAGCATTAGATGAAATCATCCTCAAAGGCTTTGAAAAGAACTTTTTCAAGGAGTTATACCTCTACTATCTTGCTTTCTTGTTTTCTTCACACATAAAATGTCCATACTCACATGAGCAACTTAACTTTACTTATTTCTATAAGCGCAATGGCATCATACTTATATTTATGAAGGTAAGAAGGGTCCATGATTTCTTTTTATTTCTCTCTCTCTCTCTTTCTTTTCCCTCTCCCTCTCTCTCTCACACACACATATACCACATCTATAGCATTATAAATATTATTCTATGGTTATGGCTTCTGTGATTATACAAAGCAGAAACGCAACACAATCTAGTTTAAACCTAGGAGCTCTAGCAATAAGCAACATCATTAGGCTTCAGTCTCAATCTCTCCTCTACTGTCCTTGATTCTTGCACAAGCATTTGCCTAGGTCAGGATGGTCAGGAGGTCAGGATGGCCAGTAACACCATTGACCATAAATTCTGCCATCTAAATGACCACAATGAGAAAGACCATTTCTTCCTGAAGAGTTTTGATGAAATTTCTAGATTGTATCTCAGTAGACTGATTTGAATCAGGTGATCTCTCTGAACTACCCACTATGGCCAGAGAGTGTACTCATTGAACAAGTCAGGTTATGTGTATCTCCCAGATCCAGGCCCACCAAACACTTAGATGGAGAGTTGGGGAGGGGTAGTTCCCAGCAGAAAAATCAAATTAATTGCCATAAAATGGTGGTATATAATGGGCCAATACACAAAATAAATATCCATTACACTCTCTAGGTAGTTTGGAGAATAAAACATCCTCCCAAACCAGATCTGCCTCTTAATCTTCTTACTTGTCTACTGCACTCAAATAAACCAAATGATTTGGTCAGCAAATCAGGTCGGTGAAAAACATTTGAAAACTTGCCTTGTGTTGAAATATAGACTCCAAACATTTCTCTGTCCAAACAGTATGCTGTCATCATTGTCATCATACACACCAATGCAGGAGCTCACTATAGTCATCACCATGACAAGACCAGCACCAATGAAACACAAGGGTTAATAATTTCATTTAAAATTAGTCTTCTTTTATCATCTTCCAAAGTCTACTAGAATTACATTGAAAATATTTTTTAAGCATAAACTTGCTAGCACAAAGAGAATCATAGAAGAGATGACAGGGAAAAGATTTGGAAGTTGGAAAGCAGATGGACAAGATTTTTGAAAGGTGAAAACGGGGCCAGCAGTGACTGTGGGACCCAGAAGCAAATCAGATCAAAGCAGAATAGATGAGAGGTTAGGGGTGCCCAGAGGAATTCACGTGGGGCTGAAAGCAGAAGAATGTGATAAAAGTTAGGCAGAGGAGTACATAGATGTCCAGACCTGCCTGCCAAGCTAGAGTAATCTGGAGACTAACCTTACAGCATTCAGGTAGAAGACTAGAGGTATAGTCACTGAAGAGATAGAAGGAGGGAGCCTGAATATGGGGACCCCAGGCATGCCTGAGTATAGGGATACAGTTCTGGAAAAAAGTGGGCCTTAGTAGAGATCTATGTTCAAGGTGATTTCCTGGCTACCTTTCCCCATAGATTTCTAAACTTTAGTTTATATATAGTTGATATATAACAGATATAGTTGATATATAACATTGTGTGAGCTTTAAAGTGTACAAGATGTTGATTTGCTACATTTATATATTATAATATGATTACCACCAAAAATTTAATCCTGGATTTCCAGGTTATTATGAAGGTGTAGTTGTTGAAGTAAAATAACTGAACATATTTTATTGACATTTTGATAGCTTTACTTATAATTTTTACGTTTACAGAGATACATTATGTGGATCTCCATTTGTATTCTTGCCTCAGGTCCAACAAACAGAATTTAAAACAAACAGGAAAAATTTAATCTTGAGGAACACAGACAGTATAGGGAACAGTTAAAAAACGAAGAACAAAAGCCACACTGTAAATAATATTCTTTGAGGAGAAAGAGATAGGAGGAGATATTGCCAAGAGATCTAACAGAGCTCATCTCCTCCCAGTAACTCTTCTTCTCTCCTGATGTACATATCACCATTGGCTTGAGTAAATAGGGCTCCCTCAGAGTTCCTTGTGTTCCTTGTAATAACATCTCAATCTCATTTCAAGAGATTCCACATGCCCCATTAATATCACTTTTCATACTGCCATAGATGGTTTCCACAAAGTTCTGTGTGCTCATGGCAGAAACTGCTACGCTCCCACATTCCACCATTAGGCCTGAACCTGTGTCACTTTGTGACTGAGAAAAACAAGACCACAATCTCCACCCAATGGTTCTGTATTCTCTTAACCTAACCCAACTGCTCTCTTCCCACACCCTGTCTACTGTGACCTCTAGAATATAGAATCAAATACAAACTTAATCAAAAGCAAAACTCCTCCACTCTCAAATTCTTTTCTGAAAATTCCCATCACTTTCTGGTCCCCCAAAAGAAAAATCTTTTAAAGCCATAGCTCCCTTTGTGTCCCATGCATGTAGTGGCTCTTTGTCTCCCACACCCCACACACCAAAGAACCTGGAGGAAAGAGGGGTCACCCCTCTGCTTCTCATCACCATTTCCATCTGTTCCTCCTCCAAAACCCTCAGTTCCTCTGAAGCTCAATTATATTCACTCTATTATCCACCATCTTTATTAGATTTCTCTATATCTGTGGATCACTTCTCATTCCATGAAGATCCTGGCATCTAGTTTGTATGCTGCTTCAGTTGAGACACTTGGCAACATCAACATGCACATGATCAATCCAATATCCTGGCGCTCAGTTCCTTGAATTGCCCTCCTCCAGTGATCTTATCCTGAGCCCACCTGCTCCCAGAGTCCTTCATTACTACATTGCATGCATGATCAGCTCTTCCATTTTGCCAAACCCTCTTGGCCAAGCCCAGTTCCTCCCACTCCCCACATGCACCTTTGCAGCTGAACATGACTGGAAAAAAAATCAGGCAACCATGCTGACTGACCTTACTTTAATTTGTGAGGAATAATCCCACATGAGCCTTCAGTGCTGACCTGCCACACCAAAACATTTTCCTCTTCCTTTTCCCTCCAACTTTCCTAGATTAATATTTTATAGCTTCTCCTTTCTCAAGAATAACATCTCAAGAATACCTGGGACATAATAATTGGTGCTCCATATTATTGAATGAATGGTTGAATGAAAATAAGTTGAAAAAGAAGAACAGAAGGTTATAAAGGAGAGGAGTTAGGAAACAAAACTAAAATGCTCTTGAAAATTAAAATATCACAGCTGGAATTAGAATCCATTAGACAAGTTTGAAGATAAAGTAGAAAAAATTCTCCCAGAAAATATAAGGGAAAGCCAAAGAGATGAAAATAGGAGACAAAAGATAACAAAATTGAATGATTAGAATAAAAGGGAAAATACCCCAATTCTGGGAATCCTGGGAAGATAAAAGAAATAATTTTTAAAGGAATTCAATAAGTTTCCTGGGACGAAAGGACATGTGTTTCCAGATTAATGTTTGCACAAAGACAGTCCAAAATTACACAACACTCATGTAAAGATATTGGGCTGTATTGGATAAAATATATATGTATTTACCATTAGACCAAGAAATCCTACTCTAGGACTCTATCCAAAAGAGATACTTGCAAATATGCCAAATGACATATGCACAAGGATATTTATTATAGACTTACTTATTATAATAACAAAATACTGAAAACAATCCAGATGTCTATCAATAGGAGAATGATTGAATGAACTATGTTATCCAGTTATAAGTAACATTTTTGAGCAATGGAAGAAATGTGACCATGAATGAAAAATTGGGTAATATTAAGGCATTATTTATTTTTACCAAGGTAATAATGACATCATAAGTATGTTTAAAAAACTTATCTCTTAGAGATGTGTATTGAAAGATTTATGGGTGAAATAATAGATGCCTTGTATTATCTTTAACATATTTTAGCAAAAAAAAAATTAAAAAAAAAAGAAATGGATGAAGTAAAGCTGGAAAATATAATTGTTTAATCTATATGATTAAACATGACTATATGCAAGTATTCATTACAGCATTCTCTTTACTTTTTATTATATTTGGAAACTACCATAATAAAACATTTATTCCAAATATAATGGATTTTTATCACTATCATTAATGTACAATATCCAGAAATTAGTATATACCAGAGACAAAATGAGAGTCCTAAAAGCTGAGAGAGAACGAGAATAGGTCATGTGAAAAAAGGACCAAGAATTCTAATGGTGCTGGAGCACTCAATAACAAACTGCCCACAAGACAATGAAAAAGGACTTTCAAATTTCCATGGAAATGACTCAAAAAATGGGAGAAAGTATCTGAAATCATATAACTAACTAGACTTTTTCCAAGATATTAAAAGAATTTTTATAATTCAATAATAAAAAGCCAAATGCTCAAATAAAATATCAGCAAAAGAATTTGAATAGGCATTCCTCCTCCCCCCCAAAAAAAATTTCCAATAAGCACATGAAAAGACACCCAACATCATTAGTCACTAAGGGATTCAAATCAAAACAACACTGAGATACCACTTCACATTCACAAGGATGGCTATGATAAATTAAAAAAAAAAAAAACAGATACTAACAAGTGTTCACAAGGCTATGGTGAAATTGGAACCTTCGTACATCACTGAAAGGATTGTAAAATAGGGTAGCCCTTTCGGAAAAGAGATGGTAGTTCCTCAAACTATTAAACATAGTTACCATATGACCCACAATTCTACTCGTAGGTCTATACCTAAGAGAACTGAAGACAAAAAGAAAAAGAACTGAAGATATATATCCACAATATCCACATAAAAATGTGTATGCAAATGTCCATAGTAGCATCATTTGTAATGGCCAAAAGTGGAAACAATCCAATGTTCATTAACTGATAAATGAATAAGCAAAATTGTTATAACCTTACATAAAGATGATTAGTGGTCACTAGGGACTCAGGGAATGGGAGATGACTACAAATGGTTCAAGGTTCCTCTTTTTTTTTTTTTTTTTTAAGATTTTATTTATTTATTTGTTGGAGAGAGTATGAGTGAAGGGAGGAGCAGAGATTGAGAGGGACAAGCAGATTCCATGCTTGCTGCAGTGCTCGATCCTATAACACTGAGATCATTAACTGAGCTGAAACTTAACCCACTGAGCCACCCAAGAACCCCAACTTTTTTTTGAGGGTAATGAAAATATTCAGGAATTAGATAGTGGTCATGATTGCAAAACTCTGTGAATATACCAAAAACCACTTTACTGTGTACTTTAAGGGTTAATTTTATGGTGTATGAATTATACCTCAATAAAGTTGTTTATTAAAATACTGTGACCACAGGTCATGATGCTGGGTGAGGTCTATGACTCTTTCAGTTGACATCTGTTCTTTATCTTGTTTGTTGATTGACCAAATATTGTTAAAGATGTTCAAGCAGCCTGTTCAATTTACTAATCCAGAAATTCTTGGCTATTTTGGATTGACAAATCTTCCTAATTAAATCTAGCAAAATGATTTCTGAGTTCATGGTGTGACTGAAAATCCACATATATAGATAGTCTGTTCTTGACTGATCTATGTAAAATTATTTTGAGTTGGAGAACAGAGAATATTGAAAAAACTGTCCAAATTGATGCTGTAAGGGTTAAGATTAAAGCAAGTCAAACTGTGATTTATAGCAGTGGTTACACCAAGATGTGGTGACCAATCAGCCACAGAGTTTGTTCTGGTATCTCCCACATGTCCGTTTGGATTATCTCTGCATGATAAAAGTGGTTTGAATAAGTGGTCATATCACAGAGAACACAGGCCAGTGTTGTTTTTATTCTACTTCAGTTTTTGAGCATGAATTTGAATCCTTAGAAGATAAATTTTAAAAGGTGATACACAATAAGGTGAATTATTGTACCTATCACTACAAAAGCTAACAACCTCATTTGGAAAAAATGACAGCAATTGAAGAAACAGAATATTGATGAAATTGAAAAATGTAACATCAACCTTTGTCACTGTTTCTAAAAGTTTATCACTTATCTGAATCAGAAGCAGATGAAGATGGTAAAGAGTTTAAAGATCACACTGCGCTCTCTCAAATCTAGGGCTCCAGTTTTTGAGGTAAGATCCAGTGGATTGATGCAAGTCAGTGGCAAGGGGTTAGTCTCCATCACTCTCTACAGGGCTTTGTGGGCATGAAGACTCTAGAACAAAATGACTGCAGATGAGAGCAGCACTCATCACTCACCTGCAAAGCTTGAGGGGTAATCCTGGACTTCCACTATGAAAATGTTCATATGGAAACAACAGAAAAGTGAAAAGTAAGGATGTGAAAAAAGACCAAACCTGGCCAGAAATGCTTGTTTCACACAAGAGATGAATACCATGAACTACATGCATTCAAGCATGGATGCCGAGGTAGGCCAGACATGGCAATGGCCCTGTCTGTGAGCACGTGCAAGGGAAAACATGCCAGAGCAAGAATTTGGTTGTATGTTTTTTTCCTGAGATTGTTGGGAGAATGCCCACCCTAAGCTCCTATGGAATATTATTTTGGTTTTATCTTCATCTTGTGTTGTAACTTTTCCTAAAAAGGACTTCAACATTATTTGTCATTTTTGTGGCTTTTATTTGTGCTGTAAATGGCTTACTTTCATTCTCCTTCCTTTTTAACCAGGAATGTTAGAATTGGTTTTCAAAGTCTGCTTAGCAAGTATCACTAACAATAAATTTCTCTGAGATCAATAGGTCTAATTAGCTAATCACTGAATTGATTCATATCAAGGAAAAATTCACTTTTACCTAAGATGCATTTGAGTGGTAGAACTCCTCTCTACTGGGGTATCTACAGGAACACAAGTTAATGGAGGCAACAATGAGCTCATTACTTAGCAGGTAGTCCCTCTTCAAGTCTCTTACTTCATTGTTCTTGGTTAAATATATGAGCACAGCACCGAAAACCAGTTTTTGCTACCATTCAGTACAGATAATTCACCTATACATTTATCTCCTTACAAAGTAGAACAGTGGAGAACAATATAGTGAGACACATGATCATACTTAAAGAGCTTTGAAAAAAAACGAGAAGGTGTAATGGATAAATGATTGAATACTACATTTGAAACTAATGATGTACTATATGTTGGTTAATTGAATTTAAATAAAAACTTTTTTTTTAAAGAAATAAACAAGAAAATTCTGGGGGTAATTTTTTAAAGTCCTCTAGATTCTGATGCCAAATAACTAAAAGTTAAAGTAATTGCAGTGAATGCATTATAAGCTATTTTTTTTAAGATTTTATTTATTTATCGGGGCGGGGGGGGCAGCGAGCACAGGCAGACAGAATGGCAGGCAGAGGGAGAAGCAGGCTCCCTGTTGAGCAAGAATCCTGATGTGGGACTCGATCCCAGGACGCTGGGATCATGACCTGAGCTGAAGGCAGCTGCTTAACCAACTGAGCCACCCAGGCGTCCCGCATTATAAGCCATTTTTATTTGTAGTCTTCTAAAATGTCTATCCCTAGAAAGTTAATCTTGGTTATACTGTGTTACAGAGAAAAACAGCCTGTAAGGTCCAGCTGTTGGATTTTAAGTTAGGATTCTTACCTATAAAATGAGAGTCAGTAAGATTATTATTATTATTTTTTTTTTACTAAATTTGAAAATAACCTTTTCTCTTTTTAAAGACAATTTTTGAAGTCTGAATTAGACTGTTCAAAAGCCATTTTAAGGATCAGCCTAGGGGTGCGTGAGTGGCTCAGTCAGTTAAGCACCCACTGATTCCAGCTCAGTCATGATCTCAGAGTCCTGAGAGAAAGTCGAGCTCTGCAAGGGGTATGGAGCCTGCTTAAGATTTTGTCTCCCTCTTTCCTCTTTCCCCACCCTTCCCCCACACAAGTGCTCTCTATTAAAAAGAAAAAAAAGAAAGCAAGCAAGCTCAGCATCAGCTACAGACATCAGTTTCATCTGGGATGAGACTCTGAGATTTCAGACACTGTGGTGTGGCCAAATGGAGCCCTCATTCTGGGTAGGCCTTCCAAACTTCTGCTATTTCCTTTGGGAACAGCTTTCTGATAGAATATGATTAGTAGCGGCACCTGAGTGACTCAGTGGGTTAGGCCTTTGCCTTTGGCTCAGGTCATAATCTCAGGGTCTTGGGATCGAGCCCCACATCAGGCTCTCTGCTCAGTTGAGAGCCTGCTTCTCTCTCTCTTACTCTCTCTCTCTCTGCCTGCCTCCCTGCCTATTTGTGATCTCTCTCTGTCAAATAGATAAATAAAATCTTTTAAGAAAAGAATATGATTAGTAATGATGGTTGTGCTGTGTTTAGATCATCTCATTCATTGTCACCCATTGTCATTCCCTTCATTTTGAGTAACACATTTCTCCATATGATGTACAAGAATGTATTTGAAATCCATGCCAGATCATACTGATAGTCAATGGGTTCCAAGGGTCAAAGCTACTTATTCTTATCCATTTTGTGCAAAATGTGGCCTTAATCTTCATTTTTACCTTTGTATTAATGCACTATAGTACATTAATAGGGGAGTTGTTCAAAATGTTTGCTTTTTCTCAATACTTCTACAGACTCAAAATCAAAATTGATATATTAAAAAAAAGTGAGTGGAGTAAAGACAGCAGGGGTGTTGGTTTATTTAGATTTTCACTTTCATCGGGGGGGAGGTGTAGGGATTGAAAAAAAACTGACTTAAGGATGAGGTGAGATTTTCGTTTTGTATTTGGTCAGAACAGGAAAAAATAAGTTAAAAATATTATTTTTTAAGGTATAATGTTTCAAAAATATTCAAGTTTCTCACTAACACTGTGTCTTTACCACTAAATAACTATAAATGGTCAAATGGGACACTGTTTGCTTTTAAGCAACATTATATCATTTGCCTTTAAGAACACTATTAAAATGTTATATTTGTGTTCTTCACATCCTTACCAAGCAAAGGTATCCTACGATTTCAGCACACTACATAGAAGATCAGTTATTATCATTATTTGACATCTGTTAATTATACTAGAGAAAAATGTTTTAAACCAGTATTTATAAATTACCACATAACTAACACTAATTAACACTAACCCCTGTGACATTTGAATAAAATCGTTACTCAGAAGAAGTTAACATTTAATAATGTTTATGGAGGTATGGGAACCTACATATTTTAAATCACTTTTTGCCTTGCTTCCTAAAACTAGAAAAATGATTTTGCTAATTATATTTTGTATGTTATTTTACCAAGATATTACTAATTTCTACCTATAAAAATGTACTATGGGAACACTGTTTTACATAATAATCTTATATCCATTAAACTAATTTTTTCCAGTAAAAAATAAAAAAACTACTGTTTAGATATTTTCAATAATTCTGAGAGAAAGTAATTTCCAACTTGGAATTCTATAATAAGCCAAGCTATTAGTCAGTTGTGAGGGTAGGATGAAGACATTTTGGAACATATAAGCTCTCAAAACATTTATTATTCAAGCAGCCTTTCTTGGGAAGTTATCAAAGAATATGTTCTAAGAAAAGGAGGGAGCAAACCAAGTACAAGGGAAGTGTAAATCCATCAAGCATCTGATGCAACCAGAAGAGAGATGAAAAAATCCATGGTGATGTTGAAAGCAAACCCAGAGGCTACATGCCCAAAGAACAGCCATGGGGACAGAAGACTCTTGGAGCTATCTTCCAAGAAATGGTGATAATAATGGACAGTTTGATAGGTAAGGATATTTTAAGAGAAGATCTATGCTTCTGGAGGACAGTCTGTGAATAAATAAGAAGAAAAACAGCAAAAAAAAAAAAAAAAAAAAGATTGTTGGAGTGTTTTTCTAGAACACTAGAAAAATATTACAAATATTATTATGTGGAATCCAAAACCAAAATTTTTTAAAAATGACTCTTAAAAACAGAGAACAAACTGGTGGTTTCTAGAGGGGAGGGGCAAAATAGATAAAGTGATTAAGATGTACAAACTTACAGTCATAAAATAAATGAATTCCAGAGAAGAAAAATACAGCTTAGGGATACTACTGTAATAATGTATGGTGACTATACTTACGTGGTGAACACTGAGTAGCATATAGAAATGTCAAATTGCTATGTTGTACATGTGAAACCAATATAATATTCTATTAACATATCATACTTCAATTTAAAAAAATTTTTAGCTCCAAGAGAAACCAAAGTTATACAAAATAAGAAATGTAATCATAATACATTATGTGATTATGTGACTTAGCTGAGGATACATTTTACATGAGAGTAGTCATATATGCAATGAGTACTGAGCTATTATTATATTATATAAATATATGAAAGGAATGGGGGAGAAGAAGTTGTGTGAATGCATATATACTTACATGTGTAACACCTGAGGTGTCCTAGTTTCTATTTGAGAGGAAGCTAGGAGGGATACATCCTCTCCGTAAATGGGAAGTCAATAGCAAATACCTAACACTTCAAAAACCAAACTCTCAGTATACTTAGGTTCTTTAGAAATATGGAGGGAAACTCTAAAGGAAATAGTTAAGAAAGTTGAAACGGTAATGGAGGGAGTAGCAAGATGGCAGAGGAGTAGGAGACTTAAATATCAGGTTCCAGGAGTTAAGCTAGATAGCTATCAAACCATTCTGAACACCTACAAAATCAACAGGAGATCAAAGAGAAGAAGAACAGCAATTCTAGGAACAGAAAAGCGACCACTTTCTGGAAGGTAGGATATGCGGAGAAGTGAATCCGAGGCGATATATGGGAAGATAGACCTTGAGGGGAGGGACTGGCCCCCAGCAAGTGGTAGAGTGAGGGACATCACTCCAAAGGCTAACCCTTGTGGGAACAAGGTGGTCTCAGGACCTGCAGGGTCACAAAAATACCAAGGGTGTCTGAGGGTGACAGAGCTGCCAAGTGTCAGAGTGGGGAAGCCGGCTGCAGAGAGGGGGCTGAGCAGTGGGCTCTCAGCTTAGGGTAACCTTATACTGTAATGTGAGGCACAGTTGGGCCACTGCTCTTTGAGCAGGGACCCTGCAAAGTGGCAGGTCCAGGGAGACTCTGGGAGGAGTGGCACAGGAGCATGCTGCAGGAATTGGCTGGGTTGGGAGATTCCAAACAGGGCACCAGAGAAAGAAATGCTTGGTCACAGGATGGGTGAGCATGGAGTGCGGCCAGAGACCAGGGAGACAGGAGCGATTCACCGCTTTTCTCTGAGGGCACACTGAGGAGTGGGGCCCTGAGCTCTCAGCTCCTCCGGGCCAGAGGCAGGGAGGCTGCCATCTTCATTTTCCTCCTCCAAAGCGGTACAGAAAGCATTCAGAGAATAAAAGATACTGAGAGTGAACCTGAGCAGATTCATTCTCCAAACCAGGCCACTTAGCCTGGCCCCTGGCAAGTGTGGTGCAATTCCACCTCCAGCAAAGATATTTATGAATCAGTACAATAGGCCCCTCCCCTAGAAGATCAACAAGAACATCTAGCCAAGACCAAGTTCACCAATCAATGAAAACTGCAGTACTTCAGAACTACAGGAATATAGTACATAGAATTAATGGCTTTTTTCCCATGATTTTTTAATCTTTCAAAGTTAATTTTTTTTAATTTTTTTTTCTTATTCTATTTCTTTATTTTTCCTCTTTCTTATTTTAACATTTTCAACTATTTTATCTTATCAATACCTTTTTAAAATTTTCATAATTATAGTCATATTCTATCACTTCATTGTATTTGACCTCATTTTTTATACACATGTAGGTTTTACTTTCTTTAAAATTTTGGGCTACAGTTTCTTCTAATAGATAAAAATATACCCTAAATCTAGTGTATGACTTTGTTCTAGTCTCCACCCTCTTCATATTCTTTTTCAACCAACTTCTTATTTATCAATAACTTTTTTAGAACCTATTTTCTAAAATTTTCATCTTTACAGTCATATTCCATCCCTTCATCATGTTTACCCTTATTTTTGTGTATATATATATATATGTTTTTCTTTCTTTAAAATTTTGGGAGGCAGTTTCTTCTAACAGACCAAAACACACCCAAAATCAAGCATGTGGCTCTGTTCTATTCACCAGTATAACACACACACACACACACACACACACACACACACACACACACTTTTTTTTTTCCTCCTTTCTTCTCTACCCAGTTTTGGGTCCCTTCTGATTTGGTTAGTGTATATTTTTCTGGGGCTAGGGTAACCCTTTTAGTATTTTGTTCTCTCATTCAGCTATTTTTTTTTCCATTTTTAAGGTCTTATTGGTCACCTGAGAGTAAAGGAGTTTATCAGCTCTTTCCTGAGAACAGCTTTTCCAGAGAGGGGGCGAAGGGGTGCACAAAATGGCACCGAGTTCCTGGCCTGAGGAGCAGGCCAAGGAAGTGAGAGGCAGACAAAGCGGGGAGACGGGGCACACGGAAGACACAGGGCAGCTCCCGGACAGTCTCAGCAAGCTGGAGGCAGGCCCCAGGGACTGAGGTGCTCAGCTCCAGGCCTCAGTGAGGGAGAGACATCATAGGCATCATTCATCTATTCTTATCTGGATAAAGTGACAAGGCAAAAAAACTCACGACAAAAAAAAAAAAAAAAAAAAAAAAAAAGAGAGAGAGAGACCAAGAGGCAGTACTGATAGCTAGGGACTAATCAATACAGACATTGGTAATATGTCAGAACTAGAGTTTAGAATGACAACTATCAAGGTGCTAGCTGGACTGGAAAATAATCTAACCAAGTTGATATCAAAAAAGCTATTAATGAGGTGTAATAAAAAATGGAAGCTCTTAGTGGTAGGATAACTGAGGCAGAAGAGAGAATTAGTGATATAGAAGACCAAATGATGGAGAACAAAAAGGCTGAGAGAAAGAAAGATAAGCATGAGAGAGAGAAAGAGAGAACCACGAGGGGAGAATTCAAGAGGTAAGTCATACCATAAGACAAAACAATATTAGAATAATTGGGCTCCCAGAAGAAGAAAGAGAGAGGGGGAGAAGGTATATTGGAGTAAATTCTAATAGAGAATTTCCCTAATTTGGCAAAGGAAACAAGCATCAAAATCCAGGAGGCACAGAGAACCCCCCTCAAAATCAATAAAAATAGGTTCACATCCCATCATCTAATAATAAAACTTGTGGGTCTCGGTGACAAAGAGAAAATCCTGAAAGCAGCATGGGACAATAGGTCTATAACATACAATGATAGAAATATTAGATTGGCAGCAGACCTATCTACACAGACCTGGCAAGACAGAAAGGACTGGCATGATATATTCAGAGCACTAAATGAGAAAAATATGCAGCCAGGCTGGATATAATATTGAAAATATAAGGAGAGATAAAAGCTTCCGGGACAAATAAAAATTAAAAGAATTTGCAAACATCAAACCAGCCCTACAGGAAATACTGAAAGGGGTTCTCTAAGCAAAGAGAGATCCTAAAAGTAGTAGACCAGCAAGGAACAGAGACGATATACAGTAACTGTCACCTTACAGGCAATACAATGGCACTAAATTCATATCTCTCAATAGTTACCCTGAATGTAAATGGGCTAACTGCCCCCAATCAAAAGACACAGGGTATTAGAATGGATAAAAAAACAAGACCCATTGATATATAGTCTACAAGAAACTCATTTTAGACCCAAAGACTCCTCCAGATATAAAGTGAGGGGGTGGAAAACAATTTACCATGCTAACAGACATCAAAATAAAATTGGGTGGCAATCCTTATATCAGATCAATTAGATTTTAAACCAAAGACTATAATAAGAGATGAGGAAAAACCCTATATCATACTTAAAGGGTCTGTCCAACAAGAAGAGCTAACAATTTTAAATATCTATGCCCCTAACAAGGGAGCAGCCAATTTTATAAACCAATTCATTACAAAATCAAAGAGACACATCAACTATAATACAATAATACTAGGGGACTTTAACATCCCCCTCACTGAACTGGACAGATCAGCTAAGCAAAAGATCAACAAGGAAATAAAGGCTTTAAAATAACACACTGGACCAGATGAACATCACAGATATATTCAGAACATTCCATCCCAAAGCAACAGAATACACATTCTTCTCTAGTGCACATGGAACATTCTTCAGAAGAGATCACATCCTAGGTCACAAATCAGGTCTCAACCAGTACCAAAAGACTGGGATCATTCCTTGCATAGTTGTGGACCACAATACTCTGAAGCTAGAACTCAATCTCAAGAGGAAAGTTGGAAAGAACTCAAATGCATGGAGGCTAAAGAGAACCCTACTAAATAATGAATGGGTCAACTAGGAAATTATGGAAGAATTTTAAAAATTTATGGAAACAAATGCAAATGAAAACACAACTGTTCAAAATCTTTGGGACACAGCAAAGGCAGTCCCGTGAGGAAACTACATAACAATACAAATATTTCTCAAGAAACAAGAAAGGTCTCGAGTACACAACCTAAGCCTATACCTACAAAAGCTGGAGAAAGAACAGCAAAGAAACCCCTAACCCAGCAGGAGAAGAAAAATAATAAATATCAGAGCAGAAACCAATGAAATAGGAACCAAAGGAACAGTAAAACAAATCAATAAAACTATAAGCTTGTTCTTTGAAAGAATTAATAATATTGATAAACCCCTGGTCAGACTTATCAAAATCAAAAGAGAAAGGACCCAAATTAATAAAACCATGAATTAAAAAGGAGAGATCATGACCAATAACAAAGAAACATAAACAACTAAAAGAACATATTATGAGCAATGGTATGCCAGCAAATTTGACAACCTGAAATTTGACAAATTTGACAACCAAGAAATGGATGCATTCCTAGAGATGTATAAACCATGAAAACTGAACCAGGAAGACATGGAAAACCTGAACAGACCCATAACCAGTAAGGAGATTGAAGCAGTCATTTAAAAATCTCCCAACAAACAAGATCCCAGGGCCAGAAGTTTTCCCAAGGGAATTCTACCAAACATCTAAAGAAATAATACTTATTCTCCTGAAAAAAATAGAAATGGAAAGAAAACTTCTGAACTCATTTTACGAGGCCAGCATTACCTTGATCCCAAAACCAGGCAAAGACCCCATCAGAAAGGAGAATTACAGAACAATTCATTGACGAACATGGATGCAAAAATTCTGAACAAAATACTAGCCAATAGGATCCAACAGTACATTAAATGGATATTCACTATGACCAAGTAGAATTTATTCCTGGGCTGCAAGGTTGGTTCAACATCCTCAAATCAATCAATGTGATACAATACATTAATAAAAGAAAGAACAAGAACCATATGATACTCTCAACAGATGCTGAAAAACATTTGACAAAGTATAGCATCCTTTCCTGATCAAAATTCTGCAAAGTGTAGGGATAGAGGATAGCATACTTCAATATCATCAAAGCCATCTATGAAAAACCCACAGCCAATATCATTCTCAATGGGGAAAAACTGAGCTTTTCCCCTAAAGTCAGGAACATGGCAAGGCTGTCCACTATCAGCACTGCTGTTCAATGCAGTACTAGAAGTCCTAGCCTCAGCAATCAGACAAGAAAAAGAAATAAAAGCCATCCAAATCAGCAAAGAAGAAATCAAACTCTCACTCTTTACAGATGATATGATACTTTAATTGGAAAACCCAAAAGACTCCACTCCAAAACTGCCAGAACTCATACAGGAATTCAATTAAATGTCAGGATATAAAACCAATGCACAGAAATCAGTTGCATTTCTATACACCAACAGCAAGACAGAAGAAAGAGAAATTAAGGAGTCACTCCTATTTACACTTGCACCCAAAACCGTAAGATATCTAGGAATAAACCTAACCAAAGAGGCAAAGAATCTATACTTAGAAAACTATAAAGTACTCATGAAAGAAACTGAGGAAGACACAATGAAATGCAAAAATGTTCCATGCTCATGGATTGGAAGAACAAATATTGTGAAAATGTCTATGCTACCTAAACCAATCTATATATTTAATGCAATCCCTCTCAAAATACTAACAATTTTTTTTTCAAAGAAATGGAACAAATAATCCTAAAATTTATATGGAACCAGAAAAGACCCCAAATAGCCAAAGGAATATTGAAAATGAAAACCAGAGTTGGTGGCATCACAATTCCAGACTTCAAGCTCTATTACAACGCTGTAATCATTAAGATAGTATGGTACAGACAAATAAATCAATGGAACAGAACTGAGAGCCCAGAAATGGACCCTTAACTCTATGGTCAACTAATCTTCGACAAAGCAGGAAAGAATGTCCAATGGAAAAAAGACCGTCTCTTCAACAAATGATGTTCGGAAAATTGGACAACCACATGCAGAAAAATGAAACTGGACCATTTCCTTACACCATACACAAAAATACACTCAAAATGGAGCAAAGGCCTCAATGTGAGACAGGAATCCATCAAAATCCTTGAAGAGAACACAAGCAGAAACCTCTTCCACCTCAGCCACAGCAACTTCTTCCTAGAAACATCACCAAAGGCAAGGGAAGCGAGGGCAAAAATGAACTATTGGGACTTCATCAGGATCAAAAGCTTTTGCACTGTAAAGGAAACAGTCAACAAAACCAAAAGACAACTGACAGAATGGGAGAAGATATTTGCAAATGACATATCAGATAAAGGCCTCGTATAAAATCTATAATGTACTTGTCAAAGTCAAAACCCGAAGAACAAATAATCCAATCAAGAAATGGGCAGAAAACATGAATAGATATTTCTGTAAAGAAGACATCCAAGTGGCCAATAGACACATGAAAATGTGCTCCACATCACTTGGCATCAGGGAAATACAAATCAAAACCACAATGAGATACCACCTCACACCAGTCAGAATGGCTAAAATTAACAAGTCAGGAAACAACAGACCTTGACATGGAGGTGGAGAAATGGGACCCCTCCTACACGTCGGTGGGAATGGAAGCTAGTGCAGCCATTCTGGAAAACAGTGTGGAGGTTCCTCAAAAAGTTGAAAATAGAGCTACCCTATGACCCAGCAATTGCACTACTGGGTATTTACCCTAAAAATATGGACGTAGTGATCCGAAGGGGCATGTTGCATGTGAATGTTTATAGCAGCTATGTCCACAAGAGCCAAACTATGGAAAGAAACTAGATGTCCATCAACAGATGAATGGATAAAGAAGATGTGGTATATATACAATGGGATACTATGCAGCCATCAAAAACAAAAAACAAAAACCCTGGAAATCCTGCCACATTTTACAACAATGTGGATGGAACTAGAGGGTATTATGCTAAGCAAAATAAGTCAATCAAAGAAAGACAATTATCATATGATATATGAGGAATTTGAGATACAGAGCAGGGGGTCATGGGGGATAGGGAAGGAAAAACTGAAACAAGACAGTCTGGGGAGGGAGACAAACCCTAAAAGACTCTTACTCTCAGGAAACAAACTGAGGATTATGGGGTGTTGGGGGGAAGGGATAGGGTGGCTGGGTTATGGACATTGGAAAGGATATGTGTTATGGTAATTGCTGTGAATTGTGTAAGACCAATGATTCACAGACCTGTACCCCTGAAGCAAATAATACATCATGTGTTTAAAAAAAAAAAAAAAAAAAAAAAAAGAAAGAAAAGAAGAGAAAGAAAAAAGAAAGTTGAAATGGTTGCCTATGGGAAGCAGAAATCAGGTGAGTCATGCTATATTTTTAAAATAAATATTGTGAAGCCATCTGACTCTGAAAATGTATAGAACTTAAATAAAAATGTAATTTTTATCAGAGAAATGTAGAAGTATACCTATATAGTACCTATATAGTCAGAATTCACTTAATTCTAGCTGTTATTCAGTATTCAAATCTTTACAAGGAAAGAGAAATCTTTTTTTTTTTTTAAGATTTTATTTTATTTGTCAGAGAGAGAACACAGGCACAAGCAAGGGGAGTGGCAGGTAGGGGGAGAAGCAGTCTCCCTGCTGAGCAAGAAGCCGGATGCAGGACTCAATCCCAGGAGTATGGGATCATGACTGAGCCAAAGGCAGACACTTAACCAACTGAGAAACTCAGACATCCCAGGAAAGAGAAATACTAAAACACAGCCTCAAAATATCATGAATAAAAGTCTTTAAAAAGTTTTATCTAACTTCTGAGGGTGATCAGTGACTCCTTTCAGATTCTGACATAAATTAAGATCTCTCTACAAGAAAAGTGAGCTCAAGACTCCACAGAGTTCAGACTTCCTGAATTCATCCGTAGAGATCTTCTGGATATCCACATATCACAATTGAAGAACCCTTATTTTGGAGAAAATAATAAATATACAGAAAAAATGTCAAAGCCTTGAAATGGGCCGCATGAAAAGGGTTTCTTTACTCACCTGAGTAGCGTTCATAAAAGCAGCTTTGATCACAGGCAAAGGGTGGGCCATTGCACGGTCCACACGGGTCTCCTATTCCAAGTGGATTTCAAATAATGCTGGGCTTCAGACCTCTGAGATTATTTCCTGCTCTCAGTGGTTTTAAGACTAGAGGACAGTGTTTTTCTTGTGTGTTAAATAGATCTCTTTGTTTCAAAACTAAAAGAAAGCATTCTTGGGAGATTTGATTGCACAGGGTCTCCACATATTTCCTGTCTATTAGCAAAGCTTTGCTTAGTTGGAAAATGTAGGGCCACAGTTTCATCTTCTGGACCCAATTTGGCCATAAAAGATTAAAGAAACCAAAACCAGATTCTTTTCACATTAAAAATGATGAAGGCCCCATGGAATTTGGTATATGAATGTTTGCACTTAGCATAGAAAGTCTTCAAAACACTACTGAGGCAAACCAGAATTGGCCAGGGAAGCATATTTTCCAGATTTCAAGTCATTTGGAGGGGTCCATTTTAGGGTTTTTGAGACGTATTATAGAAGACATGCGCAGAAACGAAACAAAAAACTAAAGAGCTAAACGAAGAAGCCTCAGGTAAAGTCTTAGTTTGTAGGGGCTTTGAACCAGTGAGTTTTCACAACTTGTACGATGACTGTCTGTTGAGTAAGACTTCCACCAATCCCTCTGTTCAGTAATCTGTGATTCACATGCAGCTGTCAAATTACAAGGGTGCCAAATAGCATTAGCTACAAAATGCAGAAGAAAATGTAAGTTGCTCTTTTCTTCATGTTGGCAGGCCTCCTACCCAAAAGAAATTAGTAAGATTTTGTCAGATGTTCACACAAAAGAAAAGACACTTTTTTATTTTTCGGCCTTTTTAGAGCCGGTCAATTGCAAAGCTATCCTCTCCCCAACCCCTCGTAAAAGCTGCCTCAGCGAGTACTTACTTATTTTCCATATTTGGGCCTTTGTTCAATTGATTTCACCAAAGCCCTCTCAGTTTCTTTGCTCTTTCCAAAAAAGGCCCTCGTGAACAGGAAAATTTAATACAATTAGTTTTCGCTATCAGTTATGGGGCTTGCCTTATATGTTTTCCACATGAAATGAAAATAAACAAAGACTCTAAAAGAGACTTTTAAAATGAGAATTAAGAATAAAATTTGAAAAAAAAAAAAGATATATTAATCACATGCAACAAATCCTACAAATACGATGAAAGACAGCAAGTATCCAGCACTTAGGAGCGGATACCTCTAATGGCACTTGAGAAGAGAGGACTTTAAGAGGCCCATTCCCTGTAATCACTTCGGAATTAGGAGTCTCTACCCAAATGTGCCATCGCCCTAGCCCACCTCACCAGGCCACTTGGCCTTAATCGAAGGCAAACTAGAAGTGCATTTTTAATTCTATCCATTTCTTTTCTTTCCTTTTTTTTCTACTGACCTACCTCACTACCTAGAACAGGACAATTTGCAAAGCGATGTTTAACAATACCTTTTAAATAGTGAGGAATGGCAATTAGACAAGTAGATGAAATCTTTCACTAACTCAGAAGCTCTCTTTGTGGCCCTGCAGAAGGCAGTATATTACAGGGGTGCCTGGGTTGTTCAGTGGGTTAAGCCTCTGCCTTCAGGTCAGGTCAAGGTCTCAGGGTCCTGGGATCGAGGCTGGGATCAAGGCCCGCATCAGGCTTTCTGCTCAGCAGGGAGCCTGCTTCCCCCTTTCCTTCTGCCTGCTTCTCTGCCTGCTTGTGATCTATCTCTCTCTGTCAAGTAAATAAATAAAATCTTTAAAAAGGGAAAAAGAAGAAGTTCTCTTTGCATTCCTAACATTAACACTCCCTAACCACCCAAGTTTCCCCCTGCTTGTCTTATTCACGGGGCTGCTAACTGGAAGATAGATGGGCCTATCATACCTTAGAGTTAGAGCTCTCTCCTGGATGGCATGACCAAATATATGAATCTACTTTAGCTATGTAACCCCAGTGCTCCAAAGTCTTTCCTAATTCCTCTTTACTTCAAATATTTAAGAGACCGCTTTGTGCCTTTTGGACCCATATACAAACACCTACAATGAGTCGAGAACCCTGTTTTTACATTTTCTTGTCTTTCAGAATCTTTTCGACTGCCCTCCAAGGGCACAGCTAAAGCTCTCGGTTGCCTACACTAAACCCTGATTACATCTGAATAACTTGCTTCCTCCAAAAAGCCAAAGGCTTCACCATGTTCTTCTACCACAAGACCTCTCCCTTTTTTTCAACTGGTAGGACTAGTTCTGAGATGCAGTTTTGGCCACTCACTCACCAAGGGAGGTCCACTGGGAGTCATGTGGGAAAGATGTGCGCCTAAAAAGACAAGCAGAAAGAAGGAAAAAAAGACCCATACTTTCTCAGGGAACGTTGTAATGTCTGGAGGTGATACTGAGGATTATTGTCACTTCTCATGACCAACTCAAAGATAAAGCCAACCTTTAGTGGGTGGTAGGGACGAGGGGGTCACGCAGAAGCAAAGACAGTGTAACAGATTATGCCTGAAACCTGCCTAACCTCAAAACATCCTGCAATTTGAATTAATGGATCCCTTACTGTTCAAGAAACCACCGACCTCGTTGGTTTCTGATCCTTTCCACAGATTGCAGCCTAACATATACAGAGGGTAAATCCAGAGGACCTTCACCAAGTGACCATTTCTTTTTTTTTTTTTTAAGATTTTTAAAAAATTTATTTGACAGAGACAGAGCAAGAGAGCACAAGCAGGGGGAACAGCAAAGCCAGAGGGAAAAGCAGGCTCCCCACTGAGCCGAGAGCCCTATGGGGGCTCGATCCCAGGACCCTGGCATTAGGACTTGAGCCAAAGGCAGATGCTTAACCAACTGAGTTACCCAGGTGCCCCAAGTATATTCCTTTTGGTCTCTACTCTTTTCTTTGCTAATATTCTCACAACTCCCACTCTCAGGTTATAATAAATAGTTAAATAAATCAAAGAGAGAAACATCCATAGGCCAGAACACTCATAAAATTCCCCTTAATATCATTTAAAATAGGCCACGTTTCCTGAAAAGATCTCAAGATATACCTTTGGGAAAAGTTTGGAAACTAAGTTCTAATAATTGCTGATAATACAGAGTAGCATGGGGGCAGAATGAACTTGTGGGCAGTAACCCAAAAACCATTTGATCTTGGGGGTTTAAAGAAAAAAGTGACAACTAATTCCTAAATAAACAAAGTGCTCTGCAGAAGTCATAGAAATAAGGATAATGTAGGGAGGTATAAACTGGGGTCAGACAGGGCGAGGGGAAGCAAGTGTAACATAAGACAAGTTCTTCTCAGCCAAGAGAACTTCATATACTTTGCTTAAAATATTTCACTTCTAAATAAATCATATCTTAAAATTACCAATGGATGTGGGCAAATAACAAATTCATCACTGGTGGTATACCATCAGCATGAAAATCTACAATTCATACTTGTATAAATGGGCCACTGGACATTGGAGAGATGCTTGCAGAGAGCAGGATCTCCTCAACTTACATGGACAACAAGGTTTTATTAAACGAACTCTTAACAGGGAGTAGAGGTCCCATAGTTCCAGTTCCAGTTCCCTAGTAAGGAGGGTAACACTCAACACATTGAGTTAGTAATAGAGGACCGTGATCCAAGGAGCTCCCTGCACTTCCCTACGACATCTGGGTGAACGGCATTCTGCTTTATTTTCCAAACAGAACTGACTCTTCAGATGGAACTCATAGAAAGTGAAAGACTGAGTCTAATGTGGTAAGAAGCTGTTAAAAGATTAGTATTGGCTTTCGGTGGAAAAACAATTATGCTGAATTACATACACATCTGCCACATACTCAGCAAACTATCAGAGAAGCCAGATTTGCCTCATGTTTTACTTCTTGGACCCGTTTCAGTTTTCAAATAGAATACAGCACTCTAGTTATTGCTTACATGCATTTTCTTTAAATAAACTTCGAGCAAACTTAGAAAGCCTGTTATTGTTTCCTAAGGAAACTCTTCCCAACAACTTACCCAGCAGGAAATAAGAGTATTTATGCCCTCAACCTCTGAAAACTGCTTCATAGCTTTCAAAATTTTTTAATGGGCATTCATTTGATTAAGAGCATTCATTCATATGCATTATTTCATTTGATTTAAAAAAAAAACAAACAAACCAACCAACGACTGGCCTAAGCTTCTTACAGCTCTGCTTAGAACAGATCTACAAGAATACAGGGGTATGCATTCATGTTTGCTGTCCTGTTCATTCATTGATTCATTCAATAAGTATTCATTGTCTACAATGTGCCAGGCACTGTTCTAAACACTGGGGATAGAGCAACAGGAAAAAGAAAGGGACAAAATCCCTGTCTATGTGGTACTTACAACCTCAGAAACACGTTGTAACTGTTTTTCGTATTTCCATTGGGCCCATCAATAGCGAATAGCTTAGTTTTTCCATGTTGCATTAGCGAAGGTGATTTAAATAATTACTGGAAAGAGTTAAGACCCCAAATCTAATACACTGAGATAGGTGACTGCTTAACAGCATGGGGAAGGTTTATTAATTCATGAAGGAAAAAAAATTAGTCTCCTTTGATGCATTTCTCAAGTGAGGGAGTGGATTTTCCATTTACCATAAATCCAGAAAAGAACAATGAACATCACAGAACTCCTTATATCCATTTATCACACACAGATTCACTATGTGCAGGACATATTCCATTTGTTTTCACTTGAATACTTACATCAACTCTTAGAGTTGTTAAAATTATATTTTCCAGATTAAAACACACACACACACACACACACACATATCTTGGAGAAATAAAGTACAGAGCCTGAAGCTAAATTTGTTGTGAAGTTTCAGTAAGTTAATAGATATGACATGCTTACAACAGTGTCTGACAAAGACTGTTAGATAAAGATTACATATTACTATTACTTCAACAAATTTAAAGATGAGAAAACTGAGGCCCTGAGGAATAACTGGTCCAAGGTGCGAAGCTGGTTAGTAATCACCTCCCTCCCCAGAGTGACTGAAGAAGGATCCAGGCTGATCTCCCCACCTAGCAGTTGGTCATATCCGGGGCACCATACATACCAAGACATTAGAGAACCACCATTAGGGTGCTATTTTTTGTATCATGTTAGAATGTGTTTGATTTGGGTAACAAATCCAAATAGGTAATTTAACACCAACTAGTCATAAGCCTAGCCACTTGTTATTTTAGAAATGGGGAAAGAGCATTCGGATAATATGGGACATAGGATGCTCCTTTTGGGAGGGAGGAACAAGGTTGCAATGACAGATATTCCTGGATAGAGTGAAGTTCTCCCCCTGGGGAGTCAGCACCAGGCTGAGGCACCCAGAGACTTGGAAACACCAAAGACAAACATGACTGCTCTGTCATTTGCCTGGTGTTTTCACTTCTCTTTAACTTACCACACATATTTCCTGGGCAGGAGGTGAGGGTGAGAGGAAAACCTCACAGCTATGAATCTCCTGATGGTTCTGGCCCATGTTGGTCCACACATACCTGAATCCTATATAGGGAAGGGTCAGTATTGAGGGGACACAGCTGAGGCAGAGGGAGAAAGGAAAAGAAGCGGGAGTCCTCTCCTCAAGAGGTAAACCCATCCTTATCTAGGTCAATTCAGGTAAGTAATCTAAAAAAATTTACTCTTCCCACTCTTCCCACCCTTGTACTTTGCCCCCCTGCAGACTTTTGTCCAGACTGCTGATCCTGTTATGCGTTCCATTCTCCCAGGTTCTTTAGTTACTAAAACATTTACCCAGTGTGGTGGAGTTGTGGTTAGTTAGCACTGTTACTTCTTTAGACTGATTGCTGGATAACATAAAGGAGGTTTTTAGGGAAGCGTTGTAGTCTAAAAGCATCTCTTTCAAGGCTTGGTGAGAAGCTTTTCACAGCATGCTCCAAGAACAAGCATGCCTACACTCACAGAAGCCTCTGCTAGAACTGTCCCTTCCATAAGGTCATGGAGGTGAATGTTCTTTTTTAGCTATAGCTGGTTCTGATGGTTACAGATGGAAATGATGATAAACCAAACAGAGTTCTGCACCAGAGGGGATGTTCAAGCTGTCAGCTGGCCTCCTGGAGATCACTCTAGATTGGGGGTCAAAGTTCGACCTTTTCTACATATTGTAGAACAAAGTTCTACCTACTGTCCCTTTGTAACTTCAGTCTCTCATCCTCACATTGCAGACTCAGACCCTCTCTTACTTCTGGTGCCGGCAAGCTCTCTGTGATATCCCCCTAAGAGCTGCATGCTAGAGGAGCTCCAGCTTTAGTTACAAACCCCAAAGGGCCCTAGGAAGCCAAGGATGTGCGTCAAGCATCTCTGACCTGCAGTATTATTCATCAAGGACCTGCTTGTGACTGCAATCCTTACAGTTTTAGAAAGGAATCTCACTAAGAGCCAGAGAGAATCATCTGGTGTCACATGGGATAGATTTATCGGTAAAAAAGCTAATGAGGAGAGAATTATTAAATCTTCTTGGCCTGTTATTTAAAAGATGCAAAAGTATTAGGCATCCTCCAAATGTTAAAAACATATAAAAAGTTTAAAAGACTCCATTGCCCTCTGCCTTGAAAGTATACCCATGAGTCCAGGGAAACTTTTGAACCCTTGAGAAGACAAGATCTGGCTAAAAATCCTCTGGGGATACGAGGTGACAGATGCCCAAGACCCCCTCAAGAACCATTTTCCTCCAACAGCCAGAAGTCTCAGAATAGCAGAGCTGTGCAGGGTAACCTTGGCAAAGACGCGCAATGCACATTGGACAATGAGTTCAAGAGGAGGTCAAGAGCCATGCAGTGCACACCACCCAATTACAGTCTATTTGTGGAAAGCATAATGTGTATTTTTGTTAAAGGACGACTATAGGCTGAGGAGAATCGAGTTGGCAGTCTTGGTGTTTAAAGGATCCATGACACCCTACAAAGTATTTATAGAAGGAAAATCTTACAAATAAGTATTTGACTCAGAAGGAGATGGGCTGAGATGACAGATGAAAATGAACTCTGTGTAGCTCTGAGTTAGGTCAGAGTCCCCAAGGTGACAGAGAAGTCACACAGCTTCTGCAAATGGACAAGCCCTGAAAAACGAGCCCCTGCTCAAGCAATTCATTTACTTTCCAGTCGACCACAAACTTACCCAGTAAGCCATGAAATTGTGTCTGGAGGCAAACTGCAGCCAGGCCCAGGAAGACAATCTATCACTTTCTGGAAAGGCTCTTAAAAAATAAAAATAGGAAAAATATTCCATGAAAAAGCAGACACTTCATTGTGTGGTGAGTCTCATTAGACTAAGAAAATAGCACCACTTAACTTTCTATTTACAGGACAAGTATTGAAATAAGGATTATCTAAAAGGACCTCCAAAAACATTAGTTAAAAGACTCTTCTCTCCGATGGAGTTGATGGCTTTGTGTAGCAAGGGGGCTAGTTGCTGGAAGTGACCAGTGCCTTGAGCAGTGGTTTCCATGCCTTCTAGGCAGGAATTATACCTAATCAGAGAATTACCTCTGCTTCCTGAGAGCATCTAATCCAGAATAAAACCCTACTTCCTTCAACCCTCATCAAAGTCATCTACCACAAGTGCAAATCCTGCAATAAGTCTTTCTAACTCCTCCTTACTGAGATAACCCACAATTCCTTGAGGAGTGAGGTTGCCATCACAGGAACAAGTTGATAAGCCCAAACTTTCTTCTGCCACAGGTGGATTCCTGGTGGTCTGTCACAGAAAGGCATTGTCAATGTAACAATAGACCAAAGTGCCAGTATGATCTCCCAGTTCAAACAAAGGCAGGCAGCTCCCTTGCCTGTGTACACACATCACAAAAAAAGTTATCTAATGTGAGAAACTCCATCAAATTTCTCTCTTTCAAGATTCAATCCTAATCATTCTCTAAAACAGGATCCAAAGCCATTACTCAATACATATGTGTAGGCTCTTCCCCTGTATCAATCCCTAAGGAGGATTCTAGGCCATTTTTCTACTCTCCTTATCCCACACTCTCAAGTAGGAATGATGTTGACTGGCTTGATGAGCTCTGGGCTGTTCATCATACAGAATCTGGAGAGTGGGAGAGCCAATAGCAATTGAAAGATACATGGAAGGTGACATCAACATTACATGAGAGTTAACTCAGGGTAGATGAGGGAGGGAAGAGGGAGTCTGCATCAACTGGGTTGGGAGGAGCCAATTTTGGAGATAAGTCTGTAGTGAGAAAAGAGAAGACTTTGAACCAGCTGCAGTACAGTAGTAAAGAACTTGGATGTGAATAAGATGAAGAAAAAGAAGTTCCAAGAAGTTACCCTGTGCTTTATGAAAGTACCACAAATTCCTCAACCCTCATTTTCCTGTTTGTTTTCTTCAAACGAAACCAAAACAACTTAATCTTTTGGAGAGATAGCAGGAAAGAATTCAGTTTCTTTTTATTATGTGTTGTTGTTGTTCCTAGTCTGTTCTTTTATGCCCTCCTCCCATGACTGTGCCATCTGACAGTGGAGCATTATACAAGTTATATTTAGAACTCAGATTGAGCATGCTTGGAAAGATGGTGGAGGAGCAGCTGACTGAGATGACATCAGGTTACAGCAGTTCAGCTAGCTAGGTATCAAACCATTCCAAACACCTACAAACTCAACAGGAGATAGAGAGAAGAAGAGCAGCAATTCTAGGAATAGAAAATCAACCATTTTCTGAAAGGACATGTGGAGAAGTGAATCTGAAGCGACAGGAAGACAGACCATGGAGGGAGGGGCTAGCTCCTGGCAATTGGCAGAGCAACAGAGCACAAAATTGGAACTTTTAGAAATCTGCTCCACTGAGGGACATTGCTCCAGAGGCTAAGCAGAGGTAGAGCCCTCACGGGGACATTGTGGTCTCAGGTCCTGAGGGGCCACAGAAAGATTGGAGGTGTCTGAGTGTGGCAGAGCTCCCAGGTATTAGAGCAGGGAAGCCGGCTACAGAGACAGAGCCAAGGAGTGAACGCTCAGATTGGGGTTACGTTAAACCGAGAACCAAGGCACAATAGGGCCGCTGTTCTTTGACCCCAGAAGTAGAAGATCTGGAAGACTCACCTTCCTGCTCTGGGAAGAGCAGCATGGCAGGAATCTTCTGGATTTGGAGACTCCAAATGAGACTGTGTGCCAGAGACAAAAATGCTCAGTCACAAGCTGGGTGAGCACAGAGTACAGCCAGAGACCAGGGAGACAGGAACAATTGAGCGCTTTTCTCCAAGGGTGCACTGAAGAGTGAACCTTGAGCTCTCCACTCCTCTGGGCCAGAGATTGGGAGGCCACCATTTTCATTCCCGTCCTCCAGAGCTCCATGGAAAGTGTTCAGGGAACAAAAGCTCCTGAGAGCAAATGGAAGGAGATTACTTAGCTGAGCCCATGGCAAGGGCTGCACAATTCCACCTTGGGCAAAAACACTGGAGAATCACTGCAACAGGCCCCTCCCCCAGGAGATGAGCAAGAAATCCAGCTCACTGATGAAGGAGAACAGTGAAACTCCAGAGAAGGGGAAAACAAAGCATGGAATTCATGACTTTCTCCCCATGACTCTTTAGTCTTGCAAAGTTAATTAAATTTTTTAATTTTATTTTTTTCTTATTCTAATTTTTTAACTTCTCTTTCCTCTTTTAACATTTTTTAACTACTTTATCTAAACAATACATTTCTAAAAAAAAAAAATCTTTTTAAGCCTTCATTGTTATAGTCCTATTTTATCCCTTCATTGTATTTAACCTTATTTTTTGTATACATAGAGGTTTCTTTTTCCTAAAAAATTTTGGGATACAATTTCTTCTAATAGATCAAAATATACCCTAATCTAGCACATGGCTTTGTTCTAGTCTCCAGCCTGACCATATTCCCTCCTCTTTTTTTTTTTCCCCAACCAACTTATGAATTCCTTTTTTAGAATTCTTTTTAAATTTTCATCTTTACAGTCATATTCCATCCCTTCATTGTGTTTACCCTTATTTTTGTATATATATAAGTTTTTCTTTATTTAAAATTTTGGGAGGTAGTTTCTTCTAAAGGACCAAAATACACCCAAAATCAAGTGGGTGGCTCTGTTCTATTCACCAGTCTAATACATACATATAATTTTTTTTTGTACCCCTTTCTTCTCCCCCTGGTTTTGGATCTCTTCAGATTTGGCTAGCATACATTTTTCTGGGATCTTTGCCACCCATTTAGTATATTACTCTCTCATTCAAATTATAAGGCAGAAAACTCACCACAAAAAAAAAAAAAAAAAAAGGAAGGAAGAAAGAAAGAAAGAAAGGACTAGAGGCAGTACCAAAGGCTAGGGACCTAATCAATACAGACATTGGTAATATGTCAGAACTAGAGTTCAGAATGATGACTCCCAAGGTGCTAGCTGAGTTGGAAAATGTCATGGAAGATATTAGAGAATCTCTTTCTGGAGAAATAAAAGCACTTTCTGGAGAAATAAAACAACTAAAATCTAACAAAGTTGAAATTTAAAAAGCTATTAATGAGGTGAAATAAAAAATGGAGGCTCCTACTGCTAGGATAAATGAGGCAGAAGAGATAATTAGTGATATAGAAGACCAAATGATGGAGAATAAAGAAGCTGAGCAAAAGAGAGACAAACAACTACTGGACCATGAGGGGAGAATCCAAGAGATAAGTCATACCATAAGACAAAACAATATTAGAATAATTGGGATACTAGAAGAAGAAGAAAGGGGGGGGGGCAGAAGGTACACTGGAGTGAATTATTATAGAGAATTTCCCTAATATGGCAAAGGTTACAAGCATCAAAATCCAGGAGGCACAGAGAAACCCTCCAAAATCAATAAAAATGGGTCCACACTCCATCATCTAATAGTAAAACTTACAAGTCTTAGTGACAAAGAGAAAATCCTGAAAGCAGTATGGGACAACAGGTCTATAACATACAATGGTAGAAATATTAGATTGGCAGCAGACCTATCCACACAGATCTGGCAAGACAGAAAGGACTGGCATGATATATTCAGAGCACTAAATGAGAAAAATGTGCAGCCAAGAATATTATATCCAGCTAGGCTGTCATTGAAAATAGAAGGAGAAATAAAAGCTTTCAGGACAAACAAAAATTAAAAGAATTTGCAAACATCAAACCAGCCCTACAGGAAATATTGAAAGGGGTCCTCTAAGCAAAGAGAGAGCCTAAAATTAGTAGATCAGAAAGAAACAGAGACAATATACAGTAACTGTCACCTTACAAGCAATACAATGACACTAAATTCATGTCTCTCAATAGTTACCCTGAATGTAAATGGGCTAAATTCCCCCAATCAAAAGACACAGGGTATCAGAATGCATAATAAAACAAGACCCATTGATATACTGTCTACAAGAAACTCATTTTAGATCCAAAGATACCTCCAGATTTAAAGTGAGGGGGTGGAAAACGATTTGCCATGCTAATGGACATCAAAAGAAAGCTGGGTGGCAATCCTTATATCAGATCAATTAGATTTTAAGCCAAAGACTATAATAAGAGATGAGGAAGGATACTATATCTTACCTAAAGGGTCTGTCTAATAAGAAGACCTAACAATTTTAAATATCTATGCCCCTAACATGGAAGCAGCCAATTATATAAACCACTTAATAACAAAATCAAAGAAACACATTGACTATAATATAATAATAGTAGGGGAGGTTAACATCCCCTCACTGAAATGGACAGATCATCTAAGCAAAAGATCAACAAGGAAATAAAGGCCTTAAATGACACACTGGACCAGATGGACATCACAGAATATTCAGAACATTCCATCCCAAAGCAACAAAATACACATTCTTCTCTAGAGCACATGGAACATCTCCAGAATAGATCACAACCTGGGTCATAAATCAGGTCTCAACTGGTACCAAAAGTATTTGGCTTACTTGACATCCAGTTGCCTCAAATTTATAACATTAAGAAGAAATTTGTTGCAGTCATCACTGACTTTTTTCATTTATCTGACAAAAATTTTCTGCAGGGGTGCCTGCGTGGCTCAGTGGGCTGAAGCCTCTGCCTTCGGCTCAGGTCATGATCCCAGAGTTCTGGGATTGAGTCCCACACTGGGCTCTCTGCTCAGTAGGGAGCCTGTTTCCTTCTCTCTCTGCCTACTTGTGATCTCTGTCTGTCAAATAAAATCTTTAAAAAAAATTTTTTTTTCTGCAGGATATGGGTCAGCCCAGGGCTAGAAGCTACCTGAACCTGGGCCTTGAGAACTCACAATGAGCCAGTGACAGGAGCTTACAGGTGTCTCCTTACATATGAAATATCTGGAACTTTCTAACTGACTGTACTTGGCTTTCTTGCTATTGTAAACCGTGGACTAAAGCAGTGGTTTAGTTTTGGTGTCACAGTTTTGGTGTCACAGTTGGGGGTGGGGATGGTACCAGTATCAGGTGAGCGGCATCCATGAATGCTGCCATGCACAGGACAGGACAGCCCGCCCCCCCCAACCAAGAGCTATATTGCCCACAATATTGAGCGTGCTGAGACTGAGAAACCCTGTTATCAAAAATGTGAAGGAAAAAAACCCTGTACCAAATAAATAAATAAATAAATAAATCAAAGGGGCAACTAGTAGATAAACAAGTCCTGGAAACCCAATACACAGTACAGTGATTACTGACAACACAATTGAACTATACACATTTGACTTGCTAAGAGACTAGATGTTAATTTTTCTCAGCACTAGAGGAAATAATAATTATATGACATGATAGACATGTTAGGTAATGCTACATTGGCGATCATCTTGCAACATAAATGTATCATATCTATATGTCATACGCCTCAGACTTACACAATGTTTTATACCAAATATAACTCAATTTTTAAAAATCAGAGATGAATAAAAACTCTTTAAGGAAAGAGTCTGTGTCAGACTCTTCAAGGAAAATGTCTGTGTAAAATTGAAAAAAAATAAATTAAACCACAACACTGATAAGGAAATAAAGAATACACAGCAAAATAAAATCAAGTTTAAAATACCCCTTTAATCTGCAGTGTTGGCAAATTAATCTAATTACCGGGTATTTTGCAAATGCTCTCAGTAGTGCTGGTGTCCTGGAAGGAAGAAGATTCAATTTCCAGCCTCCCCCAGAAATTCTCTAAGGAAAATTTGTTAGTTAGCCCTCTTTGCGTGCTACAGAGCTGAGGTTCTAGAATGAGATACTGCTTCATCTAAGATAAAACATGGGGCAGACAGGTTGCCTGGTTCAGGAATACCCATTCTATTTTAGAGATTAAATATGGATGTGGAGACTACCTCCTGCAGACCAGGCTTCCAGAGAACTGCAATGGTGACCCCTTTCCTGGTTGCACAGGCCCTAGCATGGACTTCTCTTGGGCTTTTAAGGACCCAAAGAGAGGTTCTTTCCCCAAAACACTCCTACCTAATCCTAAAGAGGAAGAAAAATTCGTTCTTACATAGGACCAAGGGAATACATGGAATAGCACAAGAATGCCTGTGTTCAAATCCAGCTCCGCCATTCATTAGCTGTGTGACTCTGGATAAATTACTTAACCTCTCAGTGCTTCAGTTTTGTCATTTGGAAAATGAGGGGCAACCCACCTCATTGGATTCTTGGGGGAATGAAATATATTAATTTGCAGGTTAAAGTACTTAGAATAATTCCTTCTACACAAGAAGAGCTATATAAACTTTAGTTATTCTTATTTGAGTGAGACTATAGGAGAAAGAAGCTGCATCCCATTTTTATGGATTTCCCCGGGCCCAGTGTAGTGCCTGTGATACTCCCAGAATACGTGACAGTGATTATACTCCTAAGAGGTTTTGCTTTGGTTTGATGTCAGTATTTTACTCAAGGAACTCCTTTATCGGTGTTGATATAATTTTGAGCTTTTGAAAAGTCACTAGATAAGCTGAGATTTTTTTTTTTTAGTTTATTTAGAGTTAAAATATAGAGGAAGTCTTGCAGAAACTCAGATTTAGTACTTAAATGCTTTTTTAAATTAATTAAATTTTTTTTTGAGAGAGACCACGTGTGTACATGGTCACGTGAGCAGGGGGAGGGGCAGAGGGAGGGAGAGAGAGAGAGCAGGCTTCACACTCAGTGGCAGAATTGGAAGCAGGACTTGATCTCATGATCATAAGGTCATTACACGAGCTGAAGTCAAGAGTCAGATACTCAACTGACTGAGCCACCCAGGCACCCCAGTACTTCAAATATTTTTAGAAGAGTTTTGGTTAATATGGAGAAAAGGAACTGACAAATGTCCACGTGGGCTTGGGGTGCAGGAATGGGAGGTAGGATAGAACAAATACCAAAATGTGTTCTCATTACCACTGGGATTTCTTTTTTTTATGCATTTATTAATTTTATTTCTACTTTTTATTGAATAGAGTGCCCTAATCCAAGTATACAGCATGACACATTTTACATATGCATAACTGCTCATAACCACCAGATTCAGAGCTGGAAGGAACATTCTAGCATCCCAGAGGGTCCCCTTACCTCTTCTTAATCCCATAAAGGGGACTAAGCCACTCTCCAACCTCCATCACTATCGAGTAGTTTTATGACTTCTTACACTTGGTAAAAAGATATTTTTCTATGTTTTGTTCTGGAGGTTTTTTTCCCCTGAGAGCTCTATTGTTTTATTTTTTATGCTTATGTCTATGATTCATCTCAAATACATTTCTGTGTGTGTATGGAATGAACTATGAGACCAGTTATTATTTTCTATATATACATCCACTTGCTTCATTATTATTTATTGAAAAGACTATCATTTCCCCATTGAGTTGCAAAGGTAAGTTTATTATGAACCAGTTGTCCTGTACATGAGTATCTGTTTCTGGACTTTGTAATAGTCTCTCTGTGTTCCTTTGGTAAATTTGATTATCCTTCGTCACTACCATACTGAATTAATTATGATAGTTTTATAGTTTCATAAGTTTTAAAGTTTGGTAGTATACAAGTCCTCCAATTCTGTTCCTCAAATTGTCTTAGAATTCTAGGACTTTTGCATCTCCATATAAATTTTAAATTTAATTTGTACATTTCTACTAAAGGAAAAAAAAAAAACGCTTCGTTGGGATTTTTAATATGAATGTACTGAGTCTCTAGATGAGTTGAGCAGAACTGGCAGAATGGCCATGTTGACCTTAATGTATGAGCATGGTAGATATCTCCATTTACACATGACTTTCTGGAATTTTTCTCAGTGGTGTTTGGTAGTTTTTAATGTGGAGATCTTGCAAATCTTTCATAAGGGTTATTTCTAATTAGTTAATGTTTTTTGATGCTATTGTAAAAGTTACTTTTATTTAATATTTCATTTCCTTTAGTTTGTTTCTAGTACATAGAAAGGCAATGCAACAAATATGCTAACTGTTGATTAAATCTAACAATGTACACACTCTTCTGAATTCTCTATGCAATCACATTATACATGAATTATATGAATGTTATTTCTCGCTTTCCAATTTTTATCTTTTCTTTCCTTTCCTCACCTTTTTCCCTGGATAACACCTAAAGAACAATGTTGAATGGCAGTGGCAATAGAGGTCCTCTCTTTCTTGTTCCTAACTTCTAGACGAAATTTAATTTAATTTAATTTAATTTAATTTCACCATTAAACTGGGTACTTGCTGTTGGGTTCTTGTAGACATACAAGTTTCAGGTTTTATCCCAGACTTGCTAAGTGTGTTTACTGTGAACAGGTATTGAATTTTATCATATGATTTTTTTTACATTTACTATGATGTTCATGTGTTTTTTCTCCTTTCAGTTGTTAATGTAGTAGATTACCTTGATTCATACTTTTGAAGAGTAAAACCACCTTTCTCTCTCTCTCTCCTAGAATACACACCACTTAGTCATAATTCCTTATCAGGGGTTCCATTTGCTAATATTCTGTTTAAGATTTTTATGTTTCTGAGCTATATGGGTCTATAATTTTCCTTTATTTATTTTCCTTTATGTCTTTTGTCAGATTTTGTTCTCACTGTTACACCATCCTCATAGAGTAAGTTGGAAACTGTTCCCTCTTACTCTGTTTTCTAAAAAACTATGCTTAAAATTTGTATGATCTCTTCTTTAAATATTTTTGAAGAATTCATCAGCAAAGCTGTCTAAGGCTGGAGTTTTCCTTGTGGGAATACTTTTTTTTAATTTTATTTATCTATTTGACAGAGAGAGATCACAAGTAGGCAGAGAGGCAGGCAGAGAGACAGAGGAGGAAGCAGGCTCCCTGCTGAGCAGAGAGCCCGATGCGAGACTCGATCCCAGGACCCCGAGATCATGACCTGAGCCGAAGGCAGCGGCTTAACCCACTGAGCCACCCAGGTGCCCTAGAATATTTTAAGCTACAGATTTAATTTCTTTAATATATGTAGGATTATTCTGATTGGCCATTTCTTTTGGGGGCAGTTTTGGTAAATTGTGTTTCCTTCCTCCTTCCCCCCTTTCTCCTTCCCTCCCCCCCTTCCTTTTTTCCTTAATCAATCATGCATCAGTGTTCATCAATTTTATCACTCATTTCAGAGAAAAAAACTTTTATTTTGTTGATCTTCTCTGTTTAAAGCTGCTTTATATTTGACTGATTCTACTTTTATCTGTATGATTTTGTTACCTTTACTTTCTTTGGCTTTAATTTGTTATTCTTTATCAAGTATTTTTGATAAACAGAAGCTTAGATTGTTAATTTTCAACCTTTCTTTTTTCTAATATTTTAGCTATAAATCTAAGCACTATTTTACCTGCATAAACATGCCATATTTTTGCTATCATTCACTTCATGATATTTTCAATTTTTACTGTGATTTCTTCTTCAACTCATGAGCTAATTAGAAATATGTTGCCCAATTTCCAGACAATTAGAGGTTTTCATTCGGCTGAAATCTAGCTTTCTGTTTTTAAAGAAAGAATCTATAGTTCTGTTTTTGCTTTTAGTTCAGTTCCACTCTGGCCAGAGAATATGCTGTATGTTATTTCAATCCTTCATAATTGTTTGGAACTTGAGTTTTGTTCCAACACATGTTCTATTTTGGTAACATGTACCCTGCAGTTTGGAAATGCTGACTTTTTTTTTCTTATTTTATCAGCTACTGAGAGAAGTATTTTAATTTATTTTATTTTATTTTTTTCAGTGTTCCAAGATTCACTGTTAAATCTACATCTATGGTAGTACATTTATAGTTATTTTTGTTTTCTATATTTTAAGTATATATTAGATAGATACACATGTAGAATTATATTTTCCTGTTGAATTGATCCTTGCATGATTATGAACTATCCCTCTTTCCATCCCCAGTTCCCTAGTCTTAAAGTGTACTTTGATAGCCACAGTCTTACCAGTGACCCCTTTGTTAGTGCTAGCATGGCATATCATAGTGAACATCCTTTTACTTTCAGCCTATCTGCATCCTTATATTTATTGTGTGAATTATAGACAAGAAATGTTTGGGATAGTTTTTTTTTTTAAGATTTTAAATACTTATTTGACAGACAGAGATCACAAGTAGGCAGAGAGGCAGGAAGAGAGAGAGGAGGGGAAGCCACTCCCTGCTGAGCAGAGAGCCTGTTGTGGGGCTCGATCCCAGAACCCTGGGATCATGACCTGAGCCGAAGGCAGAGGCTTTAACCCACTGAGCCACCTAGGCGCCTTGTTTGGAATAATTTTTAAAATCCAGTCTGGCAATTTTGTTCCCTTAATCATAGTATTTAGTCCATTAATATTTAATGTAATTACTAACATATTTGGGTATAAGTCTCTCTTGCTTTTTGTTTCTGTTTAACCTTCTGGGGTTTTGTTCCTTTGTTCCTGCTTTCTAAACTTTTGTTCAACTAATCAAGTATTCCATTTTATCTTTTCTGTTAGCTTTTTATTTTTATTTATTTTTATTTTTTAAAAGATTTTTTAATTTATTTATTTGACAGAGAGAGAGATGCAGAGAATGAGGGGGAACACAAGTAGTGGGAGTGGGAAAGGGAAAAGCAGACTTCCCGATGAGCAGGGAGCCTGGATGCGGGGCTTGATCCTAGAACCCTGGGATCATGACCTAAGCCAAAGGCTGATACTTAATGACCAAGCCACCCAGGCATCCCTCCTGTTGGCTCTTTAAAAAATATATTTTATTTATTTATTTGAGAGAGATAGTGAGAATGAGAAAGAGCACAAGCAGGGAGAGGGAGAAGCAGGTTCCCCAGTGAGAGGGGAGCCCAACATGGGGATCTATCCCAGGATCCTGGAATCATGACCTGGGCAGAAGCAGACACTTAACTGACAGAGCCACCCAGGCACCCTTCTGTCAGCTTTTAATTAATCATTTTCATATTATTATTTTAGTGGTTACTCTAAAGATTATAATATGCTTCTCATTCTTGGCTAAATACAATCTACCTTAAATTAATACTTTCACCACTTCATCAGTAAAGCAAAACAGTTGAATTCCATTTACCCTCCTTCTGTTTTTGTGCCATTGCTTTTGTGTATTTTTCTCTCATAAATGTTATAATCCCCAGGAAACATTACTCTTGTTGTAGCTTTAATTCACAAATATCTTTCTATATTTATCCCCCAGTTATCCTTACTGGGGATTTTCCTTCCCTCCTGCAGATTCTTGGGATCATTTTCTTTTACCCTGAAGAACTTCTTTTAGGATTTCTTATATTGAAGTCCTGCTAGTTACAACCTTGCTCAGCTTTCAGTTGTCTGAAAATGACCTTAATTTGACGTGATTTTTGGAAGTTTTTTTTTTTTTTTTTTTTCAGAAGACAGAATTCTAGATTGGCAGGGTTTGGTTTTGTTTTGTTTTGTTTTCCTTCAGCACTTTAAAAATATTATTCCACTGACTCCTACTTCCACAAATGTTGTTGAAAATTTAACTATTTGTGTTAATATTGCTCTTTGAAGATGATCTAGTCTAAAGTATATGTTTCTTATTCGTCTGTATTTTAGCACATAATATAAGCTTCTTGATGGCAGGGACCATTTCTGACTTGTTCATACTCTGCATCTAGAATTGTACCTGGTGCATTATTTAATATTTACTTAATGCATTATTTTAAAAAGAATTTATAAATTAATTACTGAATTATTTAAATACAGTGCAATGCCTAACAAAAGTAGCAACTTAACAGAGTGAATGAATGAAGCCATTGTCCCTTGACAAAATCCACACTTAGAAATTTCTGAGAGCCATTCAGACTATTGCACAGACCTCCTGCTTAAATTAAATTTTACCATTGCATAAACAATTTATCTACATTAATAGCTTTGAAAAACTTGGCTTGCATATTATATCTCCAGATAATAACATCTGAAAATGAGATATTCGTAGAGGTAAGATTCCTTTTAGGTTATTTACTATATTAAAGATGAGCCAAACCAAAATGTGTTCTATGGCAATTAGCTTTTAGATAAATTGATTTCGTAATGTAATTTCCAAAGGATGGAGATTTATTACACACACAGATTAAAGGAGGTTACAGTGATTTGAAGCAAATAAAATGATGCTTATTCTCAGAAAGCATCAGGCTTAACAACCAGCAGAGCCAGACTTACAAATAGATGAAACTTCTCCTTGTTGCCAAAGTAAAGGAAACAAACTTTAAACAAATTGGCTTAGCATATTACTCTCAGCTAATTTTTGTAAACAAGAACATTCAGCCTTCTTGTCCCTTAACAAATGTTGCAAAATCGACATAAGTTTCACCTAAGTTATTACTTCAAGACTTTTGGAATTCCGTCATATCACTTTACAACACAGGAGGCAAGCCTTTGAAGCTCAGATGCTTATCCAGCCTCTAGTTCATTAATGGAAGGAGAAAACAGGCTGTGCATTAATCAGAACGAACAAATGCTGAGCCATAGCCAGGGGAAGTAAAGAAAAGAATGAGGAAATGAAGATCTGACCATTTATCTCTGAGCCACTTACGTGATCTCTGGCTAATTCATGCCAGGAACTTCTCTCACAATGGGAAGATTTGAGAGATTTGGCTGTCTCTATTTTGAAACATCCATCTGGAACCAAGCTTTCTTGAAATCAGGAATAGCGGTGGATGTGTTATTTGTTTGTTCGACCAATATTTGTGGTACACCTATTATGTGCTTTGGAGCTTTTTGTGAATAAAATGTCAGAATCCTGATGGTCAAGCAGCTCATGTTCAGTAGGAGTGAGAAGAGTGGTGGAGGGAGAGAGTGCTGTGATCAGGAGGGAGCAGGATGCAAGGCTGCTGAGAGTGAGGCGCCCAGGAGCTGCCTGGATGACGGGACAGATAGTGGGCGTGGATGTGGGGGACTCAGAGCATTCGTAATGAGGCAAGAGAATTCGAGAAACTAGGAACATGGAGCTATCAGGACTTTCTGACTGGGAACACATTTCCCAGTGTAATGGATGCCACGTGAGGTGACAAGTGACCGTATAGAGAACTGTTCTAGGGCGCCTGGGTGGCTCAGTGGGTTAAAGCCGCTGCCTTCGGCTCAGGTCATGATCCCGGGGTCCTGGGATGGAGCCCCGCATCAGGCTCTCTGCTCAGCAGGGAGCCTGCTTCCTCCTCTCTCTCTGCCTGCTTCTCTGCCTACTTGTGATCTCTGTCTGTCAAATAAATAAATAAAATCGTTGGGGAAAAAAAAGAGAGAGAGAGAGAGAGAGAACTGTTCTAGCCAAGGCTTTCAGGAAATTCCCCTAGAGCTACTGTTAGCGGTAATTATTTATTAGTGCCTATTAATATGATAATAGCTGCAGCCATTTGTGGCATGCTTTCTCTGTACCAGGCATGATGCAGAGGGCTGTAGACACTGCCTCACGTCACCCTCTACTAACCCAACAGTGTGGGCACATTTTAATCCATACTATAGATACGGCCACAAAGACTTGGAGAAGATCATTGGCTCAAGTTCACGGAACTAACAAATTGTGGAGCCACAGTATTAACATGAGTCTGCCAGATGGCGCTTGGTAGAGGTCAGAATATGTGGCTGAATATCCAGAATTATTTAACAGATATTTATCAGGTACCCATCATGGACCAGAAACTGCACCAAAATTATGAAGCAGAGGGGCCTTGCATACATCTAATCCTCTCATTTTAGGCATGAGGCTTACAGAAGTTGAGGGAATTTATAATAAAGTGATGTCCTATCTTTGTCACCTATGAATGGGAGACAAAGGCTGAAAAGAGAAAGAAATGATACCTCAAAGGATTTTTATTCTAAAACATTTGTTGTTACATCACCATGATGGTGCAGTAGGAGACCTCAGCCTCTGCCCCCCCCTAACCCCCGCAAAGATCAACAATTCCATGTCTATCCACAAACCAAAATAAGTCAGGATGGGGATGGGTGGCGGTTCCAGAGTCCATTTAAGCAACCTCAGCAACACAGGAGAATAAAAATTGGAGCACAAAGGCAGGTAAAGGGAAGGAAGAACAGCTTCATTTGGCCTCCATCATTTCACGCTCCCAGGCCAGCACTTTTCTAGACCCAGAGGGAATGCCCTAGCTTGAGAAAGTTCTCTTCCTGGGAAAGGGAAAGCCCATGATTGACCAGTTTCTGCAGCCTTTCCAGAAACTTGCTTCCATGTCACTCCACCTAAAGACCAGCAAAGCTGAGATACAGAGAGATAGTCAGTGACAAGGTAGAAGAGTAGGGGTGACCAGACGGAGCCATGTAGCGGGGAGTTCCAGTTACATGTTCTGCAGAGGAGCCCAGCAGTTCTTGCCGCTAAAAAAAAGCAATGGCAAGTGCAGTCATCACACGGCCCCAGAGCAGATTTTCCTGGATTTTCACCCCACTGGCATTTGCCCGCCCTCTGAGTTCTTCTCCACTTCCTAACCTGCTCCACCCCCACCAGAGCCCAGGGTCCCCATGGGCAAGCCCCAAGCCTCTGTAGCTGCATAAAAACAAAATGCAAAGTCACAGTCCCCGTGGCGGACCTTCACTCACAAGTGTGTGCTTGAGGCTAGCAGCTCTAGCTGTGCACCTGCACGGCCTTGCGCTGCCTCCCAACGCCAGCCTCCCTGCTGTACACAGGTCTGCAGCTGCTCCTGGGCCCAGCCTTAGCCCTGTCTTGTCACTTGCCTCCACTCCTGGGCCCGCTTGCAGCTAGCCGTGCTAACCAAGTCCAGTGGCCAGCCTGTACACCAGCGTTCGTGCCCAGGGCCGAGAACTAGAGGCCAAGCTATGTGCCTCCAGCTTTCACTGTGCCCGAAGCAGAAAAAGAAAGGAAGAAGTAAAATCATCCTCATTTGCTGATGACATAAAAGGTCCCAACAATTCCACCAAAAACAACCTGTTAGAATAAACAAATTCAGTACAGTTTCAAGATATAAAATGAATCTACAAAAGTCAACTGCATTTCCCTTCCCTAACAGTGAATTCGCTGAAACAGAAATGAAGAAAACAATCTCACAATAGCACCAAAAATAATACAACACTTGGGAATAAATTTAACCAAGGAACTGTAAGACAAAAACTGTAAGATGTTAATGAAAGGAATTAAAGAAGACACAAATAAATGGAAAGATATCTCATGTTCATGGATCAGGGAATTAATATTGTTGAAATGGCCATACTACCAAAAGTGATTTATAGATTCAGGGTAATCCCTATGGAGATTCCAAAGGCAGTTTTCACGGAAATAGAATTAATGATCTTAAAGTATGTTTGGAACGGCCAAAGACCCCAAGTTATCAAAGCAATCCTGAGAAAGAAGAATGAAGCTCGAGGCATCATACTTCCTGATTTCAAACCATACTGCAAAGCTATAGTAATCAAAAAAGTATGGTACAGGCATATAAACAGATACATAGACAACCGCATAAAAGAAAGAGAATTGAGAGCCCAGTAATATACCTGTACAGTTATGGTCAACTAGCACTTGACAAGGGAAGCAAGAACATACAATGGAGAAAGGCTAGTTTCTTCAGTAAATGGTGCTGGAAAAATTGGGTGTTCATGGGCAAAACAATGCCCGTGAACATCCAATTTTGGACCCCTATCTAACACAACTCATGGAAATTACACAGAAGACCATAAACTGTATCACCCAGAAAAAAAAAAAATAATAAAATAAACAAACAAACAACAACAAAAAAAAAAACCAGGAAAAAAGCTCCTTGACATTGGTTTTGGCAGTAATTACTTTGAGATTTTTCCAAAAGCACAAGCAACAAAAGCAAAACCACGTAGGACTACACCAAGCTAAAAAGTGTCTGCACAACAGAAGAAATAACAAAATGAAACAGCAGCCTACAGAGGGTCAGAAAAAAGGCAGAAAATATTTGTCAATCTTATATCTGATATATGTAAGGAACTCAACCAACTCAAAAGAAAAATAAAAAACGAAAACATAAACAAAACCCAAACTGATTAAAAAACAGTCAAGGACCCAGTCACAGAGCTGCAGCCCGCAGAGGACTCAGCAGCCTCCCCCTGGTGCTCCTGGCTGCCCACAGCTCCATCTCCAGGCCCTCCTTCTCCCACCATGTTCCTCCATTTACGCTGAGGGACAGGAGCCCTGCAGTATGTCCACTCTCCAGACTTTGCACTCTTGTGATCCCTTTGCTGATGCAAGTAAGGGAAATGCTCTGCTTCCTGCTGGCATTGAAGGTTATATCCATGGAAGAATTCAACAGAGAAATGGCAGAAGACCCTTACTACTGTCCAGAGACTTGCTGATGATTACAAGGAAAAGAAACTAGTGAAGGTGTTTAAAAAGAAGTTTGCCTGCCATGGTGTTGTGCTTGAGCTTCCAGAATAGGGAGACGTAATTCACAGGATAACTAGCACAAGAATATAGGCCAGCTCCTCCCTTGCAGAGACTGGACTGGCTAAGGACCAGCAGCTGGAGGTTTATGGGCTTTAAGTACTTTGGCTCATTGAAGCTTAAGTGAGGATTTCCTTCCCATGAGTAGAATTCCCATTCTGTCCTTTGTCACCAGTTTAAAAACCCCACAGCTTGTATAATGGAACCATTTCAGGGCTGCTTTTCACCTGGATTGAACGAATGTAACTGCTTCATGCAATAAACTGGAAAGAGTCATGCTGTCTAGTCTTGAAGTCCATCATTTAAACAGAGGTCAAGCAATAGACACCTGGCAGTGTCTGGCCTGAAACCAAGAGTAATGAGATGTTTCAGTTGAGCCCAGAGCCCCAAGATCACAGCCAGCTGTGTCTGTCCACAAGTTCCTCGGCTCTCCCTCTTCAGAGTCCCCTGCCCTAAGAGAATGTCACCACCTGAAGAGCCCACGTGAAGCTGAGAAGAAAGGATGGGGTCAGACAACACCCGCAGCTGTGCTGCTAGAGGCGGTCAAGGAAGATCCCTGGTATCTCCAACCTGACCAGGGGGCAGAGCTCAGAGAAGCCACCTTCTCTCTAGTGAGGAGTGATGGAACATCTGGCTTACTATCAAAGACTTTTTGACCAAACATATCCCTAACCAGAATGTGAAGCCAACCTTCTGTCAGAGTGAAACTTTTGTCAGAGGAGCAAACTTCCAACTGACAGATGAGCCACTTAGCTCCCTGGAGGGCTTGCCACTTCCTAGCACCAGCGGCCCAAGGACATGGGAAGTAACAGACTGGTTTTCGGTTTATTTTTTCTTTCAGTTTTAATGTTACATAATATCTTCAAGCCCTTATTTAAATAAAATTTGTTGTCAGAAACTAAATAATAAAAAATGGTCAAAGAAATTGGGTGTGGAGCAAAAGGAACCCCGGTGCGCCATTGATAGGAAGGTAAATTGGTAGAACGGAAAACAGTATCAAAAAATTACAAAAAGGGGCACCTGGGTGGCTCAGTGGGTTAAGCCTCTGCCTTTGGCTCAGGTCATGATCTCAGGGTCCTGGAATCGAGGCCCACATCAGGCTCTCTGCTCTTCAGGGAGCCTGCTTCCCCCTCTCCCTCTGCCTGACTCTCTCCCTACTTATGATCTCTTCCTCTCTGTTGAATAAATAAATAAAATCTTTTTTAAAAAATTAGAAAGAGAACTACCACGTGATCCAAGCATTGCAAATGGCAGTATTGTAACCAATGAGGTTTATCTGAGGCGTGATTATAGCTAATTAAGAACTACCATGTGATCCAGAAACCCCACTTCTAAGTTTATATCCAAAGGCAATGAAACAACTATCTCAAAGAGAAATGTGCACTCCTGTGTAGTACAGCATATTCACAATAGCCAATATACGGAAACAACCTAAGTGTCCATCAGCTTAGATGGTTGGGGGAATGGCTAAAGAAGTGAGATATAGATGTACAGATATACACAATTGCATATTATTCAGCCTTGAGAAAGAAGGAAATCCTTCCAATTTTGACAACATGGAGGAATGCTGAGGACATTAGGCTGAGTGACATAAATCAGACAGAGAAAGACAAATACTGTATGATGTCACTAATACGTAGAATCTCAAAACACCGAAACAGAGTGTTTTGAAACAGAGAAACAGAGTGTTTTGAAACATAGAAACAGAGTAGGATGGTAGCTGTCAAGGGCCAACCAGTTGGGAAAATGTGGAGATTTGGGTCAAAGGGTATAAACTTTAAGTTAAGATGGATATATTTCAGGGATCTGAGGTAGAGTGTCGTCACTATCATTAACAACACTGTATTGTGTACTTGCAAGTTGGTATGACAGTAGAATCTTAATGTTCTCACCATGATAACAAAATGGTGATAATGTGAGGTGACAGGTATGCTCACAAAACTTCTTGTGGCAAATATTTTGCAATATATGTGTTTCAAATCATCCCACTGAGTACCTCCAACTTACACAATTTTCTATGTCAATGAATAAATTCTGGAATTCTAAAGTATAACATGATTATAATTAACAATATGTAGTTTTTAATGAGGGTTGCTGAGAGAGGAAATCTTAAATGTTCTCACCACACATACACACACACAAACACACAGAAACACACAAACACACACACACACACTCACTCACACAGGGGCACAAAGACAATTATGGGAGGTGATGGAAATGTCAACCACCCCCACTGTGGTAATTATCTTGCAAAATAGAAGTATATCAAATCATCTCGCTGTACGCCTTAAACTTGCACGATGTTAGTGTGTAAATTATATCTCAGTAAAGCTTGGGGATGGGGGGCTGAAACGAACAGGGGTGTAAACATTCCTTAGAAGTCACTGCTCTTCTGTTCAGTCAGTCACCGAGGATGACTGAATCAAGAAATAGTTAATTGGCATTAACTTTCCCTCCCTACCCAAAACTGCTTTCAGGGTGAAGTCTGTGGCCTATAGGCCTTTTTGTCTGTGTGTTTTCGCAGTAAGCTGTGAGGTACCTCTCCTGGAATTATCCTTCAGTGTGTTTATATGGACTGTTAATAGACTGCTTGGAGACTGCTCTAATTAAATACGGCAACTGAAAGAAGTAGGACCTCCCCAGCAAAGGACATGTGGCTTTTAACTGGAGTCAGGCAGACTGTAAAGGTTCCCCACCTTGGCCCACCAAAAGCTTGGACCCGGCCATTACAATGGCACCACATGAGATGCATTCACTGAATTAACATCTGGGCCTGGTTATCAGTTTGTTTTCATCTGGAATATTCATTTTTAAAGTCTGGCGCATGCTTCCCATTTATTTTTTAGAAGGTGTATTGGGTTCCGGATGCTTGAATCAACCCGTGGCAGGCATCAACCTGGTTCAGTTCTTGGAGAGGACTTACAACAGCAAAGCCCCTATGAGCTAAGTCACATTCACATAATTCGAGTAGATTGCAGTTGGGCGGGAGATCAGACGGATATAAATTACTTAGCAAGAGCGTTCTTTATAGAGCCCACAAAGGAAAACTTTAATCCAGTTCTAGGAGTTCTCGTTGATTTCTGTCGTGTAGCCTGACTAACGAGCCCTTATTTTATGTGAGGGCTACGGCCCTGATGATTCTTATCTTCAGTCAGTAAGAAACCTACGCTTATGAGAATGAGGTGCCATCTTCAAAGTATATTCCACAGAAAGTTGATTGGAAATCAATATAGAAAATAATAAGTTTTAAAAAATGTTGGAGGCAAATAGGGTTGGCAAATGCCAAGTGAAAGTTAAGGTCAATGAGATTGTCTATGACGATGTTTTAGGATGTTCAAGGGTCTGTTGTGCCTCTCCAAACTTACCTGAAGATGGCCTTTTGTTTGTTTGTTTGGCAGAGTATCCTGGATTGCTCTTTTCTTTGCAATGTGTCCCCCTGTTTAAGGGCTATCACTATCCACTCTAATGGTCAGCTTTCTCATTCTCAAAATAAAGTAGCACTTATTTTGATGGGATTAGCCTGAGGATTGAGTAGAAGTTAATATACATATGAATTGTCTGGTACATGACAAGGCAGACAAATGGTTACTTCCAGGCAAGGGCATGACTCTGGTGATACAGACTCATCATGTACACGGCTCTTCACATCTTCCGCTCTTGTAAAACACATGCGCAGCCCTTCACAGCTTAAAAGCCTGAACTTCTTCTCTTTCTTGGGCAATCTCATCTCTGATTATGCTACTTTGACCTCTGTTTCTTGCCCTCCCATCCGGGGCCTCATTACTGCGTCTGCCCCACCCCATGCTAATACATACATGTTCACTGTATTCTCCAAAATGTGAAATTTGGAGAAAACATGGGATTAAACAATGTTCAACAGATGTTACACATTTCATTTCAGCAGGATGTCTCAGACCCTTAGTTACGTATGGCATTGTGCCCCTCTAAGAGGGAACTTTAACTGAGAGCATATTTTCCAAATTTATTTTACAATGGAACTCCACTTTTCTTGGAGTGTCTGTGGGTCCCAGTGGTCTCCGAAACACAGATCTAGAAATGCTACTGTAGAGGCTTGCTGGAAAGGAAAATGGCCCTGCTGTTAAAGTCCAGGAGAACCTATGAGACTATATACCCAGTAAGTGGACACTGTCCTCTGATACTGATCAGAGGTTAAGAGTGACACATACCTATAGTGCCCAGCTTACTTACATTATCACAAAAAACATTTTGATAATGCCACAGCTAAAAAAAAAACTTCACAGACAACAAAATCTTGAGTAGCTTAAATTTCCCAGGGTACAAAGTACCTGAACATATTGAGTTTTCTGGTTAATTTAGGCTAAAAATGTTTATAACATTGATAGGTATGCTTTTTGGACTTTGTCAATTCAGTAAATAAACATAATTGAATATGTCTGGGTGATTTGAGTTCTTTATTTGTGGTATTAGGAGGCAGGGCCTTTGGGAGGTAATTAGGTCATGAGGGACAACCCTCATGCTTGCCCTTCTTAGAAGGGGCATGAGAGAGCTTACTTCTCCGTTCTCCATCAGGCGAAGACACAAGAACCTGCTGTTTGCGAACCAAGAGCAGGCCTTCATCAGGAACCCTTCCTGGCCTTCAGAATTGTGAGAAGTGTCTGCTGTCTGAGGCACCCAGTCCATGGTAACTTGTTACAGCAGCCCAAGCCGCCTCAGACAAGGGCCTCACGAAGTCATGGCAGACACTGCCAACGAGACAATCCTTCACCCCTTCTCGGGAAAGAAAGGGCTCCAGCTAGCATGTTAGTTGCATCCTGACTGATTGCAGATTTTTGCTGAACACATTGACCTGACTCCTGAGAGAGGTCTGTCCCAATGCCTCGTTGCCTAGAGGCATGTGTATTGTGACACCTTCTGTCTTTGCAGGGCTCAAACAGCATGAAAACAGTGATGTTGTTGGGAATTAAAGCAAGGACGACTTCCACAAAGCAGCTCGTATGATTTGCATTGGAGAAAAGGTCCTCCCCCAGGATCTTACCCGTAAGCAGACAACAGACACCCTAATTAATACCAAAGAAAAATGAATAATGTGCTTACCTCTTTATAGTAGAATAATTGGATGACTCTCAGTGACATCTTGACTTTAAAGAATGAACGTTCCACCAGTCACAGATTCTAGAGGTGGTACACCTCGGAGTAATCACATGACTTGACCTAAGAGCCAAAAAATTCTGAAGTTTCCAAAGAGAGATAAATTGACTTAATTTCAATGCATTCAGATGGCCAATCTTCCTCATGTATTATTTCTACCATTTTCCTGCTAGATGCCAAAGTTTCTTGCCTTTGTATCTTGTTCTCGCCTTGCACATGTATCTCTAACATAGCAGAGGCCAGCTGGATATAGTCAGAAATAAGTAGCTTTTAGCAGAATTCTAGAATTGTAGAAACAGGCTCCCAAGGTTTTCCAACAGGTCTTGAAACTAATATTTGCCACTGTGCATTCCTGCCTGTAGAAGGGGTTCTGGGGTGGGGTTAGAGAAGATATTTACTTCTACTCTGTTCCTGACAGGCAGTTCCATTCATAAGTGGAATTAGGAAAGGGGACTTGTGATTAGATCATAGAGGAAGCCTAGGATACTGCAGATAATTAATAGAGGGTGAAACCTCTGAGAGCTAACCAAGACAACTTCCGCTGGGAGAGCCCAACCTAGGATACTACCCAGAGACGGAGAGCTCTTAGGATTTAATAATAACATTCATTAGTGAGATTAATTTTTTATAAAATATAAGTCAGTAGTTCCCAACTTTGACTCTGCCTATTAGCATTCCAATACCCAGGCTGCAACTGAGCCAATTAAGTAGAAGCCTCTGGGGAGTGGGAACCAGACATCAGTTCTTTGAAAACCTCCCCAGCTGATTCCAATGTGCAACTAACATTGAGAACCCCTGATCCAGGCAGGTGTAAGAAGGAAAACTGGAGGAGACCAGCACAGGTGAGTCTGCGCATTATTTGGTGAGTTTTATATTCAAGAGTTAGTTGGGGAGGGCGAAATACCCGTTATCTCCAAGGGAATGTGCCAGGTACAGGTGAGAGCGGGCAGGCGGGAAGCAGCAGAAAAAACAAGTGATCTAGGCCCCAGGAGCAAATATCCCGGCAGTCCACAGGGTTTGTTTAAACTGTGGAGGTTGTCCGCCAACCCAGAATTTGTTGACTTCATCTCTCCCTGGCTGTGACGCCCGCAAAAAGTGGAAATCTGGAGGAGCGTGTCTGACGGAATGGAAAGAGTTGAAGCAATAAAGAGCCCGCGACTCAGCAGTGTGGTTACAACTAGCAGAGAAGGGCGAGGGCTAACCTCCGAAGCAGAGGATGATTTCAAACATTCAGCTGAAAGCCATAGGGAAATGAAACATTATGGGATATCCCGCAACTACACAGAAAACAGGCGGCCCAAAGAAGGGCGCCCCAGTGTTTCTGAGTCTATTAAAGCTGGTAAGTTGTTCAAGGTCTAGAAGACTCAAAAGTTGAGACAAAATGGCCAATAAGACCATGAAAAGATGCTGAAAGTCACTCATCGTTAGGGAAATGCGAATCAAAACTGTACGATGTCCCCTCACACCTATTAAGATGGCTACTATCAAAAACAAAACAAAAAGATGTGGAGAAGTCGTAATTCATCGGGCCTGCAGGTGGGAATGTGGAAGGTGCAGCGGCCATGGGGAACAGTATGGAATTTCTCAGACAATTCAAACTAGAACTACTGTATAATCCAGCAATTCTACTTCTGGATATATATTTTTAAAAAATCAAAACAACGATATGGATGAGCCTTGAGGACGTTATGCTCAGTGAAATAACCTAGTCATAAAAAAGACCGATCTTGTATGATTCTGCTGACCTGATAAAAATGGTAACTTTCAGGATACATGTATTTTGCCACAATTAAAAATTAAAATACATATAACCAGTTACTTTTAGGTTAGAAAAAGCAAGGTACAGTGTAGTTTCTATAATATGCATATACTTCGAGCTACAGAATAAGAGTCAAAGGGGGCGCCTGGGTAGCTCAGTGAGTTAAAGCCTCTGCCTTTGGCTCAGGTCCTGATCTCAGGGTTCTGGATCAAGTCCTGCATCAGGATCTCTGCTCAGCAGGGAGCCTGCTTCCTCCTCTATCTCTGCCTGCCTCTCTGCCTACTTGTGATCTCTGTCAAATAAGTAAATAAAATCTTTAAAAAAAAAAAAGAATCAAAGTATTATCTTATTTCTTGCTTTACTTGTGCATATACGTATTTATGTGTGTACATGTATGTGTGTCTGCGTGTGTACATATATGCATATATTTATATATACACCTATATGCATTCCAAGAGCCAGTGGAAGAATATGTAGGAAACTAATAAAATGGGGTGGAGGGAAGTGGGACTCAGACTTCTTGTGACACCTTTTTTAATGGTTTTGACTTTTGAATCAAGTGAATGCATTGCCTATTAAAAATTAAACTGTCTAAGTCATCCAAGCCCAGGCAAAGCCGAGGACATGGAAAAGGAGCGCGGGTGGATCCTCGGTGGCCTCTTGGGGCCTAGTCTTTAATAGACACATCAGCAGTGGCTTTATTCCAAGTCTGCGGGACACATTTGTCTTGGCCTGAGACAAGTGGGAGATTAAAGGGAACTCTGCTAGGAGACAGGGAGCTAAGGCCTAAGAATTCTGGAGTGAGAGGCAGGGGAGCACCCCTGCGGGGACTGCAGGAGGCCCAGCATCTTACTGGGGAAGGAGGAACCAGGGAATTGAGGACCTGGAAATGCTACCACCACCACCCCCACCAACAAAGCTGTATATTACATACACAGGGACCCACAGTCCTAGGAGGGCTGGAAGGCCGTGTCACCCTGGAGAAATAAGGAACATTGGGCTCAAAAGGGAAAGAGCAAAAATATATAAGCTTTATATATTGGGCAGGATTTACAGAAGAAGAATCTGGGAATGTCTCAAATGCCACTTTTCCGGGGGGAGTTAATGCACCTTTGGGTCCTCTCTCCCTATATGCCTTAGTTCTCTCAGTGGAGACTCGGTTTACACACTGCACACTCACTCTGGACCCCAGCAGAGCTTGACCAGCATCCTGGCAGGCTTGAAACCCAGGATATCTTCTCTTTGTGTTTCCCTCTCCTTCTCCCACCAGCCACCATCTCCCCCACCCCGCCCTGCCCCCCCACCTCCCAGGGCAATGCTAATTCACCCCTTTGGTCTCTGAGCTGGCCAAGCAAAGCAGGTTTGGTAAAGGGAGTATCCTTTTTCCTGGAAAACTGCTCTGAGGCAGCCCTCATTCTTGTTGGGTACGTTTCCAGAACATACATGTTGTTCGGTGGAAGCGTATGTACATGTAAGGGTCTAAGACATATCGCCAAATTGTCTCCTAAAGGAGCTGTTCCATTTTCACTCTGGGCGGCAGCATGCATTGAGGCCCGGCTCTACCATGTTCTCGCCAGCATTGTGCAATCAGACTTCTCTGCGCTTGCCAAACTACTGGGGTCGAATGTGATCTCATAACTCTTAAATTTTAAGTAGAGTTAGCCATTTGCATTGTTTTGCAGTGAATTGTATTTTTCAAGTCCTTTATGAATATTTTAGGAGTGCCTGGGCCCCTCCATCGATTAAGGGTCCACTTTCAATTGGGGCTCAGGTCATAATCTCAGGGTCCTGGGATGGAGCAGGGAGTCATCCTGCTCAGCAGGGAGTCATCTTGTCCTTCTGCCCCTCCCCCGCTCATGCTCTCTCCTTCCTCTCTCAAATAAAATCTTAAAAAAAATAATAAAGTAAATTTTGACTTTGTGTAGCTTTTTGATGGGCAGGGATTTATCCGCCTTTCTTCGCGGTTCCTGTGATTTGGAGTCTTGCTTAGAAAGGCTTCCCCAACTCTAAAATTATATATTTTTTAAAAATGCTCTTTCATATTGCCAGGCTTTTTCGGTTTGGGTTTTGGTAGGGTACCTTAACAGAATCTTAGTTTGAGGAAAGGTAGGTTTCCACCAGTTAAAATAAAGAAAACATTTCATAAAACTGGGCATTTTTCTCGGACATCTGTCCTCCCCCCACCCCAAGACGTTATGGCTCTGGTTTCTGTCTCTCTACGGGCATTTGCAAGTATTTTTCATAATTGTAACCTAAAAATACATCTATAGAAATGTTGCTACTGCCGAGCATACTCACAAGCGAGTTTCCGTGCCGTGGGCAGCCTGCGTTCTGTTCTGGAAGCCAGACAGAGATTGTTTTGCAGTCTTAACAACAGTTTCCAGTAAACAGATTACACCGTGTGGGAGAATCAAATGTCAAAGGGGCCTCAGTTGAACTTTCATTATTTGTCAGTTATCGGCATGAAGCTACTTAAAGATTTCACGAGACAGGTCGTTAATACCATGGGCCCGAAGATGTCCATTAAGGAAGAATTCTCCTAATGGGTTTCGTTCAGTAACGTTAAGAAAGGTTTCCAAAGCAATGGTTTCATCAACTTCAAAATAGGGCCAACTTTTAACTTATCTTCTTATGTGATTTGGGGAGTCTGCCAGAAATTATTTATTCTAATCCCCACCTCTAGGAAGAATACTCCCAGTGCCTTATTCTTGGGTAGAACGAAACACCAAATATACTGGATAGACCGCATCTTGGACGTGAAAATTCCAGAATTCCTGGTAGGAACCCAACCCTCCATATAAATCTATTTCCAAGGATCTCCACCACCAATACATTCAAAAAATATTACTAAGGAGCAAAATGTTGTTCTCTTTTGCATTCTCCACTGTTCCCTGTACCTACCAGGGGCTGGATGGCAGTGAGATGAACCTGCCAAAGGAATGAGAAACAGAGAAACAGAGAAAATGGAAAGGCCATAAAAAGTCATTGTTCCTTGGGGGCACTGAGGTCGTACCGCCAGTTAAGCGGCCTACTCTTGGTTTTGGCTCAGGTCTGAGCTCAGGGTCATGAGATAGAGCCCCACGTTGGGCTCTGTGCTCAGCACTGAGTCTGCTTCAGATTCTCTTTCCCTCTGTCCTCCCTGCTCATGCATGCATGCTCTTTCTCTCAAATAAATAAATACATTTTTTATTTTTAAAAAATGCCATCATTCCTCCAAGGCATGGACTATAGAGTCCTTTGGTTCCTCCCCAGCTGACAGCCCGTGAAGATGATGACATCTGGACCCCACTCTCCGCACCACCCCAGTTCCTTCTGACCCTCAGATCCTCGATATTGCATCTACAGGGAATCAGTCGTGTTTTTAATCACCAGCACCTGGAAATAGAACCTTTCCCAGGCAGGGTAGCCAGATTCAGCAAATAAAAATATGGGACGCTCTGTTAAGTTTGAATTTCAGATAAACAACAAGCAATATTTAATAAAAGAATATCCTATGCCATGTTTGGGACTTTGACTAGCAATTTTCATTGTTATCTGAAATTCAAATTTAGCTGATGTCCTATATTTCATATGACAATCCTACTCCCAAGGCAGCCTCCTTATTATAGCTGTAATGAAGAAGACCTCTTTCTCATAATGAAATAAAAATCTGTCTTCTATCCATTGGTGGTCCTTCAGATATTTAAAGAAAGCTATAGAAGCACCAAAGTCAGACAGACTTGGGTTTAGTTTTGTTACTTTGTGCCCTTGGGCAGTTTCTTTAAACTCTCTGTTTTCTCATCTCTACAGGGAAACCATTATTATTATAGCTCTTAGAAGCCCCAAGTAATGTCGTTCAGCCTAGTCAGAGGGGTGATTGAAATCAGCCTCAATTCTGAGTAATGTTAATGGAAATTTAGAGAAGACTGTTTTCACAAGGATACAGAATGAAGATTGCTGTTACCCATCTCCCAGGAGATGAAGGGGAATATCTGTTAGAGAATGTTTAGAGTGGTCAGGAATGCTTAACCGCTGATGACATATTGTCTATATCCAGTCATCATGAAGATGGGCTCCTGAGTCTGTTGTCTCAAAAGTCCGAAGAGCATTTCTAAGGTATTCACAGGTTTTAGTTGTTATTTCTCAACTACAGTAACTGTATCTATGATTCATTATATAGACTATGTTCATTATAGAGAATGAATGGTAGTTGTGGAAAATAATTGTTGTTATTCCATTGAAGAGTTTAAGTTGTGATAAGTCACCTATTAGCTGTGATTTCACGGATCTATTATAATTAAAGTCAAGGGTTCCTGGGTGGCTCAGTCAGTTAAGCATCAGCCTTGGACTCAGGTCTTAATCCTGGGGTCCTGGGATTAAGCTGGGCATCAAGCATTGCATCAGGCTCCTTGCTGGGCGAGGAGCCTGCTTCTGCTTCTCCTTCTCCCTCTCCCTTTGCCCCTCCCCCCAATTCATGCTCTATCTCTCAACAAAATAAATATTTTTTAAAATAATTAAGCAGGATACAAACTGCAGATTCTCTTGTAAAAATAAATTTCTTTGGACTAATTAACTTGTAGGCATTTATATTAACTACATACCATACAATCTTATTCTTCCATATTATTATAATCATTTCCAATATGGTTCTGAGCTGCTTCCTGGTCCCTCACCTGTAGAAATCAGCCAGTTGCCCACATCTTATGATGAGGTACCACAGTGGAGCAGGATTTTCTCCTCTCTTGTGCTGGACACTGTATTTTTAGTAACAAAGCACAAGTTCATTTGGCACATCACCAACTGACTTCCACTGAGCTGTCAACTACAACGACTTTTGGTTCTTAGATATGCGGTGGATCATTTCTTATACTTTGCCTTTGGTTTCCTCATTCCTGAATTTACAAAACCTATTAAAATTTAGCTTTTATTTATAGGTTCCAAATCTAGCATACCCAGATTCTTTTTATACTCTTTTCAGTCTTTACCATTTACTTTTTTTTTTTTTTTATGGTGGTCACAGGCAACATAGTTTTTTGGGTTTTTTTTGTTTGGTTTGGTTTTATTTTTTTATTTGTAACCATGTATTTCTTTTTAAAATACTTTTTGATTTAGAAACTCAAGCTTTGAAACAAGATGACCGAGGAATCTTATGTTTAAAAATTAAAGAGACTCCTTCTGTGTAGCATTACATCAAAGGGAAGAGGTTTCTCTCACAACCAATTTCTTGGTAACCACCATTCAGGTCAGTTAACAGACATGGGTGACCAGATAGCTATCACTTTAAGGTATGTATCTAACAGAAATGCCATGAAAGGAAGGTAATTAAAAAGATGATGGCAGGTCTTTGCAATATTCTGAGCTTAACAGAAAGAAGATAAACTTTATTTTGCATTTTTATTTTATTTTATTTTTTTAAGATTTTTATTTATTTATTTGACAGAGAGAGATCACAAGTAGGCAGAGAGGGAGGCAGAGAGAGAGGGAGAGAGGAGGAAGCAGGCTCCCTGCAGAGCAGAGAGCCCAATGTAGGGCTCCATCCCAGGACCCTGGGATCCTGACCTGAGCTGAAGGCAGAGGCTTTAACCCACTGAGCCACCCAGGCACCCCTATTTTGCATTTTTAAACATATGTTCTAGAATCAGGGGTTTGAGGTGCCTGGGTGGCTCAGTCGGTTGAGTTTATGGCTCTTGATCTGGGCTCAGGTCTTGATCTCAGGATCGAGTTTAATCCCTATATTGGGCTCCAAGCAGAGCCCACTGAAGAAAAAAAGAATCAGGTGATCATTTTTCCTTAATATTTTCCCACAAACATAATGTAGTTTTGGCATTGAACGTTCTACATCTAGGTTGGGAACAGTTTTCTATCTAGCAGTGGGCTTCTCTCTAAAGCCCATCCTTGATCTTAAGAGACATAAGCACCACATACCAGAGATAAGAGGCAGCTAAACATACGCCAAGATCACTGATTCTTGGCGCAAAAGATGGACCCCTCCATCCAGTTGGAGCCATAATTTAGTTTAATCCAAACAATGTTTACATATTATCCTCTAAAGCTAAGGATTTCCTTCCAAAGCCGAGCACAAACCAATGGTGCATTTTGAACATACATCACAATGTGAAAGAACCACATTTCTTACTTCTTGTTGCTTTCCAATTGTCATTTTAAACCCACCAGTCTATCTCTACTCTTTCCCTACACTGAGCTCTCCGGCAAGTAATGTTTGTATAAATGAATTCTATTTTTGTAATATGTGCTTTCTTTCACCTTGATGTTGGCAAGAGAAGCAGGATGGGGAGAATATTTTTTAGTTTCTTTTTTTTTTTTAAGTTACTAAAACACTCAAATTAGGAACAGATAAGCAAGAGACTGATGAATAAGATGTGGGGGAGGACACCAAAAAATAACTCTGAACAATAACCACTCACACAAGTAGCATGGTATAGTAGAGAGACAATAGATAGGCTTTGGGTTCAAGAAGAACTGGCTCCTAAACATGGATTCCTCTACTTATTAACCAGGGGACTTTGAGCATGTAATTCTCAGAGCCTCAGTTTCACCAAATTCCTTACCAGCAGTTTGGGCTAACTGCCCTTTCCTTCCTTCCTTCCTTCCTTCCTTCCTTCCTTCCTTCCTTCCTCACTCTCTTTCTTTGTTTCTCTCTTTCTTTTTGAGAGAGCGGGAGAGAGAATGCACAGAGGGCGGTTGGGGGGGGGGGGAGGGAGAGGAAGAAAATCTTAAAATCTTAAGCAGACTCCATGCTGAGTGGGGGAGCCATCACAGGGCTTGATCTAGATTGTTTCTGGGTTGTTTAACAATGACTGAAAGGCAAGTTGGCTCATACCTGCTGCGAAAAGCTCTAAATAGTGTTGCATCCTTATATATAACATCCCTTGGATAAACTTTAGTTCAAAGTCACAAAACAGTGCCTCCTCATGAGGTGTTTTGTGCACTTCATTTTTCTAGAGAATGCTATGAAGCCAGTCCTTGACTACAAAAGTGATCTTACTGACACCAACCAAAATGTCAAACCACACTGAGATGTGTGTACAAAGGAGGGAAGGACCATAAAAATATGTTTTATTTGTTGCCAAACTTTCCCCCCTGCTTCACAAAAGAGTATAGGTCTTTCACAATTCATGCACTGCAAATGTGAGTTCCCTTGGAAAAAAATTTGAATGAGACACTAACTCTAACCAGCTTGTTAATTCCTTGAAGCTCCCAGACCAGAAAGAAGCATTTAGGGGCCAGAGACCAGTGTATGTTCGCAGCCATGAAAATTAGGAGTTCTCTAGTAAAATTCTAATGTTTCCATATAACAGCAACCTAGAGCCTCCAGGGTTAGAAAGGAAAGGGAGTGAAAAAGAAGGATATTGAGGCAGGGCTACATTTAACCAAGAAGGAGTGAGGTAGGTGCTAATGAACTCCCAGCCTGGAGTCACTACCTCATCAGCCCTCTCGTCCTATTTAAAACATGTTTATTCATTAACTTCCTTTAACCTCTCTTGTACCTATTAGGGAAACATCAGTGCTCATCGTGCTCAGTTTTTGTTGTGGTTGCAAATGTCAGACAACACTCTGGCGGCCTGGAGTGGACAATCTTTGCTTGGATGTCTTTGTTGTTTGATTCCCAATGTTACAAGTAGCTTTTTAGTAAAGTGAAGTTTTGAAGAAACATTCCTCCTCTAGTCTAGAAAATGCTGAACCAGTGACTGGATTTTGATGTGTCATACTCTTCATGTGTGATTAAAAAGGATGTTGAGGGCGCCTGGGTGGCTCATGGGTTAAAGCCTCTGCCTTCGGCTCAGGTCATGATCCCTGGGATCCTGGGATCGAGCCCCGCCCGCATCGGGCTTTCTGCTCAGCAGGGAGCCTGCTTCCTCCTCTATCTCTGCCTGCTTCTCTGCCTACTTGTGATCTTCATCTGTCAAATAAATAATAAAATCTTTTAAAAAATTATTTAAAAAAAGGATTTTGAGACTTTTAAAGATTTTTAAAACACTTTCTTAATTACATAAAGAAACTAAGGGATTAGGATACAACTATTATGATGTAGTATAGTGGTAGGCAGCCGTCAGAGATGGCCTTCAGTGACCCCGGTCTCTTGGTAGTCACACCCTTGAGTATGGGTTAGACCTAGTGATTGGCTTCTCATAAAAAATGGCAAAAGTGATAGAATGTCATTTCTGTGTTTAGGTTAGGAAGACTATGACTTCATCTTGTTGGACTCTACTGTCATGTTGGAGGTGCCCATGTGGTAAGGAACTAAGAGCCTTAGTCCCAAGCCCATGAGGGATGGAATCTTGACAACCAACCAACCAACCAACCAACCCACCAATGAGTGAAATTGAAAGTGGATCGTGTCCCAGATGAACTGTAACACAGATGACTGAGGGCCCAGTGGGAACCCTGATTGCAGCCTTGTAAGAGATCTGAAGGAGAGGACCCAGCTAAGGCTTGCCCAGATTCTTGAACACAGAAATTCTGAGATAAGGTATTTGAAATCACCAAGATTTAGGGCAATTGTTGTCCAGAAATGGTAAGCAATGCAAGTGTCATCTTATTTCTGGTTTTAAAGACTAAAATAACTACAGATAAAAAATATACAGTGTCTCTGGCCTTTTTCAGTTTAAATATGTAACTGGGGATACCAACAAGGAAGTACATACAATATGACTTTGAAAATTTTTAAAAAAGCAACAATCACCCACAAAATTTATCAGTGATTTATTCTGAGTACTGGGGTGATGAGTGATGCTATTTTCCTCTTTGTACTTTTATGCATTTACTGAAGTTTCTACAGTTAACGAGTGTAATTTTATAATAGAAATTGATGATGAAATGTATCACTGAATGTTAAGAATCCCACTTACAAAATGCAGTCAGTATACTTCGAAGGAACATACTAAATAAATGTGCTTCACTGAATTAACTACCTTTTAAACATGGTTTGACAAAAGCAAAGGGTTCTGACACTGATATATTAAACTAACATATAAGAGGTACATTTTTAGCGGTGCCTGCGTGGCTCAGTCAGTTAAGCATCTGCCTTTGGCTAGGGTCATGATCTCAAGGTCCTGGGACCAGCCTGCATTGGGCTCGCTGCTCAGCACAGAGTCTGCTTGAGGTTCTCTCTTTCCGCCTTCCTCTGCCCTTCCCTATCCCTGCTCATGCTCTCTCTCTCTCTCAAATAAATAAAATCTTTAAAAATAAGTAAAAGAAAAGATACATTCTCAGGGGTGCCTAGGTGGCTCAGTTGGTTAAGCATCTGACTATTGGTTTTAGCTTAGGTCATGATCGTAGGGTTGTGAGATCCAGCCCTGCACAGGGCTCAGGGAGGCGTCTGCTCAGGACAAGATTCTCTCCCCCTCCCCTTCTGCCCCTTTCTATGCTCACTCTCTCTCTCTAAAATAAATAAATAAATCTAAGAAACATTTTCAAGGTAGTGTGAAAGTAAGGGTGAGCAAAAGAACATATGCATGAAAGTATGAACATAATTTGAAATACATCTGAGTGATAGAATCAGGATAAATGCCTTAGACCACCTTGTAAAGCCCTATAGCCAAACTAGGCAAAAAAGAAACAGGAAATCTGAATGCATGTCATTCCTTACATATCTTTATTAGGTATTTTTTGGTTAGGTCACATGATTGAGTTTCCACACCTGAAATTAATTTTTGAATAACACTTGATTTGAAATACCACACCATGACATGGTCAGAGAAGAGTTCCAACATCTACCCACATACATTGTCAATGGACTTAAGCAAATGCAGAATATTTAGGTTTAATTCAAGTAAATCACTTAGGATATTTATTTGGTATCAAGAGGAATTAGGACTCTGGTAGCTAAGAGATGAGTCAACTTTATACAGGAACTCATTACGCATCTTGTAATGGTTGGAGGGAAAAGAGATGTTAAATATCAGCTGTCTCAAATCAGACCATCTTACTCAGCAAACCAATTTTAAAAGGTTGCTACTTTTTTGGAACCAGATAATTTGATGAGACATGAAACAATGGAAAATTAGCCTAGTTATGGAACATAAGGCATTTCCAACACTCCAGTTATCTTAAGATGAAGTTTACTGCTCTGGAAAGTCCAGATGTGGTATGGCTTCCTGAGAGAGGTCATGATCATGTGTTCTTTATGAAGGTACCATCTTGAGAAAAGAATGTGTAGACCCTGACATAATGGTGACGTGTAGTGGAGTAACTATTGGTCTCAGCATAAAAATATTTTTTTTAAGATTTTATTTATTTATTTGACAGACAGAGATCAAAAGTTGGCAGAGAGACAGGCAGAGAGAGGGGGGTAGGGGGAAGCAGGCTCCCCACTGAGCAGAGAGCCTGATGCGGGGCTCAACCTCAGGACCCCGAGATCACGACCTAAGCCAAAGGCAGAGGACTCAACCCACTGAGCCACCCAGGCGCCCCTCAGCATAAAATGATTTATCTACTCTGTCACTTTTCAGCTGTGTAAGCTTGGACAAACAACCACCCCTCTGGTTACACTTAAATTCTTTACTAAATACAAATAATACTTATCTACTATTTCAGCAACTGTTTGGGAACCTCAATAGCATATATATATTTGTGTGAAGAGCTTTATAAACCCAAATTGACATACAAATGTTAAAACTAAAACATCAATATGGACATAATCAAGTACCTAAAGGAGCAAAAGTTTTCCCAGGAGAAACAACTCCAAATTAATCCATCACCAGACACTGTAGAGTTTAAATCTGAAAACATTGCTTCAAACCTGTTCTATTTCTCTGAATTCCCTGGTTAATTCCCACATAGGTATACTGGGACTAATTTGTTGACCAGAACACATTTCCACAATTGCTTATTTTTGAAACAAACCTTTTTATGCTACTAATTAAAAACATAGCCATGTTATGTGTTTCTACCATCATTGGTCCCCCTTTCAAAAATGTAGTCTTTATGGCAACCCATTTTTAACTCTTTCCCACAGCCAGATCTATTAAGTGTATATCAACATACTATACTCCTGAGGCCAGAGACTTCTGCCTTCTTGACAAGTGAGAGCTACACACACACACACACACACACACACACACACACACACACCCAAGCCTACTTGGGACTTCGATGCACAGCCTACCCGAGCTGAAATGCAGTAGCTTCGAATCTTCCATCTGTTCCTTGAATCTAGGAGGTGACTATCATTGCTTTCTCCATGCAGATTCTTCTATAAACAGCAATAAAAATCAATGAAGACATAGGACAGCTGAGAGTTATTAACAAAATGCTGAGGCCACCAAAATTTACATTCTTGCAACCCTTAGACAATGTCCCAAATATAAGTCCTTCTCGGTCATACATCTGCTCCTATGTTTTCACACTGTTCTTGCCTTCTACTGCCTTGATCCAAACACCACTCATAGTGTGCCTTCCTCCGAAACCCTTTCTTCTGGGGAGCCTAAAACCCAATTCTGAAGTTAAAAAACAAAAACAAAAACAAAAAACAAAAAACCATCTTTTGTCCTCTGCTTCTTTCCAGTGCTCTAACCCTTTGCTCTTCCTGTTGAACTTGACTGGATGAAGCCCAGCTGTAGATCAATTAACTTTCTGTCTCCTCTGTTCCTACAGTAGGTCACATCCCACAGATCAGGGTAACTATAAACCCATGCATGGTCTCAGATATTTCAAGCCTTCTTTGCTCAACTCCAAAATCTTAACCTATAAATTTTTCCTTAAGGGAGGACACTGTATCTTCTAATCTGTTGAGAGAAGTCAGTGCAGAGTAACGCCCTTAACATCTCTTGTCCCATCTCAATCATTCTTTCTTCACCTGTGGCTTTGGGAATATTGATATATTCCCCCAACTCTGAATTTTTGGAGAATAGCTAACCGGGGGCTATAATTACACATAACCACTAGCAAAGGAGTGCAACCTTGCATAACTAGGAGCTGACGGGAAAGGAACTTCATAGCATACTTCTACCTTGCTGAGAAGATGGCTGAGAAGTGGCAGAAGAAAACAGTGGAGAACAGTGATCTCTAAAGTAGGATACATGCAAGGTGATCACATAGGATATGGGAAAATAAGATGTCTACTTATAATTACATTTTGTCTAAAAGAGGAGGAGGAAATCAACCTTCCTGAACATTTACTACAGACTGACAGTTGTGCCTGCCTTCCCGTCACTCAGTGTCCTCTGGTGATCTGTGTCTGAGGTGACATGAGGGCAGGGCAGGAGTCCCAACAGCTCCCAGACTCCTCAGCTTGCTTTCAGCGTGTAGAGTGGACGGCAGTTTACCTATGCCAAGCTGGGTGAATTTACAGAGTTTATCTCTTTTCTACAAAATGTGGCTTACGTGGATCCCTGCAAAGAAACCATGAGTTTAAGATACTGAAGATGCAATAAGCAAACAAGGAAGTGGCAGGGATGGCGCTTCTGGAACAAGCCCTCTCATCCTCATCGGCCACATCATGAGATGCGTTCAGGAGGCTCTCCTCAGACTTGACAAAAATTTGGCCAAAAAAGGTGTCAAGTCATTTAAAATACATATCTATACCCACATCGATGTTGTAAAGATCTCACTCTAACATTGTATGGAGCCTTGAGAAATTAGCTAATGGTAAAATACATGCAAATAAAAGGCATAAGAAGAAATTAATAGGTCATACATTGGATAGGTTTGCTCAACAAATTCTTATTGATGGAAATATGCCCCAGAAGAGGTCTGGGGACCCCTGGCATAGAAGTTAGACTGTAAGGTCGTGGGAATTAAATATCCTAGCCTTTGCCCTAGGGTAAAAGCAGTTATACTTTAAGATTAGTAGCATTCTAAGAGAATGGTTTGTTTTTGAGGGTAATTTTTATTAACATATAATGTATTATTAACCCCAGGGGTACAGGTCTGTGAATCGCCAGGTTTACACACTTCACAGCACTCACCGTAGCACATACCCTCCCCAATGTCCATAACCCCACCACCCTCTCCCTTCTCCACTCCCCCCAGCAATCCTCAATTTGTTTTGTGAGATTAAGAGTCTCTTATGTTTTGTCTCCCTCCCTCCCATCTTTTTGAGGATAATTTTTGAAAGCTTCTTAATCTCCATTTTATTCTTATATCCTATGCAATCTTTAATTGCAAACAATGGAGTATAATAGTAGTATGGGTAAACTAAGACAAAATTCCTTGCAACCTATTTTGCTTTGCATATATTCTTAGCACATTCGAGGTAGAAGGATGGAAAGGTCCCTGTTTTTGTTGTTCTTCCTAACTAGCTATTCAGTATTACCAGAGACTCTGAAATTATATAAAATCAACCAAAGTTGTTTAATTCAGTAAGGTCAGTCAGACTTCAGTCATATGAACTGTCACACCAACAAGTCACTCATGACACCATTCTCTTGCCAGTAGATTTTGGTGACCATTAAGTCAATCCCTAACACGACTGCAGGGAACTTATTAAAGTACTGAAAGATAAAGTATCTATCCGTGCCTCCTTTGTGGGACCCCAAAGGTAAGTTCATGGCCGAGTGGCAGTGTTGTCAGACACACACGTGGCAGCCTGGACACTAGGGCACGTACTGTTGGGTGGTTATCGGGTCACACATTTGGCAATAAAGCACACACATTTCAAAACACCTTGTCAAAAAAGGAGTTAAATCACCATACGCATTAGTTTCCCTTCTTGCAAACATTTAAAAAAAATTTTTTTTCTAAGATTTTATTTATTTATTTGACAGACAGAGATCACAAGTAGGCCGAGAGGCAGGCAGAGAGAGAAGAGGAAGCAGGCTCCCCGCTGAGCAGAGAGCCTGATGCGGGGCTCGATCCCAGGACCCTGGGATCATGACCTGAGCTGAAGGCAGAGGCTTTAACCCACTGAGCCACCCAGACACCCCCTAAAACAAGTCTTAAAGTGATTAAAAAAAAAAAAAAAAACAGGGGGAACAAGATCCTTTCCCAGGTTCTTGTCCTTGGGAGGACAGCACCCCCACCCAGAGCATGCCCCAAGCCCTTCCACCAGAATTCACCATGGAAAGAACCAGATCTGAGATTGCCCAAACCCATCTACTTCTGCACTACCATCAAAGAGGATGTGTATTTCAAAAGACAATAGTAAACGTACATGAAAACTGGTAGTGTTGATTTTTAAGACAAAAAATCTACTCCATAAAACTCTTAACGTTTAAGAACTATGAATTTAACACCTTGGTGTTCTACTTTAGCAACCAAAACCTAAGTCTGTAAATGCTTCAATGTTAAAAATCAAAATGCCAAAGACAACCAATCACAAACAGCCAACTAGGCCTTAAGCTTAGCCAATCAATCACTCCCTTCTGTTGCTTCTGCTTACTCTCTGTAAGTCTCTTCCCCTGAGCTCCTCCTGTCCATGCAGGGCACCCAGACACTTTCCGGTTTGGTGCTGCCTGGTTCTAATAGATTTTGCTCACATAAACTCCTAAAAATGTTAATAAAATTCCTTAGTTTTATTTTTTAACAGAAACAAGCTTTAAGATTTTTGGAGTTGAGATTCATTTCAATATTGTTTTTTAAAGAAAAAGAAGGAAAGGAAAAGGTAGGAGTGTAGGGGGTGGGAAGAGGTGTGTGTGCCACATTCCCTGAAACTTCTTGGAGGACTCTTTAGAAGTCAGCCTGAGGCTCAAGGACTAGTTCGGAGGGAAACAAGTTATCAGGCATCAAGTCTGAAAAGCTCCCCGTGAGGGCAACTGCTGATAATTGGGAGCAGTTCCTTAGGAATTCTCTGAAATATCTTAAACCACTTATCTTTCTTCAAAGGCTTACTTAACTACTTGAAAGAAAGAAAGAAAGAAAGAAAGAAAAAGAGAGAGAGCATGAGCAAAATCCCCAGGTCTTTAATGGGGGTGGCTTTCAAATAGGCTGAGATAAAATCATTCTCTTAAATTTGTCTTTGAAGTGGAAATGTGATCATACAAAAAGCGCCAAAGGAGTAACAACCATTTCAACTGCTTTCTCAGGTGACACATTTATAATCAAATGCATGAATTATAACGTGATCTATTAGGTTAGAATTACCCCTTCTATCAACGGCTCCCACCTGAGATCCATGCTGTGAGAAAAAAGGAACCTTCTCAGAAAAAAGGACCATCACTTAAAAGTGGCCGCTAATTCCTGTCCATGGAGACTCTGGGCTCTTCACTGCTTGCCTCCATGAAAAAAGGCCAAGCAGGGAAAACACAATACTATCCCCTTGAGCCTGAATACCACTACTGCCATTGGCTAAAATACAGGGTTATGAGAGAAGTTATGACCTGTTATGCCCAAAATAACGATCTGACATTCTTCTAATTATACATTTTAAAGATTCATTTATTTATTTTAAAGAGAGAGTACACAAGTGAGGGGAAGGGCAGAGAGAGAAGCAGACTCCCCGTTGAGCACGAAGACCAACACAGGGGCTCCAACCCCAGGGTCCCAAGATCTTGACCTGAGCTGAAACCAATGTCGGCTGCTTAACCCGAATGAACCACTCAGCTCCCACTTCTAGTTATATTTGATGCCATTCCTGTATTTGGGAAAATGCGATCATTTTTTTTTTTTTAAGATTTTATTTATTTGACAACAGAGATCACAAATAGGCAGAGAGGCAGGCAGAGAGAGAGGAGGAAGCAGAGAGCCCGATGTGGGGCTCGGTTCCAGGACCCTGGGGTCATGACCTGAACTGAAGACAGAGGCTTTAACCCACTGAGCCACCCAGGCGCCCCTGATCATTTGATTTTTTAAATGCACACAGGCCAGAAGAATATCACTAGATTACCTTAATAAGAGCAGTCACCTCCTCACACATCCCCTGGTTTTAGGTCATTTTTTTTAGTGATTTGCTTCTTTATTAATTTATTAACTGTTTCTCCCTTGAATATAAGATGGCAAAGAACCTGCAGCCTCAGGGTAAAATAGTGGCTGGCACATGGTTGGTACTAAAAATATTTTATAGAATATTAAATATTTGTTAATGTCATTCTTAGTACATACTTATTCTATATGATATCCCTGTGTTGTGATGTCCCCCAAACTCAGCCTGTCACGCTATTAGTAAAAATATATCACACATACAACCTTTATTCAAAGCAAACAAACGATAGAAAAAGTTATTTAAATAATCAGGTATTCCATATGTTCAAGTGAATATGTTTTATTAAATGCATACTAATATCTTTCTATAGTATGTGAGTATACATAATAAATTAAAATGTATATATTTATTAAATATAGATATAATACCAGAACATGATTATTTCAGATGAGAAATCAAAATAAACCTATTTGTAAGTATCTTTTGGTCACTCCAAATTGATATTGCTCATAAAAAAATACACGGATTTTCCCTGGGGAAAAAAATTAATTCCATAGCAATGTAGTTAAGGGACATGTTTTATTTCATAGCTTTCTGCAAGCAAAATTGCTCTGATACAAAATGAGTTCAATGATACAGGTGCTACTGTCCACTCAAGCAAAAGAAAACCTCACATTTCTATGAATGCACTTTATAATTATATTCTTACAGTAAAATAGGTCTAGTATCCAGGATGCCTCTGGCCTCTCGGGAAGCCGAGGCTCGGGATCCGGGCCGGGATCTCGAACGTCCCCAGCGCTGGCCGGAGCCGTGGGACCGAAAAGAACTTCCTGGGCGCGTCGGTCAGATACTGTTTAAACGACTGTGTGTGTGTGTGTGGACGTGCTGTCTGCCCTCCATCTTTTCTTTTACAGTGAAGTCATCTCAAAATGTATGCCGGGTGTGTGTCTTTTGGCTTTTCAGAGTTTCTACAGAAGCAGGAAGATGTCATGAGGTATCCGTGGGCCGCGGCCGCAGTGCACCGGTGGACTTACCTGCGGGGACACTCACGGGCTCTAGTGTGGGCTCCGCACGACCGTGCGGACGTGCCGGTGCCGCGGGACCGCCTTCCTCCCCCTCACATACCATGTGACTTTGACCCCAGAATAGCTGACAAAACATTTTACAGATAAAATAAAAAGACAAATACACAAATAAGGCCATCTGCAGAATTTTAAACTCACTTCTCGCAATTATTTCACAATAATTTCTACATCATATTTTACATCTTTCAAGCTTAAATAATAAATGCTCAAGGAAGGGCCGTGGTGGAACCAAGTGCACTATCTCTTGGAGGACTTGTCCAATTTGCTGGCAGGTGATTTTCTCTGGGGCGTGGGGATTTTGGAAGGCTTGGCTGTGGCTGGCCGAGAACCTGCTCGGGGGGTAGGCCTGTGTGTCTGGGGCACAGTCTCCACGTCGGAGCACACGGACTGGATTTCTGAAATGTCAAAGTCGGATGCGTCGCTGCCTCGGCGGCTGCTGGCCCTGCTGCCAGCTTTGCTTCCCGCTCGGCTTCCGGGTCGGCTGGGAGTCTTCCTGGGGTCTGAGGAGACAGGATGGACAGGGTTGAACCACACTTTATTAGTATTGGGTCGACGGGCAACACCTTCTTGAAAACAAATGCCACCTTTAATCTCCACAATTTTTCTCGTTGCCTGGTAGGTGCTCAGGAGACCTGGGGATTCATGGCCTTTTTCCATTCCACTAGGGAAGGTAGCCTCACTCTTAGTACAGATAGGTTCACAAACTAAAGGTACGTTTGGGCTGAGTGACTGAAAACAGGATTCCACTGATTACAAACAAGTATGAGGAAGATCCCTACAATTTAAAATTATGCTTTCCAAAGTTCAGCTCGTGTACCTAGGGCTGAGCAAACACGGAGCAAACCCTTAGGTGTAAGTTTTGCCCGAGGATAAGTGATTCAAAACACAGGGGAATTTAAAAGAGAAGACTTGAAACTTGAAAGACGCTTCCTGCTAGCTGAGCCCACAACCCCAGGGACTGGGTTCACTATTCTGTGAAGAAGTAGAAGCGCCATGGGCGTAAGGCCCAGCATGGTGGGGTTTTTCCAACCATCCAAGAACTGAAACCAGGGCTACTTCTGAGCAGGCAGAAGAGCCCAGACCTTCCAGCGTAGGACATGGGTAGGACATGGCTATGGTGCTTCCCATGTTCACCTTTCTTTGCTACTTTCCAAAAGTGATTTTCCTGTCCCTTAGTCTCATGACTCATTCAACCCCTACCACAGCAGGAGGACTGGACTAAGTGTCATTTCAAAAGAATACAGAATCATCAATTCATTATTTCATCCCCAAGGAAGAAGAGCAGAGGCTCGAGTCTTCCGATCCCACTGAGAGAAGCCCTTAGAGACGGACCTGCGCCACACTCACCAGCAAACTGTGTTCGGACTCTGGCTGCTGCTGTGGTTATCAAGCCACTGTCGTCCCCAGAGTGGAAACCTTTCCCTGATAAGTAGCCGGGGAGCCGAAGCTTGCTTCCTTGGATTGGTGTGCCCTGTATTTAATCAGTGAAAGGACATTTCAAGAAATTGCTCCTGCTGTGTGATCTTCCACTAACAGCCTGTTACGGATGGGCGGAAACCCTCTTCGGGAAGGGGAGCGGGAGGGGGAAAGCGGTTTTTGATTAAGTGCCACCTGGGGTTCTCACTGCTCACTTTCCTCATTTTTTATTCTCTCCCTGAATTCAAAAGGAATTCATGTTGAAGAGAAAACACAAAAATAGAGATCCCCAAATGACAGCAAGGGGGAAAGAGAAAAAAAGCGAATTAAACCGTGAGCACATTAGTATCTTCCAGGTTGTCAGCAAATATTACAGAGTTAGGAGAGTCCTGCCAGAAGGATGGGGAGCACACAGCAGAAAAAGAGTGAGGGACTCCAAAAAGTTGTGCTTGGATAGTCTGTGGCCTCCAAAGCTTTTAGGTAACCAAGCAGAAAAGAACAGACAGAATTAGGACAATAAGTAAACAAGGCCTAAACAGTCACCATTTAAACAAACTTAGCTGAAAAAAAACATGCAGTGACATTTTCTAACTTGGTACCATGCCACTGTATTTACTTCCAAAACTTCTGTGGTACTTCCACATGAAACATGGAGGTGATGCTTAGGAAGAACACTTAAAAAATTCTTAAGGAGTTCACAAACAATGCCTAAAGCAATCACAACCATGAGATTTTATTATAAGTCTAAAATCACTGCATTTTTTCCAGATCACTACACCATTCTGAAAATCTCCCGAAGTTAAAAAAATAAACAGAAATCCCAAGAAATAGAAGGGATGCCATTTTGCCTCAATTAACTTACAGGGAGCTGTTTGGTAGAAAGGAATCTACACTCATTACGTGTGTGTGTCTGTGTGTGTGTGTGTTTTAATTAGTTTTTCCCTTATTAGTTGTGAATGTTTAATAGAGCATATATAAGACCTTTTGATACTTCAGAGTTGCAATTTAATATAAATGTCATATTTGCAATTCATTTACATATGCATTCTAGCATATATTTAAGAATGGAATTTATATGTGATTTGCAGACATATAAAACTTAAGTTTTCAAAATACTGTTCAAACGTATCAGGATAATTAATCTTCACACTTACCTAATCACAACTTTTTTATAAATGGGAAAGATAAGGGCCTGAAAAGGGCTGTGGTTTGCCCAAGATCTGGCAACTGTGATCAAGCTAAATTCCTAACTTTAAAAGAATCTTAACAATCCATGAAAGGAGTGAGGACCCCCAAATTATGACATATATCATTCAAGGTGGCAGAATTCAATGTGAGACCCAAATCATTCTTCTCAGAAAGCCCTGACTGTTCTTATTTTATTGTCATAAACCCTACCTAGTTCTCTTACTGACCCCTCCACAGAAGTATACTATTGTTTTCTCTGTTTGGGTATTTTGTCTATGAGACTACTGGAAATGAAACATAATTATATAGTAGTTAAAGTAACATACTTAAACTCTAATCCGGGAGAGTCTCTTGAACTAACCCAATAGCACAGTCCCAAAATTTAAAACACACATGCCACTTGAGGTCCCTTAAATTGTTCTCAGTTTTCACAGGGGAAGGGAAGGAAAAATAAAATAAGATGGTATCAAAGGGGGAGGCAAACCATGAGAGACTCTTAACTCTAGCTAACAAGCTGAGGGTTGCCGGAGTGGAGATGGTAGGGGATGGGGTGACGGGGTGATGGGCATTAAGGAGGGCATGTGATAGAATGAGCCCTGGGTATTAGATGCAACGGAGGAGTCACTGCCCTCTGCCTCTGAAACGGACAATACAGTATATGTTAACTAGATTGAATTTAAATAAAAATTTTAAAAACCTTCTCAGTTTTTGCTACAACAGATCCATCATAAGTGGCAGGCGTCTCCAGATAACACATGATACGGACTCCTTTCACCGGAGGGGAAGGGTGGACATGAGGGGCCAGGGAAGGAGGAAGAGCTGATGAAGGCGTTGTTTCTGCCTCAATTCTACCATCTCCAGCAAGGATTCTCTGCATCATTTCCATCTGAGTCATGAGAGTAATAAAACATTCTCTGCTTACCTCTTATTATTCATCCAAGGATTAAATAATAGATTAGAAAAGCAAAGTTTTTGAAAGGCATAAAGGGCTTTTTAAAGGTACTATAGCATTTTCATAAAAGGATCCTGGCCTTTAACATGAAATCCCCCCCTTCATTTCCAGACAAATCATTGAGGGACTTCCCCCCCCCCCCCGCCCCATTATTGTGATTCTAATCAAATATGTGATTATTTGATACCTATATGTATCATTTTACAGAGAACTCTTTTTCAAATCTGTGCGGTGGACTTTCAATTGAATGTAGATGATCTGATAGATGAGCTAGCTTGGGAAATTTTATATGACCTAAATATCTCATCCCCATCAATCAGGCCATGTTAAAAAGCTGAAGCATATTTAAACAGTAAACTTTAAGGTCTAATAAAGACACACACCTATTGAAAATGGCAGAGAACATCTTGCATGCCTCAGCCCCCCAACCATGGTACTGATAACTAAAAGGCTTATGGCTCATCCACCCAGTGTTCTCCGGCAGAAACAAACATAACCAACATTTGGAAGGATGGTGTTCATAAGAAACACTCAATAAACTTTCTTTCAGTGTAAGTGATTTTCTCTTGCAAATGACAGTGCCTCTCACCCTACCTAAAGGGGGATTATTGCATTTCTTGCCCAAATTATGGTTAGAAGCATGAGCATACCAGGGGCTTTAAAAGAAATTTCACTTGGGCCTGAATATAACCTTCTGTGTGTCACTCTCCCAAGGGAGAAAAGTCAAGTATGAGGAAAAGAATAACAACAACAACAAAAACAACAAAGGAGGCACACAGAGCCTGCAAAGTGGTATCACTATGCTCAGTTGACACCATTCAAAAAGCTATCAATTCTCTGTTCTATGGACCCTTACTCTGAGGTCTTCCAAAAATGCTGAGTGGATACTTGTTTTACAGAAGTCTATAAAAAGACAAGGTATGGTCAGAAGTACGTGTGTTAAGGGAGAGGTAAAGCAATGTTAGTGTGTGACAGTTTCAATGACAGAAGACTGTTAGACTAGGATCTGGGGCCTTACGATACCTCTGCAGATGGCACGGAAAAGTCTGAGCACTCTGCTGGTTTACAAGGAGTTGACATTTTGCTGTTTGTCAACCATGGTTTACCATAATTGCGTGTTAAAGGATGGAGAATCTGTATGGAACAATGGCAAATCAAATGTAAAAGATAGCAGATAAAAACCACAGAAAGAGATACTCATAGCCAAGAGTAACATTTCACAGTAAGAATGATAATAATTAAAAATAAATGGAAAGATCTGATGGCAAATCATATACGCCAAACAAATAAATAAATAAATAAATAAAGCTTTATTTAAAAGGGGAAAAAAAAACACTCTGAAAGGTAACTAAAGCTCCTAAGCAGATAGTCTCCATATGGGCCACAAGGCAAACGTGTGTTCTATGTGCATATACATCTATATATATACACATAGACACAACACATATTTAATCCTTCATCTGTCATATTTGAGAAGGGATACACAGGGAGAAGACTGGCCCCACAAATCCCTGGGTCCTCAAACACTCCAAAGCACCCTCGAGACAGTGATCACACAGGAGAAGGACAACACTTCCTATCTGAGTCCTACCTTGGGTGTGCTGGCGGCGGGGACCTGTGGTGAGGCTGCCTGGCCAGCCTGACTGGATACAGAAGTTGATCGGTTGGGTGATGCTCCTCGTGATGAAGGCCGTGATCTTCGGCCCCGGGGCCGGAAGGCAGCCATACCCTGACTGGCACCATCTGCTAAAATGAACTTCTCCCGGAGCTCCATGTTTGTCCTTCCTTTAGCTGGGTTATGTGACACACACATGCAAACAGAAGAGGAGGGGACAAAAAGAGGCGCTCAATCACTTACAGGAAGAACAACAGCTTGGCACCACAGACCATGTTGAGGAGTTCAAGAACAGCTTTTTGCCATGCCAACTCCAACGCAGCATAACAAAAAGTTAAATGCATTCCTTTACAATGCATTCCTTTTGGATACAAGTAAGTTTGGGAAAGAAAAAAAAAGTGTGTTTATTCTAACACTAGACACCAGCAAGAATAACCACTATTAAAGAAAGAGTCAGCATGAAAATGGAAAGCTCATGCTAAAATATTGTTAATCCACCAGCTACTGATGCCCACATGGTTCGTCACCCCTCCCCCACACTGAGAAGACAAGCCAGTAAGGCAAGGACTGTGGCTTTTGCATGTACTACTGAGGTAAGGAGAATGCCAGTATTTTAACACTGGAATTAACCAAACAACAGGATTACACAGAATAAGAGATGGCTCGTTAATCATGAGGACAACAGATAAACTCTCAGGTTTTTCACTTAAATGAGGCAACCGGTATTCTTATTTTATGCCTTGGAAAACTCGGTTTAACCGACATGCAGTAACAAACATCAGACCCAAGGATATGAGGTAATCAGTGATGCAACACTCATACAAACACATATGCACATGGAGAACACTGCACAAGAACCCGATGAGCAACGTGTTAGCATGTGTCCGATCACTTAGAGAGCACCTATGTTCGTGGCACACCGGCAGTGTGCCAACGGTTCTGCATTTAAATTTGGAAGCACCAGCTCAGTTGGATATGAGTTAAGCCATACGCGATGGATGAAGCGTGTTATCTTAAAACAAATGATTAAAGCAAGAATGTAAAAGTAGGAAAGAGAAAAGGCAAGAGGGGAGAGGCAAAGACGGGGGTTGCCAACCTATAGTAGGCTGAGTAGTAGTAATTGAAGAGTTTGATTCCGAACGTAACATTTTACTCCCATGATGATGAACTAGAAAAAATGACACAGGATACCAATCACATTAAAGAATACTGTTAGCAAGAGAAGAAACAAAGTACAGTAGTTGAATATGCAAAGGGGTGCTCAGATCCAGCTTTTAGCACACATTTTAGAAGAAAAGTTGCATCAGGGAAAGAAGCATTCAAAGATTTGACTCAGTAAGAAAAACGTATTTGGAAGACTTGGCCACAGTCACACTAACTTTCCTAAGCAGCAAGTCAACAAGGATACTACATATTCTATTTGCTTTGTCTCTTAGTGGAACTACAGCACTGGAGGCTGCGGTATTTCCAAAATATTAAAAGAGGGAGTCATCGCGATTATACCCTTGGCGGGTGTATCTTTGACCTGCAGAGAGCAGAGCTACTGAGTAGGGTCGTAGGATGATCCCAGGTGTCCTTAGCAGAGCGGCCTGCAGACCCACAGAAACTCACTCTGATGTACCTGCACAGTCAGATGCCCGCATCGAATTAACAGAGGCCCCGCTGGAAGAACCCTGGCCTCCCACTTGGTAACCGAAATACTATCAGCACGGACATTTGCTGTCGTTCGTTTAAGAGGATTGAAATGAGCTCACAGGTTAAAGAAAATCACAAAAATGTTACTGCTTTTTTTTGTTTTTGTTTTTTTTCCCTAAGGAAAAATGGGCCAACTAAAGTAAACGGGACCTAACTAGACACTGCAATCAAATGACAACTTGTAAGGTCAATTAATTAAGAATTCCACAATTGACTACAGGATCTGAAAAATAAGGAAAATTGAAAGATAATCAAGGATTCTTTGGCTGGTAGGTATGGTGTGAGCTACAGTATCATTTGTTTATATTTTCAACATGCTCATCTATACCTTCGAAGTAAGAGTCAAGTTGGCAGTTAATGATGATTTTCAAAACTTTTAGGTATTAACTTTCCTTACCTCCCCCCAATATGAAAAACTTCCATTTTTAAACCTTTATTGTCCAGCATGCTCAGTCTCCTTTACCTCAATCTGCTTTCATTTTACATTGCTATGTAATGACAGGTGAAATCCTTCCCCTAGTTGGTGTAATTACTCATTTTGAAAACTGCAGATGGGAGCATTTCCCTAAAGATAAAAAAAATCGATTCTCGTATTTCCTGCCTATCAGTCTCATATTTATCCAGAAGATGTAAGGAAAAAAATGAGAAGAACATGGTTTACATGACTGCCACAAGTTCTTTGGGAACTTTAGGCTGACAGAGACCAATGTGAAACATTCATTATTGTAATAAATGACCAAAATTATACCCAGCATGTTTTTGATGCTGGAAAATAGTACACAATTGATACACTTTCATGGTGTTACTATCTTAACATAGCATCTCCTTACCCCTGCAAGGATCATTTTTCACTAAGAACTCATCAAGTGCCATCCATCCACCTCCGACACGAACCATCACAGTACTTCGTAGGATCCGAACAAGTCGCAGCTGCTGGGAGTCTCCAAACTGTGAAGACGAACGAAGAAAGAACCTCTAATTGTCAACAGCAAGTCTATGCTAAAGGATGATGTACAGTCTGCAGTAGCTTAAGCAACCAACTTAAATTTCTTGCTTAGTTCACAGCGATTAGTAAAATCTCAGGAAAGGGGGTTTGAAATGATCTGCGTTAGACTGCTGCATGCTGATTTAGCCCAAAGGAAACAGTTTGGAAAAAGCTAACAAAGGTTATCAAGTATAATACTGAAGCTCTGTTCAAGAAACGATTTTTCTTTATGATAGAAACAACATTAGTAAGGCAGTAATTGACAAATGTTTCTCGAAATCAAACACAGACATGAAAATAAGTAAAGGCCTACTAGCCCAGGGTTTATACAAGATAAGATTCTAAAGAAAATCTACTAAACTCTAATCTTCATTAAAACTTCCTCTTCTACTAAAACTGTTTTCCACAGAAATCTGTGAGAGAAATCTCCATAAACTCATTTCGTTTTCTCTAAGAGCAGTTTTAATTTAGAGAGATTAAATATAGTAAATGAACATGACCAACAAAAATTTCACAGTCAACTAAAATTTCTGCATCAACAATGATCTGGTAAACCAATTTGTTAAAGGCTGGATTAATGTGCCATTCTGGATTACTGTAACATTAGAACAGCCAGTGACACATTATTAATTATACAGCTTTCTAAAAGGCTTTCAAAGTGTTTGCACCATAATTACTGACACTAATAAGCAGTCGTGTTCTTCCCCTTTCAATGGATCTCCAATCACTTGGATACACTACAGATTCTGCAAGTTCTGAATAAATGTCTAGACTACACAGTTTCTGATCATAAAATTTATTTTGAAAGCCCATGAGAAATAATTTTATACTTTTAAATCATTTCTAATAGGCTCATGTTCAGCTTGTAAAAATTACCAAACCAAATTTCATGCCTGCCAACCCAGCAGATACCAAGCAAAATCAATAGTCAAGTAAACATAAATAAAGCTTCTTTTAAAGGCAAGTAAGAAACAATTGTGACTTTGACTATTTGTGCTGGCTCATGATGGATAATCAGAAAGCTTTATTTTAAGTAGAAACAAAATCTTCCACTTTTCAATATACTTTAACACTGAGTTTCAGGAAAGGAACCCTAAAACAAAGCCAACCATTCAAGACCCTGAAACTCAAAAGGACCTGGATGAAAAGCATGTAAAATGCACCAGCAGGAACTCATGCGTTTTACATCAACCCTTTTTATATTGCTATTTCTAAGTCCATTTTCAAGCCTTGAGATTTAAACTTTCTTATAAATTGAACCAGTTCCTGAAATGTAAATTAAAGTTTAAAAATCAAAATATATATTTATTTTGTTAGAAAAAAATTGGTGCTGCTAATAAGCGAAGGAAAAGGAAGGGATTTAAAGAAAATTACCCTTAAGAAACCAGATAATTAGACCAGATACTTTTGGTCCAAGATTAGGTTCAAAGCAAAAGTTTTCAGGAGATGATGTATTTTATAGAGATATTCCAATTGTAATAAAAATGATTTAAATTTTTATTTTGAGAGGGTATTCCCTAGACAACTAACATTGTCTTCAGAATGTCCCTAATTTTCCTAACAGCCAAATCATGAGACAAGAAAAAAAGAGACTAATGTTTGCTTTTAGTGTTTTGAGTGAATAAAATCTTTTAAAGTTAGCATTTTTCTCATCCTTTCCACAAATAAAAAATATTATCCCCAATGTTGACTCAGAAAATAACAAGAAGGGATCAGAACAGTAACTTTTTATATATTATAACTAAGGCCAAGTTTTAAAGACATCCTTTTTATTTATTATAACTAATGCCAAGTTTTGAAGACATCTATTCAAAGGAGCTGAAAATTTCTATTTGAAAAAAGTTATGTGCTTGCAATAAATGGGGATAACCGGGAATTTGAAACCTAAGAGGTAATATGGCTTAAAAACTGAGCAGCAGAGTGAGATCTGACATGATATGTATGATCAGGTGTTAAAAATTGTACAGTTCTTTCCAAAAGCATACAGTGAAAATCCCTTCTCCTTTGTTTAAATCAAAACACAATTTTTCTTATCCTTAGTTCTAAAAATTGTGATAATGACACAGGGCCACTGGACAGTTTATACTGACTTCAGTGTAAAGCCAAATGAGTTAAAGTGTGATTTTAAGATTTCACAGAAGTTATCAGAGATACATTTCCTCAAAAGGAATTGATACCAGTTAAGACGTGTAGAGTTAAAATTCCTGCTCAGAAGATGTAAAGCCCTGAATCGGTGGTTTAGGATAAATGCAACAATCACTACTTTGGAGAGAACGCATCACTTGTGGCTGAGTGCCAGAGAGACTTCTCACTACTCTGTCTTCCCACGTCACCACCCACTGCAGATCCTTCTCTAGCTACTGCTGATCTAAGGACCTCAGAGTTTGTTTGTTTTTTAACCTCAATAGTTAAACACAGCAAAGAGACGTGTGCAGAATCAAATCTTTATTCCAATAAGTATTTGCATAAAACATATGCTAGCAGTGTTATTAAACCGGAACTAAAAATGGCATTTCTAACACTGTGACCAGTCAAACTGCAATTTGTTATCTGGTTTGCTTAAAAGTAATCTCCTCATTTGAGACACACGGCAAAAAGGAATCCTGGATCAAGGACCCTTACAGCATTTACAGAAACACCACGCCAACCAACAATGTAGTAGCTAGGGCAACAGCATGGGAAAGATTGGCCATGGCAAGCTTTAATGACTATGAATTAAAGTTAAAAAAAAAAAAAAAATCATTGGGAACTTGAGAATACATTCCACTGGTTTATACCTGATTTCCCAGGAAGAACTGATAAAAAAAAAATGAAAAATGGAAGAAAGACACAATTAGTTCAATAGGAAACTTTCTGTATGACTCTAGAACACACACATACAATCTGTCACACTCTGGGCTCCTGGATATAGTATCTAGTTTAGAGATGTGCAGGTACCCGCTGGTTGAAACGTAAACCATATAATCAGTAAATTTTCTATAAAAGTTTTTTTTTTAATCTTTGGGTTTCATATTTAGGTTAGAAATTCAAATATGCCGATGAATATTTTCCAATATGGAAATACAAAAACTAAATTCAAAAAGAAATTTTGCTTGTAAGTAACATGTTGTATTAGGGAAACTCAGCACATTTCCGATCTAGCTACTACATGTGAGAGATATTCCAAAAAAGAGAAAAAAAGATAGAGGAGTAACAAAGTCACACTGGTGTTCAAATAACTGTTTAGAAGAAGGTAAACTGAGCTTTTAAGATTTTGAACAAAAAGAAAAATAACTACATAAGTGGAAAACATTGCCTCTCCGTATTTCTAAAAATGATTCAACATTTTTAACTTTGTTGTTCTGGCTTGGAATAGCTTTGTTATTAGAAATATGATAACTTACCTGTAATCATAATAAAATACATTTTAAAGTCACAGGAAGCAACCTGAGTATGTGGGATGTGTTTTTCTCCTCAAAGTAAAATGCATGTCAGAGATATATCCTAGTTTACAAAATGCAGGCTATCTCTACATCATTTAAAATGACAAAAGCTGGAATTTCATATACCATTCTATTGTGATGTGAGGTAAAAAATAAATAATTAGCATTCCTGGAAAGCAATGCAGTTCAAATTGTATACAGATTTCCATTGTTATCCTTCAAGAGAACTAAATAGTTAACTTTTGAAAACTCACCCTATATTTGTTGTCTCCAATCTGTTCAACTTGAAATCGTTTTGCACATTTACACTTCGCTACCTGCCTTGTCACCTGCCAAAAACAATGATGAAATGTCCATTTCAAGGTTAACATGACACTGCAGAGTCAACAAACACCTCAATACAACTCAAGATGGAAATAAAATGGCGGCCTGAATCTGAGCATGGTGTCCCGGCAGCGCCCGCTGCTGCTGCTGCTGCAGGGGGTCGGGGTGTGGAGTACCTCGTCTTCGATTTTGTCCGCATCGGTGACGGGTTTATATGCATCTTTATTTGGGTGAAGGGCTGCTACAAATTCATAGTAGTCAATATATCCATCACCATCTCGGTCAAAGATGTCTGCCACTGCGCTCATCTCCAGGCGGCTGGTTGGAAACTCTAAAATTTTCGAAATAATAGTAAGTATGATTACTGAGGTACAGCTGAAAAATAAAATTGTAAAATACTGAACAGTATACATCATGATGATCTGATCCTTGTACGTATTATGAAAGGAGTCCTTCCATCAAGTTAATTGACACACCCACCACCTCACAGATATCTTTTTGTTTTTTCCTGAATATTTAAGTTCTACTCAGAAAATTTCAACTACATAATATCCAGTGTTATCAACTGTAGCCATCACATTGTACTTTAGATCCTCAGACCTTACTCATCTTGGAGTTTCTACCCTTCTCCAGGCTGTCCTCACCTCCCCCACCTCCCAGCCCCTGGCAACCTCTTTTCTACACTGTGAGTTTCACTCTGTGTGTAGATTCCACGTAGAAATGCGAATTAGGATACTCTCAGAATAAGCCATACTATATTCTCAAAGTTTTTAAAACCCATAGTTTATAATAACATTTTACAAAAAGATTTAATCTTAAAAAAAAGTTAAGTAGTATACCTTGCTAATTCTGACTCAGTTGTATTATTTCTATCTTAATGTAGCCAGTTAAATTATCAGGGTCATCAAATATATTAAAATCCTCTTAAAAACTGATTTATATTATAACAAATCAAACCACAATATACAGGACCTACATTTATCTTTAATTACTACCAGGATGAATCATTGAAAATTGCTTTTATTCTTGGTTGAAAACTTTAAAATTAGCAAATTTCATATGGTTCAACTACCACTTTAAGGAATATATGAATTTTATGCATGTGAATTCATATCATATATATACTCATAAGATTATATTAAATTTACTTTAAGATTTCCAGTAACATCTGCCCAAGAAATCACATCCATATGACTCAACCATCAAACAAGGTGACACATACCTTAAGAATTTTCATAGAGTTCTAATTTCCCGTTAATGACAATGATCAGATGTCAATTAGAACAAAAAAGGGAAGAGGCTGACTTGAATTTACTGATTACCCATTACATGTCAGACAAAACAATCTAAGAATCAAATATTATTAACTTTATTATACTAATGAGGACACAGCTTCAGGGAGCAAGGAATATACCAACTGTGGTTACAGGAGTATGAAATAAGCCTGACCCCAAAACCACGCATTTCACCACGGACACTTCCCTGAAGGCATGACTTCATAGCCAAGCTTAAAGGCGATGCTTTATTAGTAACACAATTTTAAAGTGTGCTTATTTTCTTTAAAAAATGACATCATTTACAGTCACTTCTCTTGGGACTTACTTGAGGAAAGAATTCCATCAATAAATTCTTGTCGGGTTATTTTCCCATCCTGATCTTTATCAATTCTCCTGAAGAAGTCCATCACTCGAGATTTCTTATGATTCATCCATCTCATGTATTTTTTACGCCAGATATCGAAATCAAAGTTAGCAAATTCCCTCAGCTGGAAAGGACAAAAGGTATTTTGGGTTCATACGGTGCACAAACAGTACCTCCGACTTTATGAATAAAGTTATTTTTAATGACCTTCCAGATAATGCACAGATCTTTCCCACTTCAAAAAAATAAAAAAGGTCTCATTTTGCAAAGGGAGCACAGAAACATCTTTCCTATGATTTCACTACTGTCGCTGGTTGTTCTTTTCAAATAAAAGAAACATACAAAACTCCTCAAAAAGTCAAACTAACAATTTCTGATAGTGCCAATGTGACAAAGGTGAACTGCCCCAGAGAGACACTACTGTTAAGTTTTGTGCCTACCGGACAGCAGGCCCAGCTCAACAGCTCTCACCTCTGCTCTCTCTCTGCTCTTTGCCGTTCTACCATCCAAGGCTTCTAAAAATTTCCCAGTTTCAGAATCTGAAACTCTACATCTCAGACCACAAAATATATATATATATATATATATATATATATATATATATATATATATAATGAAAATACCTGAATTATCAGTGGTTATATTTCCCAGATAATACCAAGCAAACATACATCAAGCTGCTTCTTCTCTTAATGGAGTCAGGTTCTGATTATGTTAGAACATATTATAGTGGACCCTGGGACAACGCTGGGTTTGAACTGTGTGGGTCTGCTTCCATGCAGGTTTTTTATGAAATTTTTAAAAAGACGTGTTTTCTCTTCCTTGTGATTTTCTTAATAACATTTGCTTTTCTCTAGCTTACTTTATTATAAGAATATAGTATATAACACATATAACTTTGTTAATTGCTTCTTATAGGTAGGGCAATAAGGCTTCTGGTCAATAAGGGGCTATTAACAGTTCAGTTTTGAGGGAGTCGAAAGTTATATGTGGATTTTTGACTATGCAGTATGTGTGTGTGTGGGGGGGTGCTGTTAGTGCCCCTAACTCCATGTTGTTCAAGGGTCAACTGTAGTTTACTTTATTGATTCCCTAAACCCACATCCCATATCATCAGGGGTCCTGAACACAGGAGTTCTCTGACCTCCTCCAGTCTGTCCAAGGCGTCATTAAGCTTCCTCCTCCTTTCCAACGCAAGGAGCCAAACTTGCTGCCATTTGCTCACCAATAAATTGACCCTCGGATTCTTGGTTTCGATTTGTGTCTGTGATCCAGAGGGATATAAGCTTGACGCTGGGAAGCGTTTTCCTGTTAAAATGCAACTTTAGTTAGGAGAGTGGTTTCCAGGGTTCTAAATATGTTAAGGCTTGGCCTTTATTGTTCCTAGCTAAAACTGAATCAACTTAATTATTTAGAAAGATCTTATTTAGATCTTATAATGTTCAAGTTCAAATCTGTTTTACTTACCAAGGATCACATACTTTTCATATAAAACAGAGAAACATACCCAATGGGCATTTAAATACTGAAAAGCTCTCTTTATAAAATTATGTTTAAAACATTTTCCAGCTTAAAATCCATGCCATTTCAATGACAAAGAAGTACCTTGTGAGCCTCTCTTTTGTTAAGGCATGAGAAAATAAATCTCCCAGGGCAGTGAGACTTATCTTAGAATCAGCTACCCAAACCCAGCTGCCCTTCTTAGAAAAGAAGGCTGGAAGGAAGGCAGATGAGGGCAGGAGACAGTGGCCATTCATTTGAGTCACAGCAAGATACTTCACAAATTCTGATCAAATAGGGACGTGTGTGTATGACTCCAGCTTTCATCCAAGTCTGTTTTCCACAGAGACTGCACATTTCCTGTGCACAGTCTCATAACCCAATTTACTGCCTTTCCTAATTTTTTCTCCCTCTTTTCTGGCTATTTTTCACAAGTTTCTATAACATCACAGAACAGTTGTCTCAATGCATTTTTCTCATCTAACTAAATGGTTGAGTGTGGCCTGGAAAAACAACTAGCCTAAAGTCACGTTAGGAAGAGTGTTCAAGCTGGGATTTGCCCAGAGTTTCTCACTCCTACGAGGCCCTACAAAAATATTTACTGAGCATTTAACTACAAGCCAGGAAGTATGCTAAGCACTTTGTTCACATTAGTTTATCTAATCCTCACCAGAATCCAGTGAGGTTATAATTATCCCCTTTACAAATGTGTAAATTGAGGCTCAGAGAGAGTTTAAGTAACTTGTCCCAGGTTATATTTCCAAGGTGGTAAGGAGTCTGCCTCCAGAGTTCTTAACCACCACTTTGTTACCTTGCCCCCTTGGGTAATACAGCAACTACAAAAGATCTGAAATCATTTTTTTTTCTATTAAGGCACCTTTAAGAAATGTATTGAATTACAATTATTCAGCTATAAACTGAGCTTCTTTTAAATCTTCTCCAAGCCTGCTTTATCATTTTTAATGTCACTTTGTGACTTCCTTTCGTGGAGTCAAAGTAGACTAAGAAGTAAATAGAGCCTGAAGTCATATGAACATGGGCAAAATCTATCAGACTGCCAGTCACTAATGAACAGTTAGGTCATAAACTATATCCAGGTCATGGTCATTTCTGCTATATCCCACCATAAGGTTATTTATATAACAGAAACAAAGGGGATGATGGTTTCTGTTCTTGTTGTACATTTTTTCCAATTTCTTCTAGCTAATCTAAAAGATACCCTACAAGCAAATAAAATTAAACAGAGAGGCCTGTATATGTTTTTTCCTTTATTTTTAAATAAGTTGCTACAATATTTGAGCCCATGTATTCTTTCAAGGAAAACTTTTACGGTAGAGAGAGCTCAAAGAATCACCAATTGCTCTGAAATTTCAAGTGACAACTCAAAACTAACTTCCTTGGCTTTAGCCATGTGCATTTTAAAGAAATTGGCCACTGCTTACTTCCTGCTCGCCCTTTATCCAGGACCGGAATATGGGACTGTAATGAGGAAGGATCAGCTGCTCTCCTCTTGTAGGTCTTGGTAACTTTGTCCACATCAGGTTGTTTTCTGGTCATTTCCTCCATGAAGGTCTGAAAGGTCAAAGTCAATTAAATAGAAGTGCACCACAGAAAACTACCTTTAGAAATGAACTAAAAGCAAAGGATAAAAGGACCATGCTATTATTTCTGAAATTCATTCTGGGGGGAAAAAAAAGCATAAACCAACTTGTTATATCTTTAGGGGCCAAAAAATTGTAAGCCACTATAACATAGCATTTACTCACAACTAAACAATATAAAATGTTACATATACCTGGTAAGTAATTAGAGCACTGTAACAGTAATTTGTTTTAGCTTGATGACCATGCATGGGAGCAGCTGTATAATTAATATAACCTATCTGTGTATCAACCAGGATCTTCCAGAGCTTTTAAGCTCTTCCTGAAGAATCTTAAAGTGAGTATTTATCTGCAAAGCAACTAATTAACTGGGCTGGTCCTCAGGATGTCTCTGCAGCACGTTTCACTAATGTATTTGAAATACTTCAGATGGCTTTGCTATACACTGACATATGGCAAACATATTAAATATGGACATATCTTAAATATTTCTGTTTATACAAATACTATGCCAAGGGAGATAAAAGTTATTCAGGTTAAAGTTCCCATTTAAGAGGTCTGACTATCTTGCTACTTCTTGTCTTGTCTCCTTAGGCTTATTATTGTGACTTAGAGATCCCTCTATCTGGAATACGCAGCAAAGACAGAGACTGTGGTGAAAAGGGGTGGAAAAAAGAGGAGTCAGATAAAAGTGAAAAGTAGAGAAACACATGTCTAGAATCTGTCACACTGGAGAACTCTGATCACAGAGAACACAACATGAGGCACTTCAGGGCCGTTATGGACATGAATGGCTCATACATTTATTTAAAAATATTGCAATGCGGGACGCCTGGGTGGCTCAGTTGGTTAAGTGGCTGCCTTCGGCTCAGGTCATGATCCCAGTGTCCTGAGATCGAGTCCCACATCGGGCTCCATGCTCAGCAGGGAGCCTGCTTCTCCCTCTGACTCTGCCTGCCATTCTGTCTGCCTGTGCTCGCTCTCTCCCCCTCTCTCTCTGATAAATAAATAAAATCTTAAAAAAAAAAAATATTGCAATGCTAGCTGCTTCGTCAACTAAGCTGCCATTTAATGCTTCCCTTTATAAATGTGTATCAAAGTGACAAGCATACAAATAAATCAGAGTCAGTGGGAGGCCCACAGGCAGGATAGAGAAGTCATTTGTTTTTTGGAGCAAGATGATGCACTCCCTTGTAGACAGGGTGTGTCTGAAGTACTGATGGTCATCGTGGGAGATGCGTGGCAGCAGAGAGTAGAATATGCGAGCATGGAGCCATAAAGACCGGCAGAGCGAGGTCGCCAGAAGACGGAGCAGAAGAACAGGGCGAAACGGACAATAAATGTAAGGAAGAACTTGAGGAGTGTGTTTGAGGAAGTGATGGTAACCAGCACAAAGCAATCTCTTGAGAAGTATGGCAGTGAAATAAAAACAGTATCTGAGAAGACAGGGTTAGGATGATATTCATATTACCTGGTGTTCTGCAATGAGGGCTTTCACCTCTTCGATTTCCTGGGGGATGACTTCTTTGTCCTTGTCGCTAAGTGTCGTTTCGGCCCACTGCAACCAAGCCAGCAAAGCTTCCAGCAATTCCTGTTTTGCAATGAGCCCAGCCAGAGCACTTGCTAATCTCTGTTGATGCTGCTTCGCCCAGGCCAACACCTGTTGGGGAAACAAATGTCTCTCAATTTCATCCATCCTAGTTAATAACTGATGTAAAAATACACAACTGCTGGCACTAGTTGAAAATAAAACTCCAGTGACGTGCCTGTGACCGTCAGAGTTAAACAAGTACACAAGAACTTCACCAGCACTATGCACTGCTGGAAACAATTCACTAACTGGGGAATTAAGAGAGGAAAAGGGACAGCAATAGGAAGTGAGGCACTTTCTAACAGGTATTTTTCTGAATACATGTATTAGGTAACACTTCACGCCTTATAAGATATGTTACACAAAAAAACACACTCTTCTATATTTGGATATAGAAGATCATCCTGGGCCTGGGATCATAACACTGCCAGTCTTTCTAGATCCCATCAGCGGTACCATCAGTGCTATCTGGGATGGTACTACCAGATTGTGGAGGACATGAAAGCCCCTCTGATGTTTGCCCCCATAGTTACAGACGGGGTGTCAAACACCCAGGCTTCCTTTAGATTTCTAGTCTGAGTTCAAACACACATTCTCTGACGGCTCAAGAATGCTTATTCCATGAAGCATTGAGTGGAAATAGAAATAGATAAAATCTTAAAATGCAGAATCCAGTTCATGTACGTAATCCATTCCCCAAGCATATACTCCTCTGAAGTATAATTTGGGTGCTGGGTTATTCAACAATGTGGAAGTGGGACAAAAAGTCATACAGGGAACCAAACATTTGCTTTTTCATGCTTCAGGGACATAGCTGCAAAATGGCTTTACGTTTTTAAATAAAAGTGGACTGCAGAGACAGGTCATGCACAGAGGAAGGTTTGCAGAGGCCTCCTGTTCCCAGGGTCACACATGTATCTCAGTTCTGTTCCTGCTCTAATGATGACTTGAGACCCACTGACCTCCTCAAACCTGGCCCGGATGATGGTCATCCAGTGTTTGATGGTGGTGATGGAGTCAGGGTGGCAGATGGCCAGGACGGCGTCTCCCATACTGGTAGCTTTATTCAGCGCAGCCCGTTTTTCTTCCAGTTTCTTCATGAACTCCTAGAGCAGAAACAAACACCTCAATCAGCTGCTGGCACTGGTTGAAAATAAAACTCCAGTGACGTGCCTGTGACCGTCAGAGTTAGACAAGTACACAAGAACTTCACCAGCACTATGCACTGCTGGAAACAATTCACTCACTAACTGGGGAATTAAGAGAGGAGAAGGGACAACAATGGGAAGTGAGGCACTTTCTAACAGGTATTTTTCTGAATACATGTATTAGGTAACACCTCACGCCTTATAAGATATGTTATACAAAAAAACACACTCTTCTATATCTGCATAGCGTGTACATATGGTAATGGAGAACAGGACTAGGAGAGAGAGTACCACCAGAGACAAAAATATTGATTGAAAAAAAATGTCCTCACAAAACTAGGAGGTTGTATATTTAAAACAGCATGAACTGTGTGCCAGCAATGAGAGGAATATGTACCGAAAAGGAAGAGAGAAGGCTGGGCAGGGAACTATAAATGTTTGGGGTGAGGGAGAGAGGGCCCAAATGTCCAGCAGGAAAGAGTCGGGGAGAGCATGAAGGGGATGGGCCTGACAGCCAGAAACTGTCATCCCCTGCTCTGGTGGGATGAAGAAGCCCTGACAGGCTCTAAAATGCTTTCAAATCAACTTTTCTGCAAATGTCTCACACACATAACTGTACTTTCTACCATCAGAACTGTATTCATAGATACATGAGTCACAGAACTCTGAAAGCGTGGCTACAAATGAGGACCTCTGCCTTAAAAAAGGTCTTGTGCTTCCAGAACCTCAGAGTGAATTTCAAGCATCTGCCAGCACCCCAGTCTGGACCCCAGCACTAAGAGGGACGGATTCCTTAGTAACATGGGCAAGGGCTGCAAAGGCTACAGACTGAGCGGACACCCCGTACTATCCATGCCATGTGGTCAGGGTGATCATCGGAGAATGGGTTTCCTAGAATGTCTAGTGACCTTTTCTTTTTGGGTTCTGGGCCGCAGCTCTGTCCTAGACCTCCTATTCTGGCATGTTGCCATGTCTCCTTACATACCTACTGGACGTTAAGGTCCACAAGATCAAAAGACCGTGTGTCTTTGTGATTGAATAAGTGCTTTTTAATTCTCATTTACCCATTTTTACTGCCGTCATGTCAAGGTTTAATTAATAGTATACTCCACTAACATGACCTATCTTTAAAATATCATCACTTTTATTTTAAAAATTATTTTCATTTAAAAAATTTTAAAATGAAAAAATTATTTTCATTTCCTCCAATACAGATCTGCTTAACTGAAAGGGGGCGGGGGGAAGCTTTACTAGGAAGAGAAAACCAGAGGCCAATAACAGCTGTGCTTTCCCAAGGACAGGGGATCTGACCGTATACTTTTAATCACCCCTAACCAAACAGTGCCAGAGTCCTGCCCAGAATGCCGTGGGCTGGATGGTCAGCTCCCTGCTTGCATTCTATGCTCACCTGGGAAAGCTTGCCATTTTTGAAAGTGGACTATACTGAGAAGTCTCTGGTCCTGGGGCTAAGAAATTAAATATTTTGCTTTACTTTTATTTGCTCAGTGAAGAAAGCAGAGGAAATAAGAAAGAACGGATGATGTTATGGCTAATTATTGGTACTAAGCAGCCCTTTATGAAATGACATGTAATTTTATACAACTTAAAAATATTTAAAAGTAATTTGTTGTAAAAACAAAAACAAAAACAAAAAGACCCCACAACACTACCACTGCTCCGGATACCCTGCTTCCTGATGCTTCTGGGGGTTTCCTGCTCCTGCTCTGAGGGTACTGATACCCCAAGCGGGCACCTTACTGTAAGATGTTTGATATATAAGAAGCTCCTCTGAGACCAACTCTGTCAGTGGAACTCAATGCTGGCTGGTGGGTCAGACAACAGTAATATAATAGCTCTTCAAAACACTGAGCTGAATCAAAAATTTATAATAAATTTGATGTCATTTTCCTCCTCTTATATTCTAACTTCAACTTTAAATGGTTTATGGAGCATTCCGCTCCTCCAGATAATGTTAGACAAGCTCACATCACTTTTATTAATGACAAGGCAGTATTTCATTGCTATAGGTTAGGCAGCCCGTCATTGAGAGAGCACAATCGTCACAAATAAGAAATCTCCATAGATGATGTAATCCATGCCACAATGGAACTAATGACATCCTTCCAACCTGAACCTGGAAGATGAGCTTCTTCAGTGGTGTTAAACAGATCTTTTAAAAAGAAATGTTGGATACTGCATTGAGTGTTAGCATTGTAAATTTCTAATTTTTTTTTTAATTTTTATTTTTTTCAGCGTAACAGTATTCATTATTTTTGCACCACACCCAGTGCTCCATGCAATCCGTGCCCTCTATAATACCCACCACCTGGTACCCCAACCTCCCACCCCCACCCCTTCAAAACCCTCAGATTGTTTTTCAGAGTCCATAGTCTCTCATGGTTCACCGCCCCTTCCAATTTCCCTCAACTCCCTTCTCCTCTCCAGAAAAAGGTTTAACAAAAAACAAAAACAAACAAGTGTTAAGAGGTATCCAGATCACTCTCCTAACAGTTTTGCTAGTTCTAGGCACTGTTACAAAATAGATGTTGACCTGAAAACTCAGTGGCCAGATTTTTATTTGGTTAACTATCCAACAGTATATCTACTTACAGAATTCATTTTAAATTTATAATTTATACTACAGGCTACTTCTCATAAAAATTTAAGGTGGATCTTGATTAAAACCAGAATTGGCGGGGTGCCTGGGTGACTCAGTCATTAAGGGTCCTGAGATCAAGCCCCACAGCAAGCCTCACATTGGACTCCTTGCTCAGCAGGGAGCCTACTTCTCCCTCTCCCACACCTCCTGCCTGTGTTTCCTCTCTCACTGCGTCTCTCCCTGTTAAATAAATAAATAAAATCTAAAAAAATAATAATAAAATAAAACCAGAACTGGCAGAGATTGAAAAATAAAATTTGAAGACCAGTTATTGAATTACTTGCTTGTCTTGTTTACTAAGATCAAACTTATTTATTTATAATTCTAATGATATGTTTATAAATGCCAAAGGCTCATGCAGGAAATTTCATCTGAAATGCACATGAAAGTACAATGAAGTTGACCAGTTTGGGTCAGAAGCCAGATAACCTCCTAGAAAAATCAATGTTCTTCCAAAAGAGAGGGGACGGTGACTCACTTTGGAATAGCCACCTTCTTCACAAAGCAGTCGTGGAGAGATAACTTATTTGCGGGCATGGGGACACACCAATGTAAGCAAAGAGGATGAAGGCAAATTCTCAAATGTGCTAGATCTTTAATTACTTCTCAGAAAGGGAAATATGCATGCAATTGATATCTACCATCACGAGCCTATTGAATTTTCTCATTTAGTTTTACTTAGCATTTAGATAACTCACTTTATGCTGATCAATGAGTGTCCGAAGGGCATCCTCATCATCTGGGAGAGCACCATGGAAACGAAGGGTTTGCTCGGCCTCTGCCAGCCACTCCAGGAGGGCATGCACCACTGAGTGAAATTCCTCTGCCTAACAGTTCACACACACACACACACACACACACACACACACACAACACACACACCCCACAAAGAAGATCCCCAAAGATGCTTGTTAGTATACAGTCCTCCTCTCAATGAAAAAAAAGTCTTAAATTTACATTGATTAACGATATGCATTATGCCCACTAAAAATATAAAGATACATGTTGCTACACTTTATAAATGTTAAGACCTCTAAACCCCAATATGAAGACTACTTCACCATTTTAACAATCTGATGTTAGAGCCATGACAGCCCATTACACGTCTGAGGTGAAAAATTTCAAGACTGGCACTTTTGTGTGACAATGAGAAAACTTCCCTCTGTGAGTAACTTAAAACTCCTGCGGGGAGGAGCAAGGCAAGGATCCTCTAAGAATCTCCCTCTCCATCACCATCCCAGTAAGAAAGGAGGAGTGAAACAGTTTTCCACCAGAGCAGCTCTGGGCTTTGATACCTTTCTCATCACCCCCAGCTGCAATTTACAAGACTGTCACCTGCCGCAGGGCTGCTTCCAAGCGGGTCTGCTTGGATATGGACAGTGCACACACGGTTTCCCAGCGTGTGCTCAGTTCCTGCATCTGGACCTTGACCCAGGAGGAGTCGTCTCGGCTGCCCTCGATGAGCTCTCGCGCTGAGCGCTTCAGGGCCTGCACGCTGCTGGTCCTCTTCCCCAGTTCTTTCTGGAAAACCTAGAAAGACCGTATTTTCATTAAAAATTGTTTTTTCACTACAAAATGAAACCAGTAAAACACAGTGTGGAATATATATGTACATGACCTCCTGACCAGTCTCTAAGACTTAGAGTTTAATGAGGCGTACTTCTCACAGAATCTTCAGGAGCTCAGTCATCACATGCTTGCTCCTAACAGAGCTGTAAAGCTGTTCAATCTTCTAGCATCCTCCTGAGCAATCAAACCTTAATTTTTAAATGACGCTTTGGATTTAAATAATGGTGGCTACTCAAATGCAATTCCACCAGTGAAAATGTCACGTTCTCTTTTTTTCTATAATTCTTTACTATGGCGTCCCAATTCCTCTCAAATCCTCATAAGTGCCAAGAATGTGCTGGCTACCTCATTCCTCTTCATTAATAGACAAACAGACGAATGAAGAACTAAGCAATCCTGGGGTCTGCATGAGGGTACTGGAGGGAATGGCAGGGGAGCCCACAGGGAGGGGGCCTGCAGTCTTTTTCCCTGCAACACAGCTTCAGCTTTCACAGTATCCTGAGAACTAACCTCTAATGTCAAATTTTAGAGGCTTACATCCTTATCTGTCCTTTCGGAAGAAAAGCTTTTCCCTACCTCTTGCCTAATTTTGATAAACTTAGATGTGCCAGGAGTTAGACTGGCTTCTTTTGGCCACAGACCCAATCCAAAAAATGAGCCCAGGGTACTTCATTTCTGATCCAAGAGACAGTGTGTGCAACTACATCTTTCAAATTAACCAAGCTTATAGATAGACTAAGATTACCTTATTTCTCTAAAAGATGATTACAAATGAATATTACTAAGCACATCTTATCATTTTGGCTCTATCGATGAGTTTCTGTTCTGATAATCAAATCATTCATAAGTGAGCCCGTCAAAAATAGTCCAAACATAGTACAATAAATTCTTTGTTTGCTTTCACTCTAGTGGTGTTAAATGAGGTGTGCCTGCAGACACACACACACACACACACACACACACACACACAGGCATCGAAAATACACCATCTGTGTAATCTGTTTGTGATAGGACTCGCCCGATAGTCCTGAGCTGACTTTCCAATGTACTTGGTGAACTTAAACTTCCTGAGCCTTCCAATTGTATTACTAATGCTGAATGATTAACTCATTCTTGATAACCTTTAATATATAAAAAACCTGGCAAGTGCTGAAGGGAGTAAATATTTAGACAATGAGTTTATACAAATGGCATTTATGTAAAAAGTAACATTACACTATTCATTACTCATTGAATGAATGCCAAGGAATGAAAGTCTGTATCAATCAATCATGCACAAAACATTTGTTTCAATATAGGCAAAGCAACAAAATTCAACTTTTTTTCTTTTTGTAGGTCCAATCACTGTTCTTCATCTATTCTTTGATTTTTTTAATAATATTTAAATGTAACAAACTCTCTTTTATAATCAGATAACAGAACGAAAAAAGGGAAAATAAATATGCAAAAGCACCAACTATTTAAAAAAGGAACAGGTTAAGATCAAAACAACGTAACGAGGCAAGTATGAAGAAAACATTTTAACATGAAATAAATTTTCTAATTCAAACATAAGAGAGGAGAAATAAAACAGTGCTGTAAACTACAGTGCTGTAAAATATTTGTATATAAAGTCTACTCTGGTACAACCATCCCACATTACTACTGTGCCTCAGGTTGTTTTTGAGATTCTTTAAGTTGTAACATAACATTTTACCATAATTTTGGACCTTGCACTCAGTATCAGTGGGATGTCCTGAATATTCCCTTTGATTGGCAAAAAAATATTTAAATCCCTCTCAGGAGATTGCCAGGAAACCACTTGACTTAAAGTAATAATTGAATCCCTCAGAGCCTATGCTGATATCTCACAGATTGCTAGAGTTCAAGGGGCAAGGATAAAATGGTCTTTAAAAACAGAAAAGTAGCCTATCTTGACTCCTGTAGATAATGTCACAAATCCATACACTTATGGAATGACCAAGTTCCAGGTCACTGAGGGAGTGATTTTAAATTACACAATTATTTATATGAATAACAAAAGATTATAAAACATTCTTGGAACATGTTTTAAAGCACCAGAGAACTCTAAAAGGTTTTAGATCTGGAAATTGTTAAAAAAAAAAAAAAAAAAAAAAAAAAAAGTATCTCATTGATACTAATTTTCCTGTATCACTTTTAAAGTTGGCTTCCTGATTCTGCTCAAAGCACACTAAATACTAAAGACTGTTACATATTATGATATATAGTCTCTAGATTTTAAAAGGCTAAGATAAGGGGTTACAGTTTCCTCTAAATTCAGGATAATCAAATGAGATCAATAAAATGTTCCAGTTAATAATACCTTGTGATTATCGATCAAATTCATCACTAAATCAATGTCTCCGTGGACAGGCTGGTCTTCTGCCAGCTGGGGTTCAACTCTATACAGCCAATCAATGAGAGCCTGCAAGGCATCTGTGAATTGTCCAGAAAATAGCAGGGCTTCCTCCAGTTTATTTTGTCTGGGGAAAAAGGTGGAAAAGTCAGACTGAGTAACAGAAAACCCACCAAATACCTGAATATCTAAAATCCATTTATGAAGGCTGGGCAATGGTCAAAGGAAAAAATAATATACAGGTATATTCAGTGCGTTTCTTTGCCTTTTTTAGAAAATAACAAAAGTTTTCTCAAATTTTCTTTTTTAGTCCTTCAGTAGATCTTATCTGTTCTTGGAAAATTCCTCCATTATCACCTCTAGAAATCAGTGATCTTTCAGTTTCTTCATTTAAAAAAAAGTCATAAAATTTTTTGTTTTAAATTATCATACAGTAAACTTGACTTTTTTGAGTGTACAGTTCCATGAACTGTAACACATGTAGAGATTTATGTAACCATCTCATAATTAAGAAAGAACAGTTCAGTCATCCCCCAAACCTACCACACGCTGTCTGTAGTCACAACCTGCCCCATCTCCAACCCCTGGGTGTCTGCCTGCCATGAAATCATTTATAGCACATTGTAAAATGTATATAACCTTTTGAAATGGAAGGTTTTAAGGATTTTTTAAAAAACGGCAAAATTTCTATATTCTTCCTATGTATTCTATAGACTACATTCTAATTTTCTATTCTAATATAATTTTATTATTAGGATATTCTATTTAATCTTGATATTGACAAAAGTAATTAAACCAAGGATCTAAGAATTGTCTGAAAACATTTCTAAGATATTTGAACTCTTCTACTACAATGGTACTTTCTAAATCCTTAAAGATTTAGAAATTAGATTTGGGTCTTTATGGTTCAAGTATAATGAGAAAGAAGACTAGACAGTAATGGATGAAGTTGGAAGGGAACACCAGGGTCAGATTGGGAGGACCTTGCCCGTCACACTAAGGAGCCTGTGTTCTGGTTCACCCTCAATATTAAGTTCCTAAAAAGTATGAGGCAGGGCAATGACAAGACCCCATTCATATTTTAAGAAGACCATCCTCCTACTTATGGGAACTGGATTAAGGAGGACAAGAGCAGACCTGGGGAGACCTGAAAGAAGTCAGGTCTGAGATGACAGGCTTGGAGAGTAATACCACTGTTGAGTGAATCAAGTAATTAAAAATAAATAATAATGAACAACCAAGCCTTCTGGGCACAGGCACTGTGTAAGTAGGGTATTACAGATGACCAGAAGTTCCCAGGCAAAGGAGGTATTTAAGGTTCCAGAATGTTCCTACAAAGCATCACTATTGTACACTTGAAAGAAACCTACAAGGCAACCAGACTGCCCTACAGGACTTGTTACCTTTCCACAGATTTTCCACAGATGGTATCCCATTTGTCTCTGAGTTCACTCAGCATGTCATCCAGTTTCAGGTTGTCATCAGCCAGGGTGGTTTTCTCCTTCAGGGACCGTCCAGTTCTGTTGGTGGTGTCGTAGACAGAATGCTTGGCTCCAAGTGATTTCTGAAACTCCTAAACATTTAAGAAGAAAAGAGTACGCATTTCTACTTGAGGCTAAGAAATAGTTAAGAGATATTACAAGAGTCGCCCCTAATAAATGGAGTCTTAATAGAGGAAGACACCAGCAAATGATCAAGTCAGACAGTGGAATGCACCAGGGTGGAAAAGAATCCTTATAAATTGAAGAGTTTACTTTTCTCAGAAGCCACGTGGCTTTGAAAGTACCGATTATTATGAAGACAGTAATTTCAAAGCAAAACAAATCTTCAATCTTTTATAGCTCTAAACCACAAACAGTATACGAGTTATAATACAATGAAATTGCTAATCACCTATTGAAAAACCCAGGAGTTTGGAAAGGAAGTAGTAGTTAACACTCAATGAATAACTGAAGGCCCTATGTGGACACAGGGTGACTCATAATCTGTGAATTTACTAGAGTTTTGGTTTTTGATCAGACAGATCTGTTGTCACACATTGGATGTTCACAATGATGGTACATATAATTTTATCTGTGAGCCAGGATGAGGGACAAAGAAGAACCACATCTCAAGATTCCTGTGTTCTGACCTATTGCTCATTCCAGTCACACCCCTTGGCAAGTCTACCCCCCTCCTCCTCACCTCAATGATGCCTTCCAAAAGTCTCACAGGATCTACAGATTACCTCTCCAGTACCAAATAGCCATGTTGCCAATGTGATGTCTACACTTTGCAATTTTTGCACTGTTAATCTGCATGTTTGTGCATGTAAATGTGTATGTGTGGGTGGGGTGGATTACATTCTGTACACAACTCAGGTACAAGCTTTTCTAGGGCAGGGACACTGTCTTTGCAGGCCTCTCATTATCACCTTATGTTTCATTTGTGTTTGTAAGTGTCTAATAGCAAGAATGAGACAGCTGCTATTGAATATACAATTTCAGGGATGGGAAAAAAGGAAGGTCAACCTAACAAGCTCATAATATATCAGGGAAACACCACCACAGTGATTCTAAACCCTGATAAGCACATGAGAATCACCTTAGACAATAAAATGCTATGCAAATGTATAATTTTCCAAAATAACTTTGGTTATAATTATCTAATGAGCTTTTATTTCCCTTAAAAGCTAGATACTCTAAGTTTCTTAATAGAACTTAGATATTTATTTTGTCTTATAATAGGAAGCCACTTCATCTGGGAATTTTTAAGCAATAAACACCGTTACAATACCACACTATTTCATGTAGTTTGTTTTCTGTAATTATTTTTTTCTTGTTTTCCAATAACAGGATGTTAGTTTTAGAATCATTGTACTGAAAGATTTTTTCCAAAAGAACAGATACATAAAAAATATTATATAGCTGTCTATCAAATAAATAAATAAAATCTTTAAAAAAATATTATAGCTGAATATAAGGCAGATCAAAACTTTTTTTAAAAACAGAAAAATACCCAAAAGATGAACAGAAAAGATGTTTAAGATTGGCTTAATGTACCTTGTACCTTTGTCTCAGATGAAAGTTGACTTTGGCAACAAGCCACACTAGGAACAACAGACAATCTACCAGGGTTCTTCACATATTCTTATTTCTAGGATTCTCCAACTTGAATACACAATATACTTTCATAAGACTACATGACATGACAACTATGTTCAAGTTCAAACAGGCATTGTATTTTGAGAGGGAGCCTCTTTTTTCCATCCAAAGGGAAGAAAACAAGATGCTGCTCACTGTCATCGTGCTGTCAATATTGAATGCGGCAGCTCAAAGGCAGAGAGTACCAGCAGAACAAGCCACTCAGTTGTGCTCATCTAGTCAAAGAACAGGTGCTCAATGTCTCCTTCTTTGCTCCTAGGATCATGACTTCCTGAGGTCTGTTAGAACTACCCAGAGAAGCAACCAACCTTTATGAAGAGGATGGTTAGAACTCTCTGTGGATGATAAGCCCTACATCACCCCAATTCTTCCCAGCTTTTTAAAAATGATCATGTTTCAAGCAATAAAATATATGTAGACACTTAAAACGATAAACGTGTTTTTTGCAGGACCCACTCTCTTTTACCCATATCCTTACCCTGAGGGCTGATGATCACTTTATAACCAGAATGACAGACCCAAATTCAAAGAGTTGAGGAGAATGGGAATGTTCTTTGAATGCCATGTGGTATGAATAAAAGGTAGAAAATATAAAATACTATGCTTCTATACCTTCTAGTCTACATAAGGAAGCCACCAACTATATGTCTTTGAGGATAAGGATGGACTTTCACATACCACATATATATAATAAAATATCAGTTTGTGTAGAGGCAACCAATTTACCCCACTAAATTGTTTGAGAGAACCTAATGGCAAAAATTATAGTACTTTCTGCTATAAAATTATCTTCTACATGGCATTTGATCTACGAAAGAAATTACAAGACAGACATGTGAAAAGCTAAAATGCCAACATTTGAACTCCTATAAATCTTTTATATTATAGGTTATAGAACACTTCCAGTTTTAATTTTCTATATTTTATTTTAACAATTGACCCTAGAATCATAGGGGAATGGTCAGCAGAGAGAAAAGATACTACTGCCACTTGACCAATGTGAAGAGCAATCGGTTTTAAATTTAATGGAGGCCCACATTGGATGGCCTTTTCTTCCCCCTAGTGATGAATGAATACACAACCAAATAAGAATTTTACAAGTGATTTTGAGATCAAGAACGGCTTACATGCTTTTCTTAATTGCAGACCCACCTTATGCTGTGCAAGTTGTGTTTTTATCTTGTCTGGGTCATTGGCAATTTCCAGCTCAGAATCCAAAGACTTTTCTGATTCCTCTAGCCATTCCATAAGTTTACTCCATGCTTCATGAAACTGTAAAAGAAATGTAAATTTCTGTCCAGAATATTTTCTGGTATGCTTATGATATATAGAAATTAATGAAAATGTTAAAATTAATTCAAATTTCCCCTAAAAAAGAAGAAAGCAGTGACTTCATTGGATTACAAATGTCTTATTAACTCTTGACTTCTGTGATTGTGCCCCCACCATGGTCACTTTGTTGTAACTCATTCAAACACATAAACTTTAACAAAAACAGAAATGAGCTTAGAAACAGCACACACCAGGGAGAACTTACCTCCCTTTCCTTTTGCTTAGTAATTAACATAAACTGTCAAGAGAATTTTATTTGTCCACTGCCCTCACTGACAGATTTGGGTCTACTTCTGAGGTGTTTCACTCCCATGTTAAGGAAAAGGAACAAAAAGGGAGGGACGAAAGATAAAGTTTATAAATCGGTCCTAAAAAGTAACAAGAACAACAACAACAACAAAGGCCTTACCATTCCTACTTAATACAAAGGGAGTTCAGTACCTTTACTGCTGCTATCAGAATCCTCAAGTGCACGCCTGTGTCTCATGTACTGGTTTATATGTAAAAGCACCCATGGTACATGAATTCATCTATGACCTTCCACTATTCTGGGGCTACGTACACTTGATTTCAGCCATGGTCTCTTATCTGTTCACAGAGAACTAGTGAACTAGTGAACAGAGAACTAGTGAACTAGTAAACAGAGAACTAGTGAATACTATTTTGGGATACCAAATTGTGAGACTGGTCATAAGTAATTTCTCATAATAAAATTAAGTGGACAGATACATAACAAAAAACTGAAGTCATCAAAATAAAGTCTGTTTTCTATCAAAGCACATTAATAATGGAATAACAAAAAGAGACATAGCAATAAAGAAAAAGAGCACGGGATCACAAGGCTGGCAGGGTCCGATGAGGTCACCTCCCTGCAAACCTCTCCCCCAACACATCCTTCCCACAACTCCGATCAACTTAAATATGAAAATACAGAGGCCAGAAGAGGCACAGAAACTGCCAAAGTCAGAGGACTATGATCCACATCCGAACCCAAACTAAGATCTTAGAATAGTAAGAAATAAAGAAATAGTCACAGTGTTTGGTAGTCTTGCTATCACGGATGGCAAGTTTAATGGTACAAATGCACAGATTCTAAAGCTGGTCCTGCTTTAAAAACTATTTTTAAGCCAGAGAAATAGAAGAAATGCTATACTTTTGCACCCCAAAAGTAGTAGAAAAACCTTACAGACTGAACAATATGAGGAAACAGAACTGACAGCATGGAGAAAGGACAAACGCTTTCATAAACTCGATGTTTGTAAGTCAAGCAATGCCCCCATCACAGAGGATACTGCTACGCTGGTGGAAGGAGGATGTCAGGCTTATCATCAATACTGTCTTAAAAAACACAGTGAGGCACTGATTCTATTCCAGACTCACTGATAACACTGAACACATCATATATCCCCCTCAAAAAGAAGCAGTACAGCATGTAATCCTACAACAATGCCATTTGTCATTTCTAAAGCTTTTAACAAATTTGTGCTGAGAGCTTTAAACACTGGAACATGTGACTCCCATGACATCTTCTATATCACCCGACGGAGACTGCCTCCCCAGAAAAATAGAGTGAAATGCCAATTACAGAAAAATGCAACTAAATGGGGCAAAAAGAGTCATTAGAAAATTCAGCCTCAACATTATACTGAGTTTCTAGCAAAATTCAAAGATCTATGCCAACCAAGGCAGGCGCATCTCTCTCTTCCCTGGAGCACAGAGACACAGAATTTTACCTCTTCTCTGTATTTAGTCTAGGAATGGAATATTAATAACAGGTGAAGATAGGAAGGGGCGTTCCTTGTGAGATTTTCCAGATTGTCTAGCTTAAACAAAAAAGGAAAAATAAAACAGCCCTAAAAGTTTCAGACGATTAATTTAAAAGCAGTGCAGAACTGCACCAAAATACTAGAGAAGAAACAATAGCCTGTCAACAAGGGTACAGATTCAGAGAGGTGAGGAGAACCTGCCAGCTCAGACATAGAATCTGCTCTTTCAGGAAGCTGCCCAGAATGTCAAGTGCCCCCCTCTCGGCCCTGAGAGTCTGTGGACAAAGTCTGGCTGAGAAGCTAAACACAAGGTAGCAATTTAATAAAGTATAATGACTTAATCCGGGTATGCGAGTAGAGATTGCAAGAACAAAGGGAAAAACCAACAAACCGAACTCACAGCAAAAAATCTGAGCCTCTTTTTGGACCTTAATGATAACAGTTAGTCTATGAAGCCAAGCTATAATCAGTCTTTTCAAGATCAGTCCTCAGGACCGGAAGGTGCTGCCAGGGCAAAGAGTGATGTCACCATTGAAACTGAGGCCACAGCCCTTTTAGGAAATAAACACCTTGGCCTTGTGCCACGATTGTTACAACGAATACAGCTTGCAACAAAAGTACTTTTAACAACATGATATGTATTTCAACACCTAGAACTGATTGATTGCCAAGTTCAGAGAGTTTTATAAAAGTTTACCTGCTTGGCTCTCTTCCTTGCCTCATCCAGAGATCTTCCTCTTTCTACTAATCGTTGAACCACTTTTTCCCATCGACTCTGGACACTGATCAATAGATTCTTGATTAGGACAACATCTTGTTTCTGACTGAAATATTTCAGGTGGGTTCCAGTTTTGTCCAGCTCTATTATCTGCTCACGGTGAGAATTTACTTCATTGGCAAAGACCTTTACCAAAGGAAAAAAAAAAGGGTAGAATTAAAAACAAATGAAAAACTATTCTATCTTGAGGTGCCTGGGTGGCTCTCTGCCTTCAGCTCAGGTCATGATCCCGGGGTGTTGGGATCGAGCCCCAAGTTGGGCTCTCTGCCAGCAGGGAGCCTGCTTCCTCCTCTCTCTCTCTGCCTGCCTCTCTGTGTACTTGTGATCTCTGTCTGTCAAATAAATAAATAAAATCTTTAAAAAAACCAAAACAAAACTGTTTTTAATCTTAAAAATGCTTTTGGTGTCAAACCAAAAGCTCAAACCATTTTAAAGGACAAAATAAAGTTTTCAAACCACCAAGTTCATGCTTCTGACATTAAAACAGTGTGCTGTCTAAAAAGGCCTGAAATGAGAATGCTAGCCTCCCGAGTTACAACATACCTTGTGTTCATCGATTTGAAACAAGACTGTGTCCAAGATAAGACTTGGCCGAGAAGCTACATTTAGGGTCTGCTCTGCCTGGGTTAGCCAGTTGATGAAGTCTTGGAGAGAATTGTGGAACTCCATTGCCAAGTTGAGGGCCTCTTCCAGTTTAGTCTGTGAAGACAGATTATTTAGTATTTGATGATATTTAATTCCCCCTCCCTTGCCCCAGTTTAACCACTCTCTGGCAGATTTCCTTCCCATCCACACTTTATTTGTACTTAATCTGTTTTCTGTATTACCTAAACAGTTTATGAATGCAATAGGCTTTCACTAAAATACTGGCAAACCAAACTCCCTTCAGTATAGTGAGAAGATCTCACTGCAGCTAAAAAAAAAAAACTAATACAAACTAAAATTGTGATTTGGGGGCAATTAACGACAGAATATCAAAGAACATAATTACTAAACAGAACTGTAGAAAGAAAAGTTGACATTCACATGATTAATGTTGGGGGTCAAAGTACTAAGAAATATATGCACATTATGCTCTGTCAGTGAGGGCACACAATCTAGTATTCCTAGCCTATCATTTCTCTGATAGCATTAAACACTGATAATTTTAATCCCTTTACATGACTTGTTATGGGAGTGCTTATTAAATATACGATCATCTCGCTCTCTTGCCCTCCTTTTTTGCCTTCCCACTACATACCTAAATAAGTGTGATTAGAATTATTTAACTATCCAGAATTAGTGTGGTTCACAAATTTTTAAAAATATACCTAGTAACGCTTGATATATGATCTGTCTGAATAGACTGCTTTAACTCTGTTCTCCCATGAAAGAGAATATTATTTCCAATTGACCCCATGAAACCTCCATATGTATACAAAGAAAATTTAAACACAGATCATTAAAAGTTCCACTGATAATTCTAGTCAGATAAAGTAAAGCCCACAAAATAAAACAATTAAAACGATCATTCTAGGACATTAATTAAAGCACATACTTTCCTTTCATTGAGCTTGGTTTCCACCGATTCCCATTTTTCTTTCAAGTTATTTAAGTCTTGGTCAATTGTCTCTGCAGATTTGGGGCATCTTGCAAGCATCTGCTGGCCTTTCTGCATCAGACTTTTGTATGTTTCTTCTTTAACATCAAAGGCAGCACAGATTTCCTAAATTGAGATATCCCCCCAAGTTATATCATTTTTAAGAGAATAAAATCCAAGAGTTCCTTTTTCGAGGTCATCAATCCCAAGCCCCTTATCCTATATTCACCTCTATCCAACCCAGAATAACCCTGACACATTCAAATTTTTCACTGTACTGGAACAACACCTAAACCTAGAGACAGAATCCTGTCTTCCAGAAAGCTCAGAAATGGTGCTATCATTATCGGTCCATTCCAGCATGCTAAAGTTTATGAAGTAACGTTTGAAATGTTTTCCAGAAAGGTTTCACGGCACTGTAACCAATCAGGTCTGTGGCCCTGAGTGGGTAATTTAACCTCTCTGGGCCTCAGTTTCCTCCTCTGTAAAATGGGTTTTCTAAGTCTCTCCTCAGACTGTGATACAATGGCTGTAATAATTTTTAGTATGTTAATTCTGTCCTCAGAAGACAAACAATGAATAGAAAATAGAGACTCAATACAGTAAGAGATTTGAAGCTGATTATTCAGACTTTGGAATTACAAAAGACAAACTGTGGTACTCTGGATACTACTCTCATTTATAGAATTTTTAAAGATTTCAACTGCAATGCAGTTGTGTTCCTTCTACAGAGAATATTAAAAAGTTATGGAGGCAAATTCAGAATTTAGTATCAATAACACAAGAGTTACATTCCTGTCAAAACCTAAGACCAGCTCTCTTTCGTTAGTTCAATTATAACATGGGTCAAATTATAGCTCCTATTAAAAAATACATTCTGTGTCTAATATTTTCAACTAACATAGTTCAATAATTTTTAAAGTGAGATATAATTAATAAAATTCACTATTTTAAAGTGTACAATTCAGTGTTTTTTAATGTATTCACAAAGATGTGCAAGCATTACTACTAATTCCAGAACATTTTTATCTTCTCAAAACTTTGTAATTTCTTAAGCCCTAAAAAAGAAAAACCCAAAAAACTTCCTAAACATAGTTATAATATCACCTACCAAAAGCCTTTAATCCTAAAGCAAAACTTTTAAATACAGCTAACTCTCAGGAAACTATAATATTCCAGGTTTTCTAGTTTCCTTCATTTCTAACACAACCAAATCAAAAGAGCATTACTAAAATGATATTAACAAGAACCTGTAACTGTTTAGAATTCCTTAAATCATGGATTTTACAACTCTATTGGGTTAAGCAAACTCATTTTCAATACCTCACTCAAACCAAATAAGTGGATATGTATAATAATATTTTTCTAAAAGTAAAGTGTTTCTAAGATAAGCTCTTTGCTTTCCACCTTTTTTACTATATTCTTCTAAATCAACACTTAAAAACTATTTGTTATTAGGAATAATCCCAAGTATGTTAGTTTAAGAAATCATTAAACTTCTACTTAATGGACATTGTCTCTGATTAACTATGAAGGTAGTTCCAGGAAAGTAAGAAGTATCTGAACATCAGTTAGGTTTTATGGAAAAGGAAAACACAAGCACTGCCAAGTTACTAGTCAATTATTTTTTCAATGAAACAAATGGGTCCCCTGTGGCACCAAAAAAATGACAGTAACAACAACAAAACCACATACACAGTAATTTTCTAGAACAATGAATATACATTAAAAGTTTCTAGGAAATTCCATACTGGATTGATAGAATTGATTTTAACTGCTCATAGCAAGTGAATAAGATGCTACCTCTGTCGTATTTCTTCACAATACCTACAAGGACGGTTACTTCCTCTCCAAAGCACCAAATTCAAAATTATTTACAACCAAGTGCCTTTCCAATAAGCTCTTACAACAACACTCTATATCCAATAAAGATGACAGGCTTTAATGTAGAATGGCCCATTTCTTATGCCCGATTCCTAAGTACCTGTACTTTTATTTCCCAAATACTAATTATTAGCATTTGAATATTAAAAAAATTTTTCTGATGCAATTCACAAGTACATAAAATGATTAGTATTCAAAATCTGAAATAGACTCATTTCTCTTAGAACTTCTAAAGCTGAGTTACAATGTAAATGAATAGGAAATGTCAATAAATTGAAGTCTAAATTTAATTTGTCAGTACACATTTCTGTGAAAGAAAGCCAGAGTCTCGAGTTTCATTATTTTTTTCATCCTTATCTTTAAGAATTGACATGCCATAGAATCTGGGTGGGAACAGCCCACAGGCACAATGCTTCCAACTGGACAATTAACAGAAGGCTCCTGCTGGTCCATAGCTACTATAGGTGTGAAGTTGAAGATACAGAATGAACACCATTAAAACAAATAAGTAACTCTTGAACAGAACAAGAACATACTTTCCAGCCTTCCAGACGAGGTCGGAGTATAATGCTTACAGCAGTAGCTTTAAAGTCAATTCTAATTACTTTAGGAATTCTTCTTTTCACTCAAGATACAACAGTTTAGATTTACACTATGTTGTGTTACTATCCATACAAGCTCATCATTTTATGGGGAAAAGTTTGCTTCTAAAAAAATGTCTAGACTTCTAAAACCTTTCTTCATATACTGACGCACTAATCTCTTATATAAAGGATAAGTTCTGACTTGAAAATTTTAATCAATAAATGGTTTTTCTAGCACTTACACACAAAGATTTCTGCTATATAACTGTATATCCTTTAAACCTTCTCCCACAATTTATTTAGCACCAGGGCCCACACCAACTGGTCAGGGTCTTAATCGGAGGCCACAGCTGTAGAAAATAATAGACTTACCATGTGGGCATTAAGCTGCTCCCTGGCTGTTTCCGGCAAACCTCCCAGTGGCTTGGATGCTAACAGATGACGCTCCGTGTCCGTTAGCCATTGCTGCAAATCCTCAATCTCACCATGGAACCCTTTGGCCTGGAGTGACAGAGAGTTTTAAGTCTGGGCCGTAAACACATTGTCACTTTCTAGCAGAAAACAAGGTTTAAACAATCCCGGCCCGCTAAGCCTCTCCACGCATTCTTAAGAGCAGGCAGGTGCAAATGGATTTGTCTGCCTTTCCTCATGAGAGCCCTGGCAGATAAGACTATTACACTAAGAACCAGAGGGCTGTCTTCTCATCTGCTCTGTTCTTTATCCCACTTATTTTTACTCCTCTCCTTGAGGGATAAAAATCAAATGAGGGTCTGCAAATCAATCAAAGAATTCCAGGCTACTTTTTAAATAAAGACTTATTTATTTATTTTAAAGATAGAGAGAGACAGAGAGTGAAATCATGGGGGGGGGGGTAAAGATAGAGGGAGAGAGAGAATCTCAAGCAGACTTCCCACTGAATGCACAACCTGATGCAGGGTTCCATTCTAAGATGTTGAGATCACCAGCTGAGCCGAAATCAAGAGTTGGATGCTTAACCAACTGAGCCCTAGAATTCCATGCTATTTTAATCCTACAGGACAATAAACGTTTGAGAATTTACTCTTACTCACCTGGCGCAAGGCACCATCCAGCTGCTGCTTCCTTTGTTCTGTTTTTTCCAAAACATTTTTCCAGCGTTGATTTAAAACCTCTAGCTTGTTCTGAAGGCTGCTTGCTTCTTCTCCTGCACTTGATTCAATTAGGTCATTTCCTGCTTTATTAACGGCTTCCACTGTGGACTGATGGGCTAATACATCATTTTGAAGTACCTGAAAATATTAAGATAACACTATGTTTACTAGCTCATCACATGTTAACATCGCTTTTCATGCAACTTTAAATTGCTGAGTTTAAAACATTCTTAAGCAAAAACATATGCAGAGAATTTTAATACAAGAAAGTGTTAAAATGGTGGCCTTCTCTTCCCTTAATTTTGCAGCTTTCCTGGATATACCCTTAGTCTACCAAGAGCTCCTGAAATGATTATGTAAGAACATTCTGTTAGTTCTTTCCATTAGGATAATTTTGCAAATTGAGGACATTAAATATCTGGAGATTATAATTAAAAGGTTCTATATGTTTTCATTTGATTCACAATCATTCTAATTGAACTTAATTTTCATGTCTTAATAATTTTTAAAAAGGAGGGATCTTTATAAAAAGCATGTACTTTGATAGGTTAACAATACTAATCACTTTCAGAGGTAAAGTTAAATATTCCTGTGGTCAAAGTATACAGGTAGATCTATAAAATTCATTTTTCTGAATGGTCAAACTCCTGCTACATAAGGCAGAGCCTAGGCACCAGGAAAGCAAGAAGGAGAGGGATGGAAACATTCCCTCCCTTCTTCCAGCAACTGGGCTGGTGATTTTAAGCCCTTTCACTTCTGACCTTTAAGAAACGGAAGGAGAAGGGAGAAGGAGACCTTTCTAACTCCTCACAGATAGATAAACAGAATTAAAAGACCCCTACTCATACCTTGCCAAAATAAACTGCATCAGGGCCTGTCATGTCCCCACTGCTACTGTATTCTAGAAAATTCCTGTCACCAATGTACGCTGCTTTTAACGACAACTGCTAAGTTTATGAAAATGTAAATCCTATATAAACTCACACCATGGGAATAAACATCTTTTCATGCAGGACAGTCTAACTAGTCATTACTGCTCTTAACAAAGGTTTAAGACAGACATTACATAATTAAAAAAAAATTAATGATTCAAAATAAGTCCTAACTGCCTAATCAGATTTGGTTGGGCAATGACTATATAGACTATATATGACCATATAGACCGCATAGAGAGAAACGTTTTTTAAAGATTTATTTATTTTAGAGCTATAGGAAGAGAGACTGTGTGAGGCTAAGGGGCAGAGGCAGAGGGAGATACAGGCGCCCTGCTGAGCACAGAGCCCTGACATGGGGCGTGATCCCAGGACCCCGGGACCATGACCTGAACTGAAACCGAGCTGATGCTTAACTGACTGAGCAGCATTTCTCTCCCCAAGCAGGAGAGAAATTTAAATTAGAGTACAATTACTATAGGGAGATGTATGAAAGAAGGAACACTGAACCAAGAATACTAAAAAATTGTTTATCGTGACACTAAAGTATCAAAAACCTTTCATTTTAATATAACAAACATGTAAAATTATTAAACATTTACTATTTGATAATCAAGGAAAATTTATATATGGTCAGAATTTAGGACCTAACCTTAGGTAAGATGCTTCTATTAATGTGAATGCTAAAGTTCTATGAAAGACTGTTGACTATCACAATAAACTACTGAACATAACCTGTTATTCATTAAGCCTATTGACTTAAGAGACAGAAAAAATTTTTTTCTCTTTTTCCTCTGAAAAAAAATTATGTATCTCACTTTTCCTGGCCAAGTCAATGGCTTTGGTCATTTGCACAAAGATCCTAACAACTGGGTTTCAGGATTTATTTTTCTAGACAAATGAACTTTATCATAATAAGGTAGAGGTCAGCTCTCAACCCCTGTGAGGTCTGCTCTGATGACCTACGCTAGAGATCACCTAAAGCCCAAAAGATGCCTCCTGCTTTCAGTTCGGGGCCCCCTGTGGTCAGCTCCATGCTTTTTTGTTCCCTAAACCCCTCGGGCTCTAAGGATAGGGAATTTTCTTTATTAAGAACTGTCAACCTTGGGGTGCCTGGGTGGCTCAGTGGGTTAAAGCCTCTGCCTTCAGCTCAGATCAGGTCATGATCCCAGGGTCCTGGGATTGTGCCCCACATCCAGCTCTCTGCTCATCAGGGAGCCTGCTTCCCCCTCTCTCTCTGCCTGCTTCTCTGCCTACTTGTGATCTCTGTCAAATAAATAAAATAAATAAATAAATAAATAAATAAATGAAAGAGCTGTCAACCAAATGTCACAAAGATGACAATATAAAGTTGTTCTGAATGTATTTCAAGATTAAAATTTTTAATTTAAAGCTTTAAACAAGTGCAGACATATAAAAACCCTTGTAAACATAATAAATATTATTAAAGACTGATTCAGAAAGAAAAAGACTAAAGACACAGGAAGCCATGGGAATTAAGGGAGACACGGAGACTATGGAGCAAACTCCCACCGAGTGAGAGACCCACAGGCAAACAGAAAAGATGTCTAATGTGCCAAACAAGCAGCAGGTGAGATACACGGAGATAAGGGTGACCAGAGGGAAAACACACACACAGCCTGCAGTGGAACATTTCGAGGCTATGACTTGTAGCCTTTCCCCAACAACCTTTAAAACTAGCCCATGTCAATCCAGTGACAAGGACAGTCAGGGATTTAACCCAATGTTTGCCATGCAGCCTTAAAACTTCACCAGAAGTTTCCCACCCTTGCTGTTCTTGACGACTGTCTTGAACCACAGAGAAAAAATTTTGATCATGATCTTTTAAAAAGTGTGTTTTTAAGTAGCTTAATTGTCAGTTACAAACGTCAAATGTGGAACTGTACTAAAATCATAAAACTTGAAAAATCCATCAAGAGGAAACCTACCACAAACAATCTGATGGCATTAAAAATGCAAAGAGAAATAGGACACGCAGCTACGTACGTGATGCTTGGCAAGTTCAATTTCAATGGCCTTAGGATCTCCTCCCACAGGTTTCTGCTCACTGAGCAGGCCCTCGGTGTGCGTCAGCCATGTCAACAGCTCATCCAGGGCGTGCTGGAACTGGCCCAGGGCTAACAGAGCCCCCTCCAGCTTATGCTACAAAGAAAGTGAAGAGGAAGAAAAGCCATATGAATTCGATATTATGAATGACATACCTTTATAAAAGTAACAAAGGCAAAAAAAAATCAGTTGAAAGCATATCCAATGAAGCCTAATCAACATATATAGTTTGAAACTCCTTGTGGTTAAAAAAGTCATGTGAGAAACAGGAAGAATTCTAATAAAATAAGACTTTAGGGGCCTTAAAACTTTAGGTACTTAATTATCTAATTTCTTTTAATAATGAGTTTACCTTAATATATGAACTTGAACTTTTCTAACTTCTTAATGAAAGTGTCAGGGTTTACCTGTCTGTTGATAATTCTTTCATCCAGACTATCCCATATCAACTTCAGCTCCATTAATGGGTCTTGAACAGTGTGTTTGTCACTCTCTTCTGTTACTTTCTTCAGCAAAAGCTCTGCTTGATGGTTCAGTCTCTCCATTTCTATCTGCTGTTGGTAGGCCTCGGACTTAAATTGCTATTAAAAAAAAAAAAGAGAGAGAGAGATAAAGGAAATTTGTTTTAAATCAAAACTTCAAACAAAGAAATTCTATGGATTCAATATTTATTCTAATTCGTACTTCTTATAGTCAGGGAGGTGAAGAGAAAAATCTAACACAAAAGAATTATAAATTGAAAAAGATGAGAGAAGTCTTTTTTCTTTATTCAATGTTTTATGATGGAAAGGATTTCTATTTATAATTTTGATATTTCACACTTTTGTCCCCTATGGTTAAAAAAAAAAAAGTAAGAAATTACAAGATTAATCTTATTTCTAATGTCTACATATACTCAATATGTGAGCTTTGAAATGAAAGAAAATAAAATAAAAAATAAAAACTCCCCCAAAATATCTCTAAGAAACCCAGGTTAACATTGCTTGCTCAAAAACATATATACATCTTGTATCCACTGAACATTTTATGTTTTCCATAGCTGTGCTGTGTTAATAGTTATTCCTACACCTCACCCACTGTTGACTCAGAATAACATTATTTTTTCTCCCAGCACTCACTAAACATGTATTTAATAATCTCGGTTTTGCCAACCAACACAGGTTAGCAAATGGTTGCTTGTAGGAGACTGTCCTTTCATAAAATATTTATTTTTAACCTGTAAGAGTAAATCATTAAATAGTAAGTCATTAATGGCTAAACAGTTCCTTAATTCTTTTCAAGCATAAAAATAATAATTAAAAAATACTAATTAAGGTATCATGAATACGTGCTTTCTTTTCACCAAGCCTGTAAAGAAAATAATTTTATTCTCAATTTAAGCTAAGGGCATAAAAGTGAGACCAGTTAGAGAACTGTCCCAAGGGTATCTGGCTAAGTGGAAGAAGCACTGGGATGTAATGTCACACAATCTAATTTAAGAGAAAGCACTCTTAAGCAGCCTGCTGTATGAAAACTATTGAGATATGTAAATATCCAAAAGTGTACATCTGTGAATGTACATAAAGTATATCATATGTTTACTACATGATCACATATAGTTAAAGAAAAAAACTGCAATCTAATGATGGCAACCGTAATAATTTCTAAATGAAATATTCTAAATTTTACTCAGAGATGAAAATGCTATAATTTTAAACCCAGGTAATAACTATATAAAAAATCTAGCAGAGTTTATTGAAAATAGTGTGATGTCTCTGTGGATGGAAACTTGAAATTAGGAAGGAAACAGCTGATCCCACTTGGATAAATCATCATCAGCACAGAGGAATTCAAAGAGGAAACAGTCCAGCCATTTTCACAGCTGGAGATCAAGAACCACAAAATCAAAAATTACAGAGGAAAGCAGATGGAAAACAACAAACATTTTTACAAAACAAACATTTTGGGAAATACTATTAGACCACGGATGTTTCTTTAGCCTGTTAGACTAAATGGATTACTCTGACCCCCTGAAGAAAACAAAAATGGTGCTATATGTGTACTGAGGGCAATGAAACACTCCTGAATAATGAAGTTATGAAAATCCCTATAGTCTGAGCTACATATGCATAAAACACACCCCCACACCTTACCTGCACCTCCTCCTCCTCACTGCATTCCCAACAGGAGGATATCTGAAAGGCTATAAATCAGATCTTAAGAGTAGTTGCCTCTGGGTACATAACATTTTGGGTGGCTTTAAAAAAGCCACTTTTTTTTTTCCTCATTTGTATTTTCTGACTTTTCTATAATGAACAGGGGCTGATTTAATAATAAGACTGGTATTTTCTATCATTGAGCATTTACATGCTGCTCACTTTGTACAAGCACCTTATTAAACCAGTTTCACAATCAAAATGTTAACTAATTATGTAAAATAAACTTGCATAAAGAATCCTATGAATAAAGAACATAAAATGCAGTCTTTGAAATTAATGAAGTCCACACATACCTTTAGCTCCTCAATCTGCTGCTTGACAGTTTCAAGATCTGTTCCAATTGGTGACATTGAAGCTAATTTACCACCTGCAATATCTACCCAGTCAAACACGGCCTGAAAAACACATTAGTCCACTAGTTATCAATGCATCTGAAATTGTTATAACATCCCAAATGCTACAGAAAAGTACAATCATAAATCTATACAGGTATTAAGGAATGAGCCCATTTTACCAATTAAGATGGTTCACCTAAATAAAAGCTACCATATGCTAAAAAAAGTTGTCCCAAATATGCAGTAGACATAACCTCCAATTCTGCATCCAAGTTTGCAAAGGAAATTCTTTTCTGAATAGAATCTTAGAATACTAAGAACTTTCAAACACATGCATCTGAAAAAAAAGTTTTACAAATTCCAACACATGAGATAGAATTCTCCATGCTTTCTTATGTCTAAGAGGCAGATGATGTAAAAATACTGAAAGAAAAAGATTCAAATCCATCTGCTTATTCAAATAAGCAAAAAGTTTACTGTTTAGCACTTGAGCGAAATTGTTGGCCCAACTAAAGCCTGATATGTTGTTTAGATTAGCATTAAAATCCTGCACCTACAGAGATTAATATTATGACCATTACCCTGAATTATAGCACAGACTGCACAATCTATTTTTCCTGTTCTTGTTAGGTAATGCAAACATTTCAGAAAGGCACAACTCACATTTCTTTCACATACTGAACACACAAAATCATAATGGACTTTAACAATGTTGCCAGACCATATAGAAGGAAACTATCTGGTATTTTTGGTTATCATTAATAAACCCAAGAACTTAAGCAGCAATCTGGGAAATAAAATTTATTTTACTTTACAATCAAACCCTGAAATGTCTAGAGCTTCTGGACCTTTAAGATCTAGCTCTAGTGGGACACTGGGGTGGCTCAGTGGGTTAAAGCCTCTGCCTTCGGCTCCGGTCATGATCCCAGGGTCCTGGGATCGAGCCCCACATCGGGCTCTCTGCTCAGCAGGGAGCCTGCTTCCACCTCTCTCTCTCTCTCTGCCTGCCTCTCAGCCTACTTGTGATCTCTATCTGTCAGATAAATAAATAAAATCTTAAAAAAAAAAAAAAAAGATCTAGCTCTAGCTAGGCCCAGCTATTTAATAAATCAAGTGGCCCTTCATTTCCCACAGGTGATGCTACTAACCTCCAGTGGGTCTTGTTTTTCTAGCAGGGGTAAGGACAGAGTATGAGTGCTGGTGCCTAGCCAGACCCCTCTGGCTAATGGCTCGGAGGCCCACAGTCTGCGACTGGCAGCAGTGCCATCGCTTAGCCATGGAGAGGGCACAACTCAGTCACTTACCAATAGTTCAGGAAAATTATGACCTGGTCTCACAAACGGAGGGCTGGAGCCCGATTAGTTACTGGCCTTTGAAACCTAACCAATAAATTATCTCTCTGGTTGAAAAGTGGGGGAAGGAGTAAAGTTATATAAGATATAATTTGTAGTGAAGTTTTTCATACATTTCCAAAGTTCAAAACACTTTCAGCTGGCATAAAGCCTGGCTTGTGATATTTATTTTTACAAATATAGAAATGAAATGGCACAATAAAAAGGAAAAGATGTTCTCATCTGAGTCTTAAAAATAATATTCACTTGGTTATGGAAATACGCAGAAGGGCTTTTTCCATACGGTAGGAGGATTGACAGACTCAGCGCTGGCCAGCCTATTAGGAAATGGAATAAGGCTGAAGAAGGTAGGGAGAGAAACGCCCCTGAGCTGGCTGGCCTCATCTGACAAGGCGATTATTCATTAAAAAAAAAAATAACTTAAAAAATGGTTAATAAACTGAAGGAGAGCCCTTACGGGATGTGAAAAACAACTATGGAAAGGAATTATGGATATGGAAAAGAAGAATAGCATTTTACATTTTACACAACAGATTATGAGCTAATAAAACAGAAATCTATTTTAGTCCACGGGGAACACTGGCTGCAAATCAAACTTCTTTACGTCTGACTTTCGTTAGACTTAGTGATATTTTTAGGTAGTGTTTACTCCTTTCATCTTACTCCACTCCACTTCAGAACAGAATTCTGACGCGGTCCCATCTCACTGTCTGGTGCTAAACCATTACAATGTTTTAAACAGTAAAATTTTTCTTTTCAAAGCAAATTTCACATGTGTATAAACATGCTTACATGTCTCTGTACATCTACACAGATCTCAAGAACTACCTTCTAGAAGGCAAACCACAAATGACAGTAGACAAGGCAGTTGCCTGCACACTGGCAGCCCTAGGGCGGTGTCTATGTGGGCCTCTGCAGACCTCAGTCACAGGCCTCCTCCCCTCGGCAGCCCCGCCGCGACCCCCTCACCTGCAGTCCGTCCTGGTACTGGACGGCAGTCTGCATCGCCTCCTCGAGCTTGTCCACCCGGTCTTTCCAAGCCTTATTTAGAGAATCCCAGGCTGAATTTAACTACAACATAAATATTAGAGCTCTTTTAGTATCATTTGTTAAGTTTTCAACTCCTTCTACCAAATATGCTTTAGTTATACAAGATCTCTTTAAAAATGCATTCTAGCAAGAGAAGGAAATATGCTAGTTGTACCTCATCTATACTCTTCTTGACAATGGGTTTATCGGGTTCCCCACATGCAGCAATGAGTTCAGAACCCAAGTTAATAACTATATCCAGCTCTTCCTGTAGTCCATCTATTTCTTCCTTTATGGCCTACAATAAAAAATAATTTTTTGAGCAAAAACACACTGGAACTAAAAAGATACACACAAAGACATTAATGAGACTTATTTCTAGGAGGTGGGGTTATGATCAATTTTCTTCTTTCTCTCTTCCAAGCTTCTGCAATAAATTTTTTCAATAAGAAGAAATATTTTAAAGAAAAAACAGTGTCCTTTGTAACAGACATCAAATGTTTGTTATGAAAACAACATTTAAGGAATTACTTCTATGTAACAAATACCACAAACCAGCTCCTTTAAATATTAATAACAATGAAAAGTGTAGAAACATATTTTGTTTTCCAAACAGAGCAGTTTGGCAGTATTCATTTAACTTGGAGTTAAGTGATCAAAAAAAGAAAAATCTAAAAAAACCCTACCTCCTCCCCCCACACAGCAAAACCAAGCTTACAGATACAGAGAACAGATTGGTGGTTGCTGGAGTCAGGGGACAGGAGAAGGAGAAATTGGCAAAAGGGGTCAAAATGTACAAATTTCCAGTTTTTGAGAAAGAAGTCATGGAAATACAATGGTGACTGTTGTTAATACTACTGTGCCATATACGTGAAAGTTGCGAAGAGTAAATCATAAAGAATAAAATAAAATCACAGAACAAAATAAATGTAAGTAAAGTATGAGTTTGATGACTTCATACAAATTAACGTACTCCTTAGTAGATTTAGGATAATCTAGCTCTGGATTAAATTTTACGTCATTTCCCTAGGACTTGTAAGCTACCAAAAAAAAAAAAAGATGAAAATGCAGTGTTTTACTTTTGCCTTCATTTTCTTGGTTAAATATATTTATTTGTTTGAGAAACACTTAAGGAGCATAATCAGGCCCTAAACTGGGCATTGGTTGTATGAATGGATAGGGCCATTCCACTCAAGGAAACGAATATGCAAAGGTACAGAGACCAGAAGGTGCACACCGCAGTGCTGGGGGAGCCCCTTTCTAATGAAGGAGCAGCAGGACAAAACGGCTTCGCGAGGATGCAAGAGGCCAGTCCACAGTTGCAGGAGGCCGCGGAGGCCTCTGAGGGTTTTGAAGCAGCAATCGGTGAGAGTGGATCTGGAGAGAAGACTGATGGCACATCTGCAGGCCTGGCAAGGAAAGAGCTCCGCAGGTAGGGCGACCACTCTGGAGGACTTCAGGAGCCAAAGATGGAGCTAACAAGGCCCTGAAATAAGGCAGTGGCAGTGGGGTTGAAGAGAAACTTAAAAAATATATAAAAGTGAAATCTGTGGGTATAACCTATATCCTACTACGTCACCAAGCACTCCACTTTCAGAATGAAATATAAATTTGAATAGAGCAATTCTGAATATTTATCAGAGGAATCCAGGTTTCATTACGCCACAACTTATTTTATTTTTAAAGGAGGTCTTCGGCTTACCTCTGCTGCCTCTTGTTGCTGTTTAACTACTGAGGGATCAATTCCAGGATCCTCTAGATCCCGGATGAAATCTTGTGTATCTTTAGTGGTTACTACCAATGACATGTGATCACACCAGAATTTTTCTGCTAATTCCATTACATCCAGTAGTTTGGCCTCCCTTTCTTCCACCAGTGTGTGTATGTTCTCCCAAATGAAAACCATTTGGTCAAGCTTATCCTGAACAGCTATAACAAAACATAGTATCAAAAAGGCAATAAGTTAGTGCCATATAAGCAACAAAGTCAAATGCTTCAGTTCACATGGCAACAGTGATTCAATCTCCCAAGTATCCAAAACTGGATCCAATTTTGGTTGACCCCAGTCTATTGGGTAATGCTAGGCCCAACACAACATATTCCAGACAAATGCAAGACCTCAGGGTATCCTACCCCTCTCGAACCAAGGCTCTTTTTGACAAAAGCAGATGCTCAAAGTCAAGTGAGCTCAGAGTAGACCAAAGTTTACCAAGTTTCAAGTTCACCAAGGCTGACCTTAATTCCAAAGAAAATGACATAATCATCTAAGCTCTCCAAATCAGGAATAACAATGTCTGTTCAATTCTAGGAATATAACAATGTAGGATATGTATTTTGGGCTTGTTTCTAGAGTACTCTTATCATAAACTTCCACTAATCTATGTGTACGCCTTTCCTTCGACCCACCCAGCTCCTATCTTTAAGATGGTTGGCTAAGGTCGTGGTTGCCATTTCTGCGGCTATGAGACTACCCATTCTGGGGTACCCATTCTGTAAAGTAGAGTGTGATTAGTAATGAGGGGGAAAAAAACCCTAGATTTGGTGTTATTAGCACCATCCTTTAAACATCTGGTTTAAAAGTCCCAGAGAACACATGGCTTTTGCATAATGGCACGTTGTATCTGTAACTGATTCCACAAACATAGGAAAACACAAATGAGGGATTTATGTACACAGCCCTTCAACCCCACGGGTAATACCTTTTCTAAAATTATTATGCAATTTACTGTCAGTAAACAGCATGAACATTTAGATTTATTTTAAAAGTAAAGCTCAATTGTTTCCTTATTCTGAAATTATTACCTCTGGCAGATATGTCTTTATCAGTGCCCTCAGATCTTGCGATCATTTCTTCTCCCCGCTTTTTAAGAGTTTCATACAATGGCTGTAGCTTCTCCATGTCCACTGACACATTCTTATTCTCACTGATCTGCTCCTTAATCTTCTCCACCTCAGCTGAGATTGAAGGTGGCTGCCTCAAACGCTCCACGATGCGTTCCAGGCTCTCAAGGATCTGGTCTATCTTGTCATGGAACTAGAAGTAAATCAAAGGGATCACTTATAGGGAAAAGACTTGGGATATCAAAAATGAAATTAAAATGGAAAAAAACCCATCTATTTAATGTCTCAATCAAGAATTAGATCTTCGATTGTCTGTTAACACACCCACCCAGTTGAGTGTATTTGTTACCAAACAGGATGGGTTAATGTATAATTGGACAACCTGGTATCAGTGTCTTACCCATCACTTCATTTTATCATATTTAAATGATTTTTTAAAATTAAGTCCAATAAACTGTGTGTTTTTCTATCAAGACTGTTTTGTTTTTTACTCATTACTTTGATACCCTAAAACGTTATATTATTAAGTATAAGATTCTTGAACATTTTTGATGAGAATAAAGGTATTTCTTAAGATATAAATTTCCTGTATTGAAAAACGTTAAAAAACGAAACAGAAACAAAAGGCCCCCTGATCCTGTAACAGAAGTTAGAACTTCATTCATGTTCAAACACATGATCAAATTCATGAAAGCATTTTAAAGATCTGTCTGCAAAGGTACCACAGACAATAAAGCAAAGTTATAAAAACTCACTCAAGTTCTACACTACCTTCAATATTAAAGGAATCATCACTCAGGATTCCATAAAACAGACCACTCTAATGTTAGTGCATCTAACAATTAAAGTCCAACTCTGAAAATGGAAAATCTGTTGGTAATTTCAAATTCAACTTCTCGAAAAAAAGTATTTTCAAAAGGGAAAAATACCAGTTTCCAACTTCATATTTTTTTCCTTCTTACTCAGTACTCACAGTCTTTCTTCTTATTGCCTTCTTGGGAGTGTCTCATTAATAATGATAATAACATTTTCTTTTAGCTCTCCCAGAGGCATCTACTGTGGATGGACACTTCTTTAAATATCTGGGCAGTGACGACAACCATATGTTTCTTAAGTCACTGAGAATTATTTTGCATTCTATCTTCAGCAGGCAAAGAAATATAAGGACTGGACCAACCAAATACCACCTTTAAGGAGCCAAAACATCCATACTCAGATTTAATGTAGTGAAATAATTTTGTTTGAACTTTAATCAGAAGATCCAAGAAAATGTGTTTCCATGCTCTTCTGTTTGGAAGAACTCAATCACCTTTCTGGTGCAAATGATTACCTGAGTAGACTGAGAAATAGCTTCATCCAACGCCACGGCCCGCTTTTTGACATCCTCTTTAATTTGACCGTAAAGGGTGTCAGCTGCCACGTACTTCTCTTGGATAGAAAAGCCTTCGCCTGGGCTCAATTCCAGTAACTGTGGCCCAGTTTTGTTCATCTTATCTATATGAGGCTTGTGTTCGGCTATCAACTCTCGCAGTTGCTATAACAAACCAAACAGCTTCTCAGTATCTCAGGGTCACGCCTCCATATTACAGCTGTCTACATGCCCAATGCATCCAGCTGGCAAGAAACACCAAACACCCTCCCCATCACAAGGCATTTAACACAGGATGCCTCATACTGCTCTTGGCCAGCAAGAGATGCCCTGACAGAAAGAATAAACAACAGTCTGGTCATGTCAAAGTCTCTTTAAGGATAACATACAAAAATGCTGGTTGACTGAAATAATCGCAGTTCATTTTGCCTTTCCCATGAAGAGCAGTACACTTGGACAAGGGTCATATTACATAAAAGAATTATGAAATCACTATATCCCCAACCTATAACAACCAAGCCATAATTCTTGGTAGTCCCTTTCTATACACTCAGGATAAATGCAAAAATTTAAAGTGGAGGAAGGAAGAAAGAGAAGGAAGGAAAAGGAAAGAAGTTCAGCTGAGGGTAGACATAATGCAGGGAGAAAAAACTATACATAAAGGTAAGTTAAGGGGATATTAGCCCACAAGGCATTGTAATTATATATAGTTAAACTAATACAAGATGTACACGTATGCATTACTTTATATATACCTAAGTATAAATCTATTCTATTATGTCAAATATGTCACATATATGATATGTATGATATATACATACGAATGAATCTATCTGTACTTATTTTAAAATGCTAAAGGCTACAGGGTAATCAATCTATTAGATACACAGCTATATAATGAGCATTATTTGTAAAGTGCATTTAAAGAAAAATATATGACACCTTTTGCATGAGGTCATCTAATTAAGAGATACAATGATATTTACACCAGTGAGTGTGTGTAATCCAGGTGGAGCCCCCATTCCTTATAGGGAGACAAATAAATCTGGAATAAATATATTCCACAGAACTTGGGGCCTCCACTGAGTAGTTTCTCTTGGGCCAAATCCAAAGCCACATCCATCTTTGCTTCCAGGTTTCCCTGTGGCACTGAGGAACCTTCCATTTGTACCATGTTAGTGATTAGGTTTCATAAGCAGAAATTCCTTACCCTCACCAAAAGGTGTATCTCCTTCTATTTTGCTACTCAGGCCCCACCATAAATTTCTGAGAGAAATTATATTCAGGAGAGATAGCCTAGAAAAAAACTACCAATCTTCTCCTGCAAATAGTTTCATTTCTAAAATTCATCAAAAAGAATCAACAAGATGGCCACATAACTCTAGATTTTTATTTAAAGTGCTCACTAAAATCAGTCATATAAATTATTTTGAAAATCCCTATGGAAATTGGTACATTACATCATCAACAATCCCCAAACTATTTTTGAAGTTTTTCTGAAGGCCGTCTCAAAACTCTTGAAAAAGAGCTAAATAAACATAAATTCAATTAAAAAAAAAAAAAGAACATGGGTGGTCCAAATCTAACCTGCTGCCCATGAGAATGTGGGAGGGTCATGTCTACGATCTAGCTCCTGAGGGGTCCAGGCTGAGATGTTCTTATTTTTGTTTTCTGTTATTAGACCACCTAGTAATGCTGCCTTAAAGAATGGAGGTGGTAAGGGTAGTATCAGCTAATAGACAGTCCCACAAAAAAGGAATGTATATATATGTTCTGGTTTCACTACTCAGCAAGGCATCGTTGGAAAACCAGCTTATACTTGGAGTTATCAAGAGACTCTCAGGTAAAATGAGAGATCTCTGCTCATTTTAGATCTTTAATGAGAGATTTCCTGAGTTTCCCAGCATCTAGGGAGGTCTCATTTGTCCAGCACCACCAAAGGACACCTTAGTTTGGGACTTACTGAGATGACCCATTTTTAGGCCATTCCTCTTCTAGATGTGTAGTAGTACTAGATGTCTACCTGGGTGTACGCATGAAGAAAGAGCCCAGTAGGAGATGTCTTTTGCCTCAGATGTAACAAAATGATTCTTGGCAACATCATTCCATAACAGTCCAGTCACGTTCACGTTATATGTACGTAGTGTGACCTCAAAACACCTACCATAGAGTAATTGGCTCTTGGAGCCATTTTTTATTCCTGATTAGAATGAAGCTCAAGATGAGGCTGGGGAGCTACAGAAGAAATGCTGTTCTAGAAGGCTGTAAATATTATGAATAATTTTGTTGAATAATTTGAAGACTTGGCTACAAAGTTTTATAGTTCCTTTATATAAGAAACTGTAAATTTGACAGCTGAAAGGTTATGCTAAAAAGAGAAAGTAAATTCAATTTTGAAATTTAATAATAATTCAGTAATAACCTTTCCATTATCTGATATTACGGAGAAGCATAGCTACTCAAATCCTCCTTCAGAATAGAAGGAATCTGCAGAACATTTTATATTAGAAGTTATTCAGTGGATAGGCATCAGGATTTCTGCCACAAATAAACCTTTATATCAAAATTAAATTCAATTCTTCATAATTTTTAAGTCTTTCTCCTGCTGATGTAGATAGAACTCAGTAAAATTTCCATTTTACATTAAAGTATTGACTAAAGCTCTTGTAAACAAATACAGATATTCTTCAATGGCAGTAGATTAAAAAAGTCAATAAACAAAATTAATAAGAAGCGTGGCATGTCCTTCAAACAATGATGTAATATACCAAGTTAAACTTTGCGCACATGCATGCGCACACACACACACGAACAGTCTCAGAGTACAATTTGTATAGATCTGGGAGAGAGCAACTAGGTTCCTAAGTCCATAAACAGCAAGAACTCCAGATTTTTTCTGATAGTCTTGAGTCCTCTCTCAAACCCTTCCCAAATTTCAAGCGATGTTAATATTAAAGTAACTGCTGAAATGAGGGCTTCGTAATGCCATTTTATTTATGTTTAAAACATGAGGCATTTATAGATGTAAATACACTCTCTAGTTTACTCATATATACTTATAGGAGCAAAAACCATCAAAACAGTAAGAAAAAAGGGGAAACAACTTGTCTTCATACTTCAGCATTTTTCCTTTTCATTGAGCTAGCTTTTACATTATTTGTGCTTTGACATATTGTTACATTGTTCATCTCCTCCAAGCTCAGTGGTCTAGTCTGTATGATGCTGCTTTGATATATTCCTACTCTTTGCTTATATTCTAGATGGCTCCAACCAATACATATGAAGTATAAAACTAAGTCAACATATGTAAATTAAAAACAATTCAATACGCATAAATGGGAAGTACTTCAAAAGCATATTTCTCTAACATTTTAACATGGGAAATTAGTTTGTACCAGAATAGTTTATACTTCATACCACTCACTCTAGGAAAGCTGTGATACAATTAATGGCATACACAATGAGTCTCCTCACTGTAACCCTGGAAAACAATAGGTAAGCAACTCTGAGGAAAACAACTGTGCAGACCAGAATAGGATATTGCTAAAATCTCCACTGAACTGCATTAAAAAGGACCATGACAGTTCTCCCTTTGGCAGCACATGTACTGAAAAACACCATCACAGTCACAATTCTCTTCTAATGGGGATTACAACAACCTTCTAATATCAAGCTTACCCGATGCTCTTCCTGCTGTTGTCTTAGAGTCTCATATTCAAGGGCTGGGGCAGGAAGTTGAGAGATGATTCTTTGTGTTTCTGTCAGCCATGGCCAAAGCTCTTCATAGGTTTCCCAAAACTGGTTAACCAGGGACTGTGCCCTTTCTAGCTGTAGATACCTCTCTGAGTTCACCTGGCAGATGGCATCATAGTTCTTCAACACTTTGTCCAGTTTTTTCTAGAAAATAAGAGAATGAAACGTGTTCAGCTGGCCAAGCAGGCAAAGACCTCAGGAACTCCAGAATGCTTTTTCCAGCACTAAATGCCTAGTGCAAAGCAGGTACTCAATAAATGTATGTTTAGTGAATAAATCATTAAAGCCTATTTAGATTGTAACCAGTTCTGTGTATAAGATTTCATTTTAATTAGAATTAAAAAGACCCTTCAAGGGGCACCTGGCTGGCTCAGTCAGTAAAGCATGTGACTCTTGATCTCAGGTTTGTAAGTCTGAGCCCCATCTTGAGTGTAGAGATAACTTAAAAATAAAACCTTAAAAAAAAAAAAAAAAGATCCTTCAGGTTCATCCATATTGTTGCACATGGCAGGATTTCCTTCCTTTTTAAGGTTAATAATATTCTACTAAATGCTAATGTTGTGTTCTTGCCTCAATTTTAAAAAATTTCCCCTTATATATGTAAAAAATAGCAAAAACGTGGAAAACATCTTAAAATACAACAATTAGAGATTAAGCTAATAAATTATGGTCTCTTCACACAATGGATTTTTACATCAACATCAAAAATCATGGGATTCAATGACAGAGAACCACCCCCACCTCCAAATACTAGGTGACAAAACTCAAGATATAAACAAATAAATAGCCTCAAGTTTATGAATAAGACACGGAGCTTCCCAAACATAATTAACAAAATTCTTCAACTATCCATCTAGGCCTTGTTGGTCCTTTAAGGTTGGAAAACAGGTCTCATATGAGTCTAGCAACATTAACATTACTTTGTAGCCAAAAATAAGGACTATCTTTCACAAATGAAATTGTAAGAGGAACTACTAGTCAACAAAATTAATTACATATATTAGACTCAGAGTAGAACATTATATTATACACTATGTTTTGTGGGCTGGTCACAGTGAAAAGACTATGGCATAAATTCACATCATAAACCAAGAGCAAAAGATAGAGCACAATAGTAATCTAATAAACTCCAGAATGACACAGAAATTATTTCATCATGACCAGCATTTTTCATGTCAAGATCTTTGTAAAAATAATAAAGGAAATGTTAAATTACAAATAAGCAAATTTCCAGAAGAAACAGAAGAAGATGTACCAGTATACAGTTACATTCTATTCCTTTGTCTATGCTATACCTTAAAAGCAACACCTACTCTGAAATGTGATCTTAGGCACAGACTTTTATGTAATTTTTTTTTACTGTGGGATATTTTCCTACCAGATGCATTCATACACATTAATTTCTTTAGTCTGCTCAGATGTCTGAATTTGAATGGAACTAAACATTTTTACTTGTGGCTGATTTTTCATCAATTTAAAAGATTATTAAAAATGCATAAAGTAGATGCTTTCTTAATTATTCAGCTCATTGTTTTTCCTATACAACTTACTGAAATTCTATACAGAATGGATCTCAGCCTTAGAGAAAACGAGGTATTTTGAAGCATATAAACAAGAGTTGACATATCTAGTAACAGTTTATACTGATAGTAATGTAAGTAATACTGCCAACATTAATCGAATGTCTAATGTGTGCCAGTCATTCAAGGACACAAACCTTAATATTACCACCTATTTAAAAAAAATCATCCCCATGGTGATTCCCTTAAGGGATATTCCTTTTACTGTCACTCTATAAGCTTGAAAAATGCCTTATTTAAATCTAATGATTTAGCTGTCTAAATGGCAGCTGTGGATAAAGGAAATGTGCTTCCCTTGGACTGAGAGCTTAATGCAGGCCATTTACTCAAGAGTCTCACAACCAGTCACACAGACCAGATTATACCTTCATTGATTGCTTTTCCTCTTCACTGCAGGTGGCCATGATTTTATGTCCAGATTTAACAAGTTCATCAATAATATCCTTGTGTCGCAAAATCTCCATGGTGAATGTCTGTGATTTACCAAAATAAAGATTAAGAAGAGAGAGAGTGTATGACTAAAATGAAAACAATCAGGCAAAGTCGTTAAAAATACCAAGTTATGCTAGAGGGGTCTTGCAAAGTAAATCATACAAGCACATTGTCTAGACTTGGGGCCACACTAACAAATAATTCTGATATAATTGGAAATTCACCTTTTGAAGCTGCAGCTGAGCAGAGGTCTGCTCTTGCTCAAGCCTGATGTCACCCAGAGACATCAATTTCTTTTCAGTCTCAGCAATCCAGGATAACTCGGCATCAGCTGCCTGGTCAAACTAAACAAAAGATAAATACTTAGGTCAGTAAGTTCCTATAAGTGGTGCCAGAAAAATACTTCTCTACATTTCTTTCAAATATCCTAATTCTGACACAAGCGGAAAATTTGAGCTTCTCTCTTTGTGGCATCCTGAAACAGTTTATGAGGATGACTAAAATCATAAAGAAAGGAGAACTTCCAGCAGAGTAATTAAACACAAGCTCTTCAAAGGCACTGGATGCATAACACAGCGTTAATGATTTTAGGAGTGCTCTCTGTTGCCTTCTTTTTGGGTAATCAGAAGACTCTTCTGACTACCCAAATTGAACGGCTCCAGAAGTCAATAGCTGCATCAATCATGGCACCCATCACTTTAATCCACATGACAGGCGGGCAGCATCCTGCTTTCCACATACAGGACTCCTAGCAAAACTCATGAAATATTCGCATGTATTTACCATATTATGTGTGCATAAATGTATGTGCAAAGTATGTTCCTTTATGCAGAGTAAACCCCCAAATATCTCACGTATAATTTTTTTTACATCTCATTTAAGAACAGCAAAAACCGCTTCTAAGAGTATTCTTAAATTGTCTAAGAGGTTTCATTTTCCTGATCTTAACAATTCATGGCAGAAATTCATATAGTACAGAAAAATATACAGAAGAAAATTAAAACCTGGAGTTAATACTGTTGGTATTTTAGTGAATTTTATTCCAAAAGTTGAAAAAGATTTATGAAAGTCCAGGATAAGACTGTATAAACAGTTTCATATCCTGCTGTTTCATTTATTATGAACTCTTGCCATGTCATAGTCTTTTAAATGAATTTTAAGTAATATCATTGTATTCTAGCATACTTGGATATTTTTATCTAGGCTCACTGTATTTTCTGCTATTACATAAACAAATCTGTAATAAACAGAAATCTCTGACAGCATCTCCAATTAGTTCCTTAGGATAGATTCCTAGAAGTTGAGTACCAAGTCAGACAGCATGAACATTTTTGATACCCTGCATCAGACAGAAGCCAGTGCCTTCCAGGCAAGAAGTTATCATAAATGAGCGAAGTGGGTGAGTGCCCCCACAAGCACCAGTGGGAAATGGTAATTAACGGTGGCCTCAGTTGGAGGATTTCATCATGAGCTTTCAATTCTCTAATATTTCAAGAGAACCTGGAAATCTAGACAGGAGGTAGGGGATAACTAAGTGAGGAGAGAGAGGGGTAGAGATAAGATACTAGACTGGAAAATAATCCATACTTTTGAAACACTCTGCGACACTGTGCAGACTCCTGGGCAGATGGAGTAGAGGTACTTTTCCCTGTTCCTTGTAAGTATACCTAAAAATCCTGGGCATTACACACTTGTGTACACTGCATATGAAACATACATGAGAAGACTGAACAGAAAGAGAAGAGAGCAGAACTGCTGCGGACCTTGGTGCTCAAGGAACAGCACAGTGGTTAGTTCTCTGGGTTTTTTTTCTTGCCTCACGTATCCTGCACTGAATATTGGAGAAAGTGCAACCCAGAAACAATGAGAGGCACAGACAAAAACCCCAAGAAAAGACTGCTCTCTCAGCCAAATGACCAGGAAAGGGGCACCCCAGCAAGAGAACATTTAAACAATAGCCACTCTGTCTAAACACCACAGCACAGAAGCTGTCCACCCACACTCAAGCCAAGAAAGGCCTAGATTTTCATCCTCACGAGCAACAGGACAAGCTGTGGACACTGCTGGTGATATCAAGAGAGGGCCAAGTAGGGAGCCAGAACTTTAGTTCCCACTGGCCATTGACAAGGTTCCTGCCCCCACAGTCCATAGAAAGGATGTCGGGAGCCCCCACGCAGTAATGAGTTGCCCCTCTCCGTCTCCTCTGGTGTGGTGTCGGGGAAGGCCTAGTGGAGAGTCAGGACGCTCACCACCACTTAGTGGTTAATGTAGTCACCCCCACTGAGGTGTGGGAAAGGCTGCTCAGAGAACTGAAGTACAACTCCCACTCCCAGACAGCAGATATGAAGAACACCCCCATTAGGTATCATGAGGGACTGAGTGGGGAACGTGGAGCTCTTCCACCTGGTAGCACCCCTGCCTTCTTCTGCCAGAGTGGTGCCAAAGGAAGTCCATCAAAACAGAAAGTTTAATCAGTCAAAACAGAAAGTTTAATTAAGACCCAAAATTCATGACTTCACAGCAAGAACTAAGAAGACCTCCAACGGAACTAAAGAGAGATAATCAATGGACACCAGTAAAGAGAGGACAGAAATGTTAGCACTGTCTCACAACAATGTGAAAGCAGCCATGATAAAAATGCCTCACTGAGCACTTTCAAACACAGCTGAAATGAATGAAAAATTAGAGAAGACCTTAACAACAAAACAGTCTCAGCAAAGAAAAAAGGCTATGTAAAGAACCAAATGGAAATTTTAGAACTTAAATTTATAATAACAAATAAGCTTGGTAGGTGAGATCAATGAAGGGCATGGAGGAAAGAGTCAGTGAAGCAGAAGACAGAACAGAAATTACCCAATCTGAGTAAGAGAAAATAGACTGGAAAAAAAAAAAATCAACAGAACCTTAGAGACCTGTGGAACTACAATAAAAGATCTAACATTCCTGTCACTGGAGTCTAAGAAGGAGAGGAGAAAGAAGCTGTCCCAAAAAGTACTCAACCATTCTAGAAATGAAGTACAGAAAGTTTGTGGTTGCCAGGAGTAAGGAGAGGTAGAGGTGGGAGCCTCTAAAAGAGCAGCATGAGGTAGTCCTGTGGTGATGAAATCTTTTGTATCTTGACTGCATCAATGTCAACATCCTGCTTGTGATCCTGTGCTATAATTTTGCAAAATACTACCCTTAAGGAAAATAGGTAAAGGGTACAATGAGATCATCTCTACATTATTTCTTACAATTGCATGTGAATCTATAATTATCTTTTAAAAAGTTAATTAAAAACGACAACAACAATTCTGGGTGGTTAACCTCTCATCTGTGAGTTCTTATTCGCATTTTCTTTTAGATTTATACTACACCAAACAGCCCTTCAGATGGGATGTGCCAATTTATAATCCCACAAGGAGAGTTTTGCTATACCCTCATCACCATGGGGTATAATTTATTTTTTAATAATATTTGCCAAGCTTATCAGTGGACTTCCCTCATTATAAGGAAATAACCCGCCAGCCATGAACTGGCACAAACATGAATAGCACTGATTAAGAGTACTATTATGTTTTCAATCTTAAAAGAAAAAAATAACAAATTATACAAGTAAAGAATACATAATAGTAATATAAGTTTTTTTTTTTTCTATATGCCATGGACCCACTTGTTTTCACCTTTGCGACATGAGTTAAATAAATTTGCAAATAAGTAAATAAATACTGAAGCTATTTGCAGGTCAATTTCTTTTAGTCAACAGTTCAGAATAGAAAAAAAGTTTAGATAACCATTTGAATAATGGGTCCAAGCCAGACATTTAATAGGGGTAAAAATAACAGTCTTACATTTACCTTAAAAACTCAACTGCATAAGAATATGAAAGGGAAAATAGGGCTTAACAGACCTTTCCCGAACAACCTCTACACATGCTACCAGCACAAAATCTGAATATAAACCAACATCTCCCCCAAAATTGATGCAGAGTCAGGCTGCTTTAAGACAAATATAGGATCTGGGCAGCAGTCACACTATCATACCTGCTGATCAGAATTCTCCTTCAAGTGTCACACACTAACGTTGGTCCCGACAGAAATTCAGAGTTTTAGCCCTCAGAGTGAGCTCCCTTAAAAGAGCAGTACTTCGCTGCTATAAACATTCGGGTGCACGTGCCCCTTTGGATCACTACGTTTGTATCTT